>NC_061089.1:46993252-47050752 GCF_015104395.2 Macrobrachium nipponense | reverse complement strand
CTCCAATTTCCAGAAATGACAAATATACTTGAGTGCTAAGAAGTGGTGATTTATTACGTGATAATCTGTCTGTTCTGGAATTGTATTGAATATAAATGATTATGGTATACATACATACATATATATATATATATATATATATATATATATATATATATATATATATATATATATATATATATATATATATATATATATACACATGTGTATTATATATATATATATATATATGAATACATGCGTGTGTGTGAGTGTGTGCGTGTGCGGGCGACTGCATATTGAAAAGAAAGAGAGAGAGAGAGAGAGAGAGAGAGAGTGAGAAGGTTGCAAGGTTAATTGGTATTTCGGGATATGGGTAAGCTGTTAAGACTAAGGGCGTGGCGGTGTTTTGAGGCAGTGATGTTGCCGGAGAACATCGGGTTGTAATGAGCGCAGCTGCAGCAGCGATGTGGGGAGGAAAGCTCGTTTCCATTATGGCTCTGCAGATTATATTATTTTTATCGCCTGGGTAGGTTGTTGTTCTCCGGGGTCGTTTGAATTATATAGCTGGTCTCTGCTTTAACGTTGGGTACCAGGCGCTGATTTGGGATACCTGTATGACACTTAAAGATGAAGTACATTTCCCGTCTTTTCTTTATTTTATTTTCATTTAAGTTTCAAGTACTCTACTCTTTCTCAAATTCGAAGAGGTAATCTTATATGTCCCAGGAACAACTGATGCCATACCTAGCTGTTACACAAATAATTGTAAATGGCCGATATGATGATCAGTCCTTTAAAACTTATATTATTGAAAGAGTCAAGACCTCTTAAACGTTGAAAATAATATGACAGATGATTAACTTTGTCCTCGCAGATTTTACTTCAATCCGATGACTGATGATTAAATTTGTCGTTGCATACTGTACATTGATCAAATGACACATGATTAACATTTCCCGTGTGGATTTTACTTTAACTGGATTGAAGATGATAAACTTTTAACATCGCAGATTGTTCATAGTAGATTTCCATTAATCAAATGACAGATGATTAAAATGTAATGGCAGATTGTTCATTAATCTAATGACAGAGTAAATATGAGAGAATTCAGTGTTTTAAGATTCCAAATGCCGTTTCCCTTCTTTCCTTTAAAGAGAGAAGGAGGCACATTAACATATTAACTGGCCTGTAAACTTCTGGTAACTTTTTTGATGGTGTTCTTAGTTTCTCTCCAGGATCTTTGGACCTTCTTTCGTGGCTCTTTAAATCAGGGCTGTCGTAGCTGTAATTACACAATTTTTCCTTAAAACCCACCTTTTGTTACTATGCTATGGGCTGTTCCGTTTGAATGGTACATAAAGTTAACTTACAATACAGAATATGATCTTATATTGATTACGTTTTAAATGTAAAAAAATTATATTGAAAACATTTTTCATTGTCGAGAAAACAAAAAGCATCCTAAATTAGTTCGAAACTGAACGTTTTTTTAATATGGCATATGAAGATTGAATAGTTTAAAATTGACTAGATAAAACCATCTCATTTTGAGATGGCTTTGTCTGTCCGTCCGTACTTTTCCTGGCCGCCCCCAAATCTCAAAAACTACTGAGGCTAGAGAGCTGCAAATTGCTATTTTGATCTTCCACCCTCCAGTCATCAAAAATACCAAGCAGCAGCCCGGTAGCCTCAGTAGTTTTGATTTCATTTAAGGTTAAAATTAGTCATAATCGTGAGTCTGGCAAACGCTTTAGGACAGGCCACCAACCGGCCGTGGCTGAAAGTTTACTTGTTTTCTTTCTTCGTTGGACATCTTGTCTGAAAACTCAATTGTGCCGAAGAAACTACGGCGCATATTTTGTTATATTTGATTACAAGGTGATACAGTTTGAAAATGACATGGATACAAGTAACAGATATGATAAGTTCCAAACCATCTGTATCATATTGTTACGTGAGGAGGCTTCATAAGAAACGTGAATTATTTCGTTAACAAGATATTTTTTGTGTGTCCACACGGCAGTATTTTATGACATAAACATTCGTTGGCAACTTATCGCACGCAAGTCACTGACAGGTAGAATATAAGTTAACGACTTATTGTTTGTCCGAACCATTGCTTCATAAAATTACCCAGCATCTGTCAAATATTTGTTTCCACTTACGGTCGGTGACTTGTTTTCAACCAGTTTTTGAGTTGTTTTCAACATGTTTGTGACTTGTTCGCAACCTGTTTGTTACTTGTTTTCAACATATGTTTGACTTGATTTCAACGTTTATGACTTGTTTTCAATATATGTGTGACTTGATTTCAACGTTTATGACTGTATTGCAGTCTGTTGTTTTCAACATGTTTGTGATGCGTATGCAATAAGTTCCCGGCGTGTATGTGACATGTTTTGATATTGGAGAAATCCTTATTTCCATGTAGTTTGGGTTTCTTCCTGTACGCGCAGAAAATCGCCATTTCGACACAACATAGATACATTCCCTCAAAATGGAATGCTTAGCGGCATGACAACAAAAAGGCTTAGTTTGCTTTCTGCTTCAAGAAGAGAAAACGCTAAGTAAAGGTGGCCTTGATAATCATTACTGATGAAGACAGACACTAATTTAGCCCTTTGCCTCTTCTCATCCCCTTTACTCGGGGGTATTAGATTATTCAGGTGTTTACCAGACCGTCTAAGCCTCCTATTGATACGAAACTTGTCCGAAAGAGAGAGAGAGAGAGAGAGAGAGAGAGAGAGAGAGAGAGAGAGAGAGACCTGTGCTGGGAATAAATCTTTGGGTGCTAGGCGATATGGTTGCTTTATCTGCTCACGCGATATGGGAGAATGTGGAACCATTTCAGGTAGTCATGGTCACTATCATACTGTATCGTTCATGTTTCATTCATGTAAGCCAATATGAGCTCTCTCTCTCTCTCTCTCTCTATTGGGTGCGATAGCTGGGGAATTAAGAATTAAAGGCAGACTTCTGATAGAATTATTCATGTGCCCGAAAATAGTCGATACTCGATATGGGAAGCCTACTGTCACCTATTTCTAACCAGCGAAGGTTTATTAATTCTCCTCCATTGGAGATAATCATTGTTGAATTTCTCTGCCTCTATTGCACGTTTTACTTTAGTATGGCATTAGGAAGAAAAGCTTCAGTTAGAATATTTATATTTAATCTCCTATGTGTGATTAGTCGCTAAATAATTGTATTTTAGCCAGGCAGTTTTTTTCCAGTTTTTTCTAAAGGTTGATATTATATATATATATATTATTATATATATACTATATATATTATATAATATATATATATATAATATTATAGATATAATAGATAGATAGATAGATAGATAGATAGATAGATAGATTAGATAGATATCGATTAGATTATGTATAATATATAATATATATATTATATTAAATCTATAATATATAATATAATAACATATATAGATATATACTATAGAGATATAAATATATATATGTATATAGATATCGATAGAGAGATAGAGAGAGCGAGAGCTCCTATGTTCGGATTGAATCGGATTGAAGTTTACAATCATTAGTATTTGCGAGAAAGTTCACAGCAAAGCAGGATAAAGACGTGGAAGAGAGAGAGAGAGAGAGAGAGAGAGAGAGAGAGAGAGAGAGAGAGAGAGACAGTTCCTTGTCACGGCAAACACCCCATGACGACCATTACTATCATTCGAGAGGGCTTGAATTGAAGAGACCGTAATGATGAATAACGCTGTCATCTTCGCCTAATCTCAGAACCCATTAGAGGTAAATAAACCTACATCATCACTTACTTTGAGAGAGGGCGTCGACGCCCCTCCCCTCCCAATCCCCTCCCCCCTACAGTCCCCCCCTCCCCTACAAGTCCTCCCCTCTACAATCTCCCCTAGAAACCCTTTCCCCTCCAATCCCGCCGCCCCTAACAAGTACCTTCCCCTACATGCCCCTCCCGCCTCTAATCCCCTCCCCTACAAGCCCCTCCCCCTCCACGCCCCCTTCCCTACATTGCCTCTCACCCCTCCACGCCCTCTTCACCATCCACGCCCCTCCCCCTTCCAAGCCCATCCCACCTTCAACCCCTCCCTCCTCCAAGTCCCTCCCCCTATACGCCTCTCCCCCTTCCAAGCCCCCTTCTACTTTCAACCCCTTCCTCCTCCAAGAGCCTTCCCCTCCAAGCAGATACCCCCTCCAATCCCCTGCCTTCCTAACCCCTCTATCCTTCCAAGCCCCTCCCCTACAAGGCCCCTCCCCCCTACAAGCCCCTCTCTCCTCCAAGCCCCTCGTCACTTCTCTCTTTTTCTTTTGATATTTTTGGAGGTAGGATTATGGTTGTAAATGTGGGTTTTATCATTATGGAACTTGTTTTTCTCATTTGTCTGCACTTTTCTTTTCTTTTTTGTTTTTTTTTTTGTCGTCTAGTGTTTTGTCAAAAGGAAAGTCATTAAGGGCGGAAAGAAGGGGCTGCTACAGTACAGGTGACAGGTGTTAAAGAGACTGCGAAATTATATGGAAGGTGTTGATGGGCAGTTTGAGTAAATCTACATTGTGGCATTCATGCTTCGTTTTATATATATATATATATATATATATATATATATATATATATATATATATATATATATATATATATATATATATATATATGCTTATATATAAAGTATATCTAAAATATTGTTCTATTGTATCTACTCTCTCTCCTCTCTCTCTCTCTCTCTCTCTCTCTCATATATATATATATATATATATATATATATATATATATATATATATATATATATATATATATATATATGTGAGAGAGAGAGAGAGAGGTACATAGACATAGAGCATTATATAGTGCACTGTAACACATTATTTTGTTTTCATATTTTTAATGATTTTTGCAAGGGAGAAAGTTTGCCGAAGTGTTTGTAAGTGTGTGTGTGTGTTTTATGAAATATTTTTTGTAGCAATTCGCTCTGTGGTGTGTAACAATATCGAAAGCATTGTGTGTTATATACCATGGTCTAGACTAGAGAGTGCAGCAGTATACTTTACAAGCTTGGGGGCTTGGGCCACCTACTAGAGAGAGAGAGAGAGAGAGAGACTTAGCAATTAGAGAAGTCTGCGACTCAAGTCCATGTTTGCTTAACGCTCTTGTCTTTTGGGTCTTCGTCAATCCCGTGAAAAATTGGATAATGACCCAGGTGCCGTAAACCTGACGTTACGAGACGCTATTTTCCCTTAAAGATATTTTCTTTGACCTGGGTTTTTTTTGTCGGGCTCATCCAAATACTTTTTTGGCCTGGGTTTTTTTTCGGCCACTTACCAAAAAATGTTTGCGGTTTTCTTCCCTACTTCGGCAGACCTTATTATTTTTTTTATTTTTTTTATTTAAACATTTTCTAATATTTTTGTATTTTGATTTTTTATCATTAGATATTCTATCTTTTTATTTACTTTAATTTTTTATATGTTTTCTAAATTAAAATGTTTGTTTTTCATTTTTATTTTTCTAATTTTTTCATTTTTGTTTCCATAATTTTTTGTTTTTGACTTTTTAATTTTTATGAATTTTATCGTAGTTTTTTAAGCCTTTTGAGGTATTATAAGTAAAGCAATGTCGCTTGTTATTAAGGGTATGCGTGATGAATGCAACATCTATAAAACCCACCATTAAAACAGTTTATTGCCATGTTGGACTGGTTACGCGGTTGGCTGTGGCTTTTTCGCCCTCCAGAGACACCTCTGCTCTCTCTCTCTCTCTCTCTCTCTCTCTCATTTCAGCCACCCACCCCCATCATAGTCACTTCGGGACTTCTTTGAGGTCTGCAAGATCTCTCTCTCTCTCTCTCTCTTCTCTCTCTCTCTCTCTCTCTCTCTCTCGTTCCAGTTCATTACCCTCTGGTCGCTTCGTCTTTTTCTAAGAACCTACAACTGATCATAGCGATTGTTTACCATGACCCGTCTTTTCCTTTCTACACGTTCTTCGTGTTACTACGATACGATTAATTCTCACCGGTACGTGTATTCGTCAGGTAATTGGCCATCAACCCATCCCCCCCCCCCCAACAATTCCTTACCCCACTCTCTCCAATACCCTTCGAGCATGTGATCAAAAAAGGCTTTACGTTGCCCAATCCATTGGCCCTCGCTGCCGAACGAGAATGGGCATTCATATCTAAGATCTCGAACGGCCTTTTGTTGTTTTCATTGATTGATATGGCTAAGACTACCTACCTTCCCCCCTCCCCCTTAACCTCTCCTACTGAATCTTTTACGGTTCAGTGGTCCTCACCCGTATTATTATCTTTGATAGTCTTTATACCATCTCTCTCTTTCGTTCGACTGGAAATGCGCGCGTCTCTATTATGTTGTCACTGGGCGACGCTTATTTTCAATTTATTTCTCGTGACGCTTCAATTTATGTTTGGTTATCGGGTTTCAGATTGCTTCCAGTCTCTGCTGGAAGTTGGGGGAGATGTGGTGTTATAAATATTTATATATATTTACATATATATGCAAGTATATTATATATATAATATATATATATATATATATATATATATATATATATATATATATTACACATTACCTCAGCAAAATATTAAAAATATAAGAGAAAAAATATAACAGATGGTATTATAAAACATTGCTGGCTAGACATGAAAACACCCTTAATATGCAGGGAAGTCCTACATTGGAAAAAAAAGTCTTCAAAGACATATAACAAATGGATGAACAAAAGGCTGCTGTTTGAACAATATGTTCTGCTCCCTGATCTTGATCAACAAGACGAAGCGATTATCACTGAGGTATCGCTATTTGAAGCAATGGCAATTCTCATTTGAATCGTTCATCTATGCAAATGCTATAATTAAATCGACGAGGTGCACGGCGTCTATTAATAACTGGGTAAAACAGAAACCAGCCTTCCCTGTCTATTACCCACTGTTCGTTAAGCTAAAGACAATGAAATTTTAAACCTGGAAGGAGCAAAATTTCCTGGAATAGTTATTCCCTTGCGCTTATAGACCCCACAAACAACTTACATTACGTACATCCCAATAAAAACATATACCCATATAAACCGTAGGGGGCGTAGTGCTATCACTGCACCTCATGCGGTGCACTGTAGGCATTACTTGAGGTTCTTTGCAGCTTGCCTTCGGCCCCTAGCTGCAACCACTTTCGTTCCTCTTACTGTACCTCCTTTCATATTCTCTTTCTTCATCTTACTTTCCACCCTCTCCTAATATACTTGATTCATAGTGCAACTGCGAGGTTTTTCTCCTGTGACGCCTTTCAAACCTTTTACTGTCAATTTCCATTTCAGCGCTGAATGACCTCATAGGTCCCAGTGCTTGGCCTTTGGCCTAAATCTATATTCAACTCAACTAATATACATATATGCATATTCATAAGAATGCATATACATATATATGCATGTGTGTGTGTTTGTGTGTGTGCGTGCATATGTGTGTATATATGTATGAATGAATGCATGTATGTATCTGCGTGTATACATATGTAAGTGTCTGTATGGTGCGTCTATAAACGCAAGAATAAATCTAACGCTAAAATCGGTTTCTTCCATTTTTCTCTCATGTCTCAAGCTTAACGAAGCAGCCGCGTAATCGAGAGGGAAGGACGATTTCTATTTTCCCGGTTATTTATAGCCGTCGTGCACCTCATCGATTTAATTACAGCATTTGCATAGATGGAAGACTTAAATTACGATTGCCATTGCTTTAAAAAGCCATAAGTCAGTGGTAATAGCTCCGTCTTGTTGATTAAGAACAGAGACTTGCCGTGTGGCAGGGAGCAGAACATGTTCATGTTACAGTTTTTTGTTTTGTTCGCCCATTTGTCTCAAGGCTTGGTAGAATTTTTTTTTAATGTAGATCCTTTCCTTGCATATGAATGGTGTATGGAAGAGCCTAAAAAGGTCTGAAAAGGGTGTTTCACGTTGAGTTAAAGATACAGGAATTTTAGGATGGCATATTCATGATTTTATCTATTAGAATGAAAATGTAAAAAATATATAATGTGCATGTTAAACAGTACAGAAAATTATTTCTAATTAAATGTAGCGTGTCTATTTTAATTTTCGTTGGTGAAACAAGGCTCTGTTTGACCGTAGATTTTAGCACGTTTTAATCTACGTTAAAAGTTAGGAATATAATGTTTACAATTTACGCGTGAAGGGAATATCTTGCACACGTCCGAGTAAGTTGGAAGTTGTGAATGGCTTAAGACTCTGTCGAGTTAAAAAGACGTTTTTGGTACCGAAGACACTTTTTAACATTTCTTTCTTGACACTTAGGAAATTTATGATTTTCGATAAGGAAGCTTCCTAGCATGCAAAAAAAAAAGGCGTGATCCGACCACCAGCTTACTTGGGGCGTGTGCTAATATCTGCGGTCAAATATAGTATGGTTTCACCAAAGAAAATTAAAATAAATAAGCTATAATTCATTACAAATAATTTTTCTGTACTGTTTAACATGCACATTACTTTTTTTTTTACATTTTCATCCTAATAGATAAATCATAAATATGCTATCCTTAAATTCCTGTATCTCTAACTCAACGCAAAATACCTTTTTCAAACTTTTTTAGTCTTTTCCAAAGGACTTTCCTAACCCACCAGGAAGAGCAACAACACCAAGAACAACAACAACAACAAAGTAGTTTGTAGGCTTACTCCACGAGTAAGCGCAAAAAAGGAATCCAGCATCTAGTGACTAATTCGGGAAACACCATTTTTGCCTATTTGCACATTCAGTGAATAAATTTATACGTTTTCAAGAAATTTTTAAGAGCAAATGGCTTTTTCTTAGCATAAAAATCTTCCTTTTCTTCTTCTTCTGAGGTCTTAACTTCTTCCTATTTGAGACTTTTTTTCTGCTTTAGCTTTTTTTTATCTTACTTGATCTATGTGGTTTTCTTCTTGAGCTGGTGTATTTTCTTTCCACGCGAGCTGGTGTTTTTTTTTTTTTTTTTTTACGTAGCTGGTTTTAATTTTTTTCCTACTTAAGCTGGATTTTGTTTTCTTACTTGGGTGTTCAAAATGTTATTTTTTTTTCCTGCTTCAGCTGGACTTTATTTTGTTTATTCCGATTTAAGCTGTTTTTTTTTTTTTTGTATTTCTTCTTTTCTGAATTGGGCTTATTTTTAACCTTTTCTTCCTACTAGAGCCCATCTTTATTTCTACTTGAGTTGGTTTCCAATTTTTTTTCTCCTAGTTGGGCTGTAAATTTTTTTCTCCTAGTTGGGCTTTTTTTTTTTTTTTTTTTTTTATCTCCTCACTCACCCCGCAGTATGTTCACGTCTAAGACCCCAGTAATTAAGAAATGATTGCCTCTACTCCGGAGATAAATATTACGCCCAGTTGTGCTTGCGCCTGTGGGGTCCTGCTTCGTTCACGGTTATTTATAACCTGAATATTACATGGGGTTTTAAATCCATCGCCATCGTCAGCATCATCATATATGAGAAATCATAAGGCTTTCCAGTGTATTTTTTATTTTCCTTTAAGCAGAATTTATTTCTAATTGGTGTTGAATTGCATAACCCACAAGACATCGTTTCCTCTCTCTCTCTCTCTCTCTCTCTCTCTCTCTCTCTCTCTCTCTCTAATCAAATAGGGACCAACCTATTGAATGAATTTTAGGTATCCGGAAAACGAACGCAAACTCTCTCTCTCTCTCTCTCTCTCTCTCTCTCTCTCTCTCTCTCTCTCTCTCTCTCTGTGTGTATATGTATTAGTTTATTTAGTAGGCGATGTGAAGCTTGAAGGCACTTCTCTTAGACTTATAGATCTTGAAAGCCATTGAGGGTGCTGGAAATAACTAAGAGAATTTTTGCCTTCATAAGACAATTTTTTTTTTCTTTTTTTTTCCACAGTCAGTATTACGTCATGTCTAATCGCTGGGATGTTCGGAATTTGCTGAATTTAGCCAGTACTCCGAGCGGTTGTAATTATGATTCTAGTGTTAATTAATTCTGCAAACCGAGATTTTTCCTAAAAAGAACACACACACTGGCAACTCAGAGCGTCTATGCCTTAGTAATCAGAGAAGGGATTGATCTATATCGATATTAGTGATACCTGGCAACCTGCGCGCGTATATATAGCTATTTTTTATTACATATGCAGCCGGCTGGAAAATGATTCTGTGTACATGGGTATTATCTGTAGGATTACGAGGTGGCCGTAAGCTCTGGAAATTTAGTTTTTGTTCATGTAGGTAAACGATGGGCATGACACTGTCCGCTTTTTTTTTTTTTTTTTCCAGCTACCCCATACTTGGGTAAATAGTTTGTGATACCTGCACACACACACATATCTATATCTATATCTGTATCTATATATATATATATATATATATATATATATATATATATATATATATAGATATAGATATGTGTGTGTGGGTGTGTGTGTAGTACAGTATATATACGTATGTATATTTGTGTGTGTTTGAAAGCGCACTGGCATTGATTTTGAAAGACGAAATCTAGTGAAAATTCGCTTTTCGTGTTGTTTCTGGGCCATTATCGCCTCTTAAATTTCAGTCTTATTCAGTCCGTAATACTTATCACGTGATTCCCTTTTGTTCTGGGCCACTGAGTGAAGTCTTCCTTTTAACCTTTGTTTTCAAAGTTGAAATTAACCTAACAGTGAAAACAAGACTACCGAGAATATTACGAAGATATATTTATCCCGGCCCCCCCTTCACCTCCCCCTCCCCCTCCGCCCACCACTATCTTTACTCAGAATGGGATATCCAAGTAATCTCCATAAATACCAGTTTATAATTAACAAAACCATCCCGCTTCGAGGATCTGTAAATAATCCTTGAAAACTCATTTCATGGACAGTGGTTTCATTAAAGCCGTCTTCAGTGACATCAGCATTCTATAGTTCTTTGATAATGTTGACATTGCATAATGCCCGTTGCAAGTCCAGTGTTATTGCCTCCCAGGTCCGCTTCTCGTTATTTGGGCAATGTAAATAAAATGTCCCTCTGCCTTTATTGTCCTTTTTCAAATGTCCCTTTGGATCTGCTGTCATTTTTTTAAATGCTTCTTAGCCTTTATCATAATTTGTTAAATGTCCCTTTGGGTTTCTTGTTATATTTTAAATGTTCCATTGCCTTTATTGTTATTTGTTAAATGTTCCATTGCCTTTATTGTTATTTTTTAAATGTCCGTTTGGGTTTGTTGTTATATTTTAAATGTTCCTTTGCCTTTATTGTCCCTTTTCAAATGTCCCTTGGGGTCTGCTGTCATTTTTTAAAATGATTCTTAGCCTTTATCATCATTTGTTAAATGTCCCTTTGGGTTTGTTGTTATATTTTAAATGTTCCATTGCCTTTATTGTCATTTTTTAAATTTCCCTTTGCGTTTGTTGTCACTTTCATAAATGCCTCTTTGTCTGCATTGTCATTTTATAAATGTCTCTGCTTGTTATCATTTTTTAAATATCCCTTTATCTGCGTTGTCATTCTTTAAATGTGTCTTTCCCCTTTTTTGTCATTTTTTAAAATCTCCTGCTGTCGTATTTTACGTAAATGTCCCTCTCCTCTCCCCTTTGATGTCATCTTTATATCCCTCTAGCCACTGTTGTCCTTTTTTAAATGTCCTTTTTCCATTTGATTTCCTTTTTAAATGTTTCCTTTGTGCCCCTTTTGCCCCTGTTTGCGATTTATTTTTTAAATGGCCCTTTGCCTTTGCTGTCATTTTTCTTATAAATGGGATAAAAGCCCAGTGTAAAAAATCAAGAGATTTTTGTCAGTTTTAGTTCGTATTTAGTTCTCTCTAGAAATAACAAGGTTTGAACTAAAATATATATATATATATATATATATATATATTATATATATATATATATATATATATATATATATATATAACTTGTTTAACCTTTTTCATTTCTTCCACTCGTTTGAAGGTAAAGTCGCTTTATGTCTTCTCAGGTGATATATATAGATCAGTAGTTCCCTTTCTGTGTTCTCGCTTGATATCAATTTATTTCGTGAAAAAACGCTTCCAAACGACAGTGGAAATGTGACAAAACCAAAGAGGGATTCTAGTTTGTGGCCTTTATTTGGGATGCTGTGAATACTTCAGGCTTCAGTGGTCCTGATGCTGGTGCAATTTCACGGCCCGTGACCCTTCATATTCGCCGTCTTTTCTTCGCCTTACTCTACTCTTTGTACAGGGGTTTCTCTCTCTCTCTCTCTCTCTCTCTCTCTCTCTCTCTCTCTCTCATGCATAAGTAACAGATTTTTGTATTCTGATTGCCAAGATTCTCTCTCTCTCTCTCTCTCTCTCTCTCTCTCTCTCTCTCGCATGTATAAGTGACAGATTTTTGTATTCTGATTGCCAAGACTCTCTCTCTCTCTCTCTCTCTCCTCTCTCTCTCTCTCTCTCTCTCATTTCGTCTTTGGCTTACTTGTGGGTTGAATGAAAGTACTATCTAATTATCGATTTATTCGTAAAAACGCCGAATCTTACGATGGATTTTATGTTAATTCTGGTCCAGTTTATAATTTGTCTCAAAAACATTTTATTTGAGTGGCGCATTTTTACATCCATAAATACATAAATTCTTGCGTGCTGCTGCTCGTATGCACTCCATAAGAGGGACGCTCCATATTACCTGGTGCATACTGCGAGGAATGATTTTGTAAAAAAAAAAATAATAAATAATAAATAAAAAAAAAGATCTTGAAGACCTTTTACAAAAACTAGCTTGGCTGGGTCTACGGCCCAAAGCCGCCTCCGTGTTTGCTTGCGGAAAACCAGTATTCTTTAATTATACCTTCGCACAGACGCCTAAATACTTGTTATGATCCTCTATCACCAGTAATTGATATCCCCCCTTCTGGATTCCGGCCGTTTTTTAAAGGTGTCAGATAAGGAAATATGTATTTAATGTCGTTCTCGGAGGCTGTGATTTCCGAGATTTATTTTTTAGATTTTTTTTTTTTTGTGCGCACGCGCAGTGGGGATTGGAAGGCTGTGTTGCGTGGGATCTTCAAGAATTTCTTTCTTGCGATCGAGGGTTTAGTTCGATGTTTTA
Organism: Macrobrachium nipponense; assembly: GCF_015104395.2. Classification (NCBI taxonomy): domain Eukaryota; kingdom Metazoa; phylum Arthropoda; class Malacostraca; order Decapoda; family Palaemonidae; genus Macrobrachium; species Macrobrachium nipponense. Next base: position 47,037,687 of record NC_061089.1, on the reverse strand, counting down.
ATCTTTTAATTAAATTTATTTAGCAGACGTAACTGATTGAATGGGATTAATGTTATAATAAAAGGTTATACCCAGTTTCAATTCCTTATACTCCAAAGGCCGCATGCACACACACACACACACAAACATATACACGCCCACACACACACAAACAAACATATAGAGATAAAGACTTGGAAAGGGGGAATGATATATCTCTTGCGATACTGAATAGAAGAGAAAAACCATAGTCAAAGTTGCTACATCTCAAGCAAGGACAGAATGTCCCTAGACTTCATGAGGACGCTCACGCACACACTAACATACACACACACACACACACGTATATGTATATATGTGTGTTTATAGGCATGTGTGTATACATATGTAATGATTTTTATCAAAGCATCAAAAGTTCACGCGGAAAAACTGATGAAACTAAGTGGCAAACATTTCACCAGGTAAACGATCCTTAGTTGAAAAATGAAAAATAAACTGAAAACTAACCTCAATTCAAGTATTATAGGAAAGGCAAAATTAACAAACCCGTACTTTTTTTTTTTTTTTTTTTTTTGTCCGGCCGAACCCTTTTTGTGATCCCAAAAACCGATAAGATATTGGGGGTAATGTCTTGTAGGGGGCTGGTGGAGTGGAGTCCTCCCTGGCTGACAAAATCTTGTCCAAGGGTCACGTGAGGTCAAACGCGATTCTCCGAAGGAGCTGTTCAGTTTCCAAGCCTTTATTAATAAAGTTTATCAAGGCTTTTACTGCTTTAGCCTCGTTTCAACATTGCCGACCTTATACGAGTTTCGCCTTGTAATAAATATAGCTCCCATAGGAGGGTAGTGCCGTCAGTGCACCTCACTTCGTGCACCGTAGGCATTACTTAAGGTTCATTGCAGCGTCCCTTCAGCCCCTAGCTGCAATCCCTTTCGTTCCTTTTACTGTACATCCGTTCATATTGTCTCTCTTCCATCTTTCTGTCTGCTAACAGTTGTTTTAGAGTACAACTGCGAGGCTTTCCTCCTGTTACACCTTAAGAAACATTCTTAATCTCTGATTGACCTCATGGGTCCCAGTGCTTTGCCTTAGTCCTAAGTTTTATATGCCATTCCATTGTAATGATGTAACTGTTGGGAAGGTCGATTGTTGTGTTTGCTATTGTTTGTTACTGAGCTGGAACTTCAAACATTAGCTCTCTCTCTCTCTCTCTCTCTCTCTCTCTCTCTCTCTCTCTCTCTCTCTCCTTTATTATGACCCTAGTCCAGGAATCGTTAACGTTCAATCTACAAGGGCACCATGCCATTCCTTGACCAGATAAAGTCTCTCTCTCTCTCTCTCTCTCTCTCTCTCTCTCTCTCTCTCTCTCTCAATTTATTATTACCCTAGTCCGGAATTTATTAACGTTCAATCTAGAAGGGGCACCATGCTTTCTTGACCCGATAAAAGTCTCTCTCTCTCCTCTCTCTCTCTATCTCTGGCCTCCAAAGCTCTCTCTCTCTCTCTCTCTCTCAAATTTATTACGACCCTAGTCCAGGTATTATTAACGTTCAATCTAGAAGGGCACCATGCCATTCCTTGACCTGATAAACGAGATTGGGGCGACCCATTTTATCTGATGGAGCCCCTTGAAAGCGTCATCAAGCCCTTCGTTCCGTGTATAGTCTTGCGTGTGGGGCCTTCGTCAGATCTCCTGCTTCCAAACTTCCCTCGGCAACTCGAGGCCACAACTCGAGTCCTCCAACCCAAGTTAAAGATGTGATAACATTCGGATTACGGGGAGATGGAAGGATATTTTCAGTAGGGGCAAGGGGGGAGGGGATGGGGGGGTGGTTATCCCATCCTCTTAGGTACCCAGGGATTCAAAAGTGGTGTAATGGGGATCCGGCGGGCTATGAGATTTTTTTGGGGGTAGGGGTGTGGGATGGATGGAGGCTGACATGGCCTCCTTTCTTCAGAATCATTTCTATTTCTTATTTACCTCTTTTGTGGGGGCGGTGGATGGTGGACTCGTAACATCACTTCAGCGTTGAGTGTGTTACGTCATCAGTCAAGTACAGTGTCTCATCATGGTTTTCTTTATCTAGTTTTGTTGACTTGTTCTTAAGATGATTCCTTTTCCCAGTTTTGTAGACTTGTTCTTAAGATGATTCTTTTCCCAGTTTTGTAGACTTGTTCTTCAGATGATTTCTTTTTCCAGTTTGTAGACTTGTTCTTCAGATGATTTCTTTTCCCAGTTTTGTAGACTTGTTCTTCAGATGATTTCTTTTTCCAGTTTTGTAGACTTGTATTGTCCTAAGATGATTTCTTTTACCAGTTTCGTAGACTACCAATGTCTTTATATATATTTCTCTATCCATTTTTGTAGATTTGTAATGTCTTAAGATGAGTTGCTGTTTCTTTCCAGTTTGCAGATTTCCTTAGTCTTTGAAAGGAAGGCACAGAAATAATCTTAGTTAACCCATAACTGCCGAATGGAGATAGTTTCCAATGAATACTAAATTGTAAAGCATGCCATTCAAAGACAGATAATACAATGAAATCTCTTATAAGACTAGCAGAAGTGAATGAACAGTTCAGATTAGCTGAAAACATCCTCTTGTTTTTGTTGTGTAAAATTGAACGTTTCAAGTAAAGCAATCCGGCTTTTTCGGCTCTTTAAAATAGTTAAGAGAAGGAGTTTCAATGTGTGGAACTGGAAAAGAAACTCAAATTGGCTCTAGGAAATAATTAATAGTTAGAGAGGATGGACAACAAGATCGAAGAAAAGAGGTCGTATAATTGGAACTTCAGGAGTTCAAGCGAAGATGCAACGCATCTCTACCTTATTACAATTCTTGTATTTCAATTATTTCCTTACATTTTTTCTATTTATTTATTTGTTCATTTATTTTTTTCTTTTTAATAGGTGATCTCTTCTTTTCTTATCTCCCATTACCCTCTGTTACTTCTTTCAAACGAACACCATAATCTTTGGAGGTTTGAATATCAAGTCAGTGGCACCTGTGGGCTTCTGCCATATGAATAGGGTTGATAGTCTGAATAATAATAATAATAATAATAATAATAATAATAATAATAATAATAAAAGATGTAAAGTAAAAGGCTACAAATCAGGTTACAGCCACGGGCCGAAGGGATGCTGCAAACACCTTTAGATACCTACAGTGCACCCCGTGAGGTGCAGTGGCTGATGTAATTAATCTCATGTCCATGCCGTGGAATACATGACTACTTAACCTCTTGACCTGAACCGCCAGTTAACCCCTACACTTAACCCTAACCCCCTACCCCAAACCCGACGTCAGGTGCCCATCTCGCCCCCTCCAGTTCACCCTTTCATAGGCGTATCTTGTTTATCTAATCTGGCAGGTAACAGACGTTACGGCGTGACAAAGCAAATTCTTTCCAAGGCCTGTACGAAATCGCCTGATCCGGTGGCACTTAGCCGTCTGTGTGTGTGTGTGTATGTATGTATGTATATATGTACAATTGTATGTATGTATGCATGTATGTGTGTATGTATATATATGTATATAATAAATGTAAATGTATACGTGTATATATAGTACATGTATCTATGTGTATGTATATGTGTATGTATATATTTATGTATATATATGTTACGGCCATTTTGCAAAATTGGTCATTTTACAAAATGGCCGGCCATTATGCAAAAGGACCAAATTCGTGGTCATTTTGCAAAATGACCTAAATTTCTCAACATTTGGCAAAATGACCAAGATTTTGGTCAGTTTACAAAATAAACAGTATTATTGTTGGCCCGTTTACAAAATCTCCATACAGCAAGTAGCCAGATGGAAAAAAAGCTTGTCATTCACTCCTGCAAATCATCTTTTAATATTGGTTCATTTACTGGTTCACTTACTCGTTTCCCACTACGGATATTTCTACTGTATAATTGTCGATCATTCACTTATTATCCCCCCCCCCCTCCCATCTTCTCTCTCCACAATAGTAATGTGAGTTGACTGGTGACACTGTTGTCAGTAAGGCACTGCTGAAAGCCAGGAGAAGATGACCAACTTCTGTAAATCATCTCTTATAATATTGGTTCATTTACTGGTTCATTTACTTGTTTCCACCCCACTACGGGTAATTGTACTGTATAATTGTCGATCATTCACTTATTATCCCCCCCCTCTCCCACCCCCCCCCCCCCCCTCTCTCTCAATAGTAATGGGAGCTGACTGGTGACACGTGTCTGTAAGGCACTGCTGAAAGCCAGGAGAAGACGACCAACGTAGTACTTTGTGTGCATTCAACTAGTTACTTGCTAAAATTTATACGTTTTGATGTATTTGAAAGTTCTATTTTTCTGAAAATTAATAAAATTAGTTATGTTCACTAAGTTTTATCATTCCCTCGCTTTTTTTTCCATTTGGCTGCTTGCGTTATGGACATTTTGTAAACTGACCAAAATCTTGGTCGTTTTTGCAAAATGTTGAGAAATTTAGGTCATTTTGCAAAATGACCACGAATTTGGTCCTTTTGCAAAATGGCCGGCCATTTTGTAAAATGACCAATTTTGCAAAATGGCCGTAACATATATACACACATATATATATATATATATATATATATATATATATATATATATATATATATATATATATATATATATATATATATATAGATATATTACATTTTTACATTTGGAAATCCAAATTGCTCTATTGCTCATATACCATCTTCATCACAAAATGATCTACTAATTAACATTAGTGCTCTGTAAAAACAGGTAAAATAAATTCTTATCAGGCAAATAATACGCTGATGATGGTTATAGGAATCTCAATTATTAAATTATATTCTTATTATTATTATTATTATTATTATTATTATTATTATTATTATTATTATTATTATTATTATTATTATTATTATTATTATTGTTGTTGTTGTTGTTGTTGTTGTTGTTGTTGTTGTTGTTACACTGAGGGTTAACTGAACCATAAAGCTTTGAAATGGGTTAAAATCCTTATCAACAGCTACTTTCATTGTCATGGTTGTTAGAAAGTGGATTTAGTTAATCGAGTATGAAGCAAAATTTCCTTTTAACTTATATTCAATTATCTGCTTTTAAACAAGTAGGGTATTACATGAGACAGCATGAACACGTACTGCAAATACCTTTAGTAAAGCAAGTTGTTCCTACACAAATACAAACCTTCGGCCTTCAGATAGGATTTAACTTGCGTACGCGGCTGTATCCTGTGTAAAGACCTTCAGGTTTGAATGTTAGGAAAATTTAAAATTACTTAGAAAAGAAACCTGCCATTTTTTAACATGAGAACATCAAACTCTCGGGTTATGTATCTAACAATGAGAGAGAAGGAATCTGTACGGAGGACATCTAAGAGTAAACATTTTTCACAATTTAGCATTTAAGTAGAAGTGGTGTTGTAATAATTTGTTAGAGATTTTAAGACTTAACTTGCCTATGAATGAGAGATCAAATGAAGCAATAACAAATCTGAATAACATGGGAATTCCATTAGCAATTTCCAGGCTCTTAGTTCCTAAGGTAATCCGCTTACTGCTTTGCATTTTCAGGGACTGGATAATTATAGCTATTGCATTTGCCCTTATTGGAAATGGGATATAAAATTCATGTTAGTGGCTAAGCCCTGGGACTTGCGAGGTCATTCAGAGCTGAAAATAAGGCAGAAACAATTGTTTTTTGTTTGTATAGTGTTTTTACGTTGCATGGAACCAGTGGTTATTCAGCAACGGGACCAACGGCTTTATGTGACTTCCGAACCACATCGAGAGTGAACTATCACCAGAAATACACATCTATAACCCCTCAGTGGAATGCCTGAGAATCGAACTCGCGGCCACTGAGGTGGCAGGCCAAGACCATACCGATCACGCCACTGAGGCGCTGAAACAATTGTTGGGAGGGCGTTGAGGAAAGTAAGATGGAAGAAAGAGAATGTCAACGGAGGAACATTAAAAGGAATAACAGAGGTTGCAGCGAAATAGGCGAAGGGACGCAGCCAAGAACCTGACGCAGCGCCTACAGTGCACTACGCGAGGTACACTGACGGCAATACCTCCATACGGTGCAGGAGTTCTTATTGGTTTGTGTTCTGAATAACTCAGAAGGCAAATTTGCCGGTTGATTCCAGGCGCATTCCATAGAGACAGGTTTTCGCATGATGGATTTTAGTTTATTATTGAAGGTGAATTTTTCCAAACGAATGTTGCATATTGGCCCTTTTGCGGAGAACAAAAAATATTAAAAACTTTCACATTCATCCTTAAGAATTTTACATTTTGGCCTGTTTACAAATAAAAAAAAAAATTAAAAGCTTAAAAATTCATCCCTAAGAATTTTACATTTTGGCCCATTTTCAAATAACGCAAAAAAAATTTAGAAATATAAAAACTTTAACGTTCATCCTTGAAAATTTAGCAAATTGGCCCGTTTTCAGAAGAAAAAAACTTGAATGGTAAAATTAATTCTTGAGAACCTTGCATTTTGGAGAATTTTGCATTTTGGCCCGTTTGCTATAAAAAAAATCACTAAAATTATTCATTGAAAACTCTCCATTTTCGCCCGTTAGAAGCGTAAAGGAAAATAATTAGTATAATTATTCCTTGAGAATTTTGCATTTTGGCCCGATTGCTGAAAACAAAAATAAATAAATAGATAAATAAAATGAAAATCAAATAACCAAAAAAGCCCCACTTTCATCTTGTACCAGAGCGGACCATTCTGGTACATAGATGGCGCTCGGGTGCATTCGCCAATAAAGTGAGAGAGAATTGCAACCGGTATTGTTTGCCTCTTTTGCTGCAGCAGCAGCTTCGTAATTAGATTCAGGAAGCCCCGTTCTTTCCACCGAAGGGCTCTGCATGTATGTAAACGAGGTAATGCCTCTGTTGACCAATTTTATCGTCGTCGACGTTTTCCCTCCAGTCGAAATATGGACAGCTTGATAATTCTGGCGGGATTTGCACTCGTCGACGAAGGAGTCGACGAACTTTTAAATCTCTCTCTCTCTCTCTCTCTCTCTCTCTCTCTCTCTCTCTCTCTCTCTCTCTCTCTCTCTCTCGTTCTTAGTGTTCATCTTTCTTTCTATTTTAACTTTACCTTCTTTGCTTTAAAAAGTGTGACCCTTAAGAAAAGGAAAATGAAAAAAATTGGTGGTAATATAATTATAATAATAATTCCTCCTGGAGTTGGAGGCAAAGTTGAGTGTCCGCCCGACAGCCTGGTAATTTGAACCTGTGTTCGTAAATTGCATGTCATTGTCATTTCTGTCTTCGAGTTTCGTCTTCAGAGAGAGAGAGAGAGAGAGAGAGAGAGAGAGAGAGATGCATATGTTCACCGGCCACATCTTTGAACTTTTCATTTTCTATAGGTCAGTACTCTCACGTACAACATTTTCATCCCCTTCATGTGTGTGAGAGAGAGAGAGAGAGAGAGAGAGAGAGAGAGAGAGAGAGAGAGAGCGGCTGCACATGTACTATATGATGTGTGCATATTTGCACTGGCCACATCACTGAACACAATAATTTCTTTGTGACATGCAACATTTTTTTTCTGCTTTCGTGAGAGACAGACAGACAGACAGAGACTGCACATGTGTATGTGTGTGTACATGTATGCGCATGCGCATTGGCCACATAACTGAACATTTGAATTTTTTGTGAATAATTACTCATCTGACATGCAACAATTTTTTGCCTTAGTATCTTAGCATAATCCTCCTTTTGTGCTGAACCTTTGCACTGATTGTGCACAGCTGGCCAATCCTTCAAGGTAGAGGTTTAAGGGATCTCATTTCAGAGCAGCAAAAGACAGACAGACAGACAGACAGACAGACAGACAGACAGACAGACAGACAGACAGACAGACAGACAGACAGACAGACAGACAGACAGACAGGCCTTATTATGAAATCATATTGTTACACAAATACAATGATTAATGTCGAAGTTTATGAAAAACATTTTGGTGTCACCAATAAAATTATCAGCGACGAGAGAGAGAGAGAGTGAGTCTTTGGCCTTGCTTTTCAGATGTAATACGGTCTTCTCGTGATCTGCACTTGATCAGCAAAGTTTGATAATCTTAGTCGTCCAGCTTTCTTTACATTTACGTTTTTATTTCTCTCTCTCTCTCTCTCTCTCTCTCTCTCTCTCTCTCTCTCTCTCTCTCTCTCGTCGATAATAATTTTGTTTCATAAACTTCGACACTGATCATTGTATTTGTGAAATAGTATGGTGAAACTAGAATGTTTTCATAATGTTCGAGATTAATCATGGTAAGTTGTGGTAATAGTATTGATTCATAGGACACCTCTCTCTCTCTCTCTCTCTCTCTCTCTCTCTCTCTCTCTCTCTCTCTCTCTCTGAGGGATTAAAGGAGACGTCAACGCACTCGTCTTCATATACACTATGGATGTTTCGTGTTTTCCTCCTATGTTCTTCCCACCCTATGAATAAGGAGTTCTCGAGGCGCCTCAGCGGCCCTCAGTTATATTTGTTCTTCATCACGCACAAGATGTGTTCTTCCGTAGGGGATTTGAATCCCATTTGAATACATTAGGGTGGACGATGTTTCTCTTTCCCACTATCTCCTCGATTATTAATGCTCTCTTTCATCCCGTTCGAAAGAATGAATCAAGAGGACTGACGGTGTTTGTATTCCTCTCCTCCTTCCTTTCCGTCGTTTCTCTTTCGTCCTCTTCGTTTAGCCTCGACGTCAGCAGGTTTCTCCTATCTTCCTTCCTTTTGTCGTCCCGCTTTTGTCTTTTTTCATTTTTCTCAGCTTCATCTGCTGGTTTCTCTACCTTCTATATTTTGTCTCTTTTCCTTCTTTTTTTTTTCCCTCTCCCTCTTCGTCTTTTGGTTTCTCCCTTTCCTCTGTTTTCCCACTTTTATCTTTTTCCCTTCCCTTCTTCGCTTGTTGGTTTCTCTTCCTTACTTCCTTCTGTCTTCTGTATTTTGTCCGTTTTCCTTTTGTCTTTTTCCCTCTCCCTCCTCGTCTGTTGGTTTCTCTCCCTTTCCTTTGTCTTCCCTATTTTGTCTTTTTCCCTTTCCCTCTTCGTCCGCTGGTTTCTCTTCCTCCCCTATGTTTTCCCTTTTTTGTCTTTTTCCCTTCCCCCATTCGTTAACTTTTTCCCCTTCCTCTCGCTTTTCTTTCTTATTCAGTTTCGAATAGATTTAGACGGAGACTGATTCTCTTCTTCTACCTAATCCAATTTCCTCTGCCATTCTGTCTGTATAAATTTAAACAAATGGCCTCTTTTTAATTCCTTCTGTTGTCTCTGATTTTTGTCTTCTGTTGCATTTCGTCAAATGAAAAAAACAAAAACAGGGCTGCAGCCACGCTGCCGCATGTGTGCATAAGTTTATAGATGTAAAATGTATAAATTCCTATTAGCTTAAAAAAACACACACATCAAAAATCGCACGAATGGTAAACTATAAACTACTACTCCCTACTTTCGTAAATAAAGAATTTATTGTTTTTTTAATTTAATCCCCATCGTTCAAGTCAGCGTCGTGTTGAATATAGTTAAAAACAATATCTTTTTACGATTTCTGTTTTTTAATGGGAGCTTAAATGGTCGTTGTAAGTAAATTGGGTTTTGGAATACAGTAGCTCGGATTTTTTCGCCAGCTACTCTGGTTTTTTATTTTCTTATTTATTTTATTTTTATTTTGTTTTATATTTTTCAGTTCTCGTCAAAAAATACTTGCTAAACGTAGGCCGAACATCGTGTTGGCGTTGTGTCGTCTTAACAAGCATCCGATGCTAAGAATTTACAATGTCCTGAAAAACTGTTGTATAAAAAAAATCTACAATTATATGAATAAGCACCGTTCTGGTGCTTGGGAATATTTGTCCTTATCTTTTACAAATCATACGACCTTATATAATGGTGGATTTTTAGTGCCAACCGCAGAGAATGATATCAGGCCATTAAATTGTAAAAAGAGGTGGCGGAATATTCGAAGATATTGGGGAAAAGTTCGTGCAACAAAGATTGAAACCCTTTCCGAATTGTTTACACTCAAGACGTTTCCATATTGTTCGGTGTCGTTATTGGATTGAGCATACGTTTTACGAGCAGTCTTCGGAATGCGAGACATTTAATCTCTCTCTCTCTCTCTCTCTCTCTCTCTCTCTCTCTCTCCTCTCTCTCTCCATTGCTTTTCACTCGTGAAAATCCGTCCATTACTCCGTGTTTCTGCGAACTACCGAATGTTAGGACGTGCGTGTGCGTGTTTTTATTATTATTAATATTATTCTCTATTATTTTCTATTCACTTCAAATTCATTATTTTTTATTTACTCTGCAAGGCCTTCTTTTAAGTAGTTTCGTGTTCTCTTGAGTTTATTGAAGGATTTTTATTTTTATTAGTCACAGAGAAAATGAATTTTAAAAATTATGTGCAAGGTGTCCTTTAGCTTCTGTGTATGTGAATATATATATATATATATATATATATATATATATATATATATATATATATATATATATATATATATATATATATATAGTTTAACTAAGATATGGTAGTTCTATCAGCTCCCTTCACAAACAAGAGCAGGATGCGGGATACCTATGAACAAATATTATTTTCCCCACTGTAGTTTTATAACATTCTATACGTACAGAATATCTTATCTCCCAAGGTGTGATCCCAGCAAAGGTTCGCCCCTGGGGAGGTTAAACTCTCCCTCATCACCCATTCTAATCTCTCCCTCCCCCGATGGGATACCACCCCAAAGGGACTCCACCCAATCCGGGTGGTGGTGTGAAACCTTTGGTTAAACCTTTGTCTCTTGAGCCGTGTGGTGCGATTCTTATGCCACAACTTGAAAGCCGAATGCCGCTGCAGTCTCTCTCTCTCTCTCTCTCTCTCTTATCACTGGTAAGAACTAGCGGCGTCCAGCCGCGTCACAGCTGGGACGCTCCGGAGTACCTAAGAAGTGCCGGCACATGGTACAACGCTTTTGCTCACCGCTCTCGCGTACCACTCTCGCGCGCAAGCCTTTATCTGAGAGTTTCCTCTCCCCCACCCCCTCGAAATGTGTGCTGCCATTGTTGCCCGTTGGTTGACGGCCTATGGTTGACAATGACCTTTGCAATGTTGGGTTGTTACTGATGCATTTCGTTCTTTGGAAGGGGCACACTGGACTAAATTACTGCAGCTAGTTTGACTCCTCTTTCTGGCTGACTTAGGTTTATATATATATATATATATATATATATATATATATATATATATATATATTATACATACATACATACATACATACTCATACATACATATACACGCATTAAGCTAAAAAACAAAGTCGTTTAATATCTAATTTGCTATACCTCGGAACTAATATATTTTCATATATGTTAACCGAAGGAGAATTTTTTTAGTCTATTATAAAATGTGTGTGTATAATGTTATATATATATATATATAGTATATATATATATATAATATATATATATTGCATACCTCTTGCAACATCGCAACAGCATTTACTTCGCGTTTCTGAATAAGCTGCTCCAGGGAGTTGTCAGCCCTTAATCAGGGATGACGCCAAGTTCTTGAAATGTATCCGATGATAGGATTTGCTGTCTTTGTTCGTTGCCAATCGTGGAGGGATTGGGATTCGTGCCTTTGATGTGAGCTTGATTGGGCTTAGATTGGTTGATTGTGCGTCCATCTTTCGGACGTTAATCCTTACGTAAGAGCATGAAGCTTAAAAATTTTTTTTCATTATTTTCTTTTCGGCGAGGTCACATTGTCGATTGAGCAGTAAGCGGATAAATGTAACGGTGAGGGCTCTCTCTCTCTCTCTCTCTCTCTCTCTCTCTCTCTCTCGTTAGATCATAACGATTTTGATATTGACCAATATTTTAACATTATTTCGCTATCATAAGTATTTACATTATCATAATCTGTTTCACTATCATAACTGTTTCCACTATCATAATCTACTTCATTATCATGATCATTTTCATTATTCTAATTTACTTCACTATCAGAATCTGCCTCCCACTTCATAATTATACTTCACTATCATAATCTACTTCATTATCATAACGTTCTTCACCATTAATCTTCTCAAGAATACGCGGTTCTGTGACAGCCCCTCTCCTCAATTGCAAAGCGTTTGAATTCTCTCCTTGCCTCGGTTTTTCCTAGACATTGTAGCTTTTTCCTCCTTTGAGAGGCAAATCTATATCTTCCTTCGCTGTTATCCACATATTTCCACTTTCATCTTTTCCTTCATCTTGTTGTAATTAGTTGCGTACATATTTATTTATTTTGATTATTTATTTATTATTTATTATTATTTATTTATTTATTCATTTATTTCATTTATTTATTCATTTATTTATTTATCTGTCGGTCTGTTATCTTACGAAATCTTTTTTCATTAAATAAATAAGTTTATTTATTCATTTATTTATATATATGTTTGTACTGTCTGTCTATCATCTACCTGTCTATAAATCTTTCTGTTCCGTTAAGCAATCATTTATTTATTTAGTTGTTTAGCTATTAATCATCTTTTCCTTCATCTTCTTGTAATTTCTTCAAGTGTTATTCATAATTGTGGGTCCTTCGGTTCCCCATCCCAAGTGGTCTGTCTCGCTCGAACAAAATTATCCATTAGTTACGTACATGGTTGTTTATTTATTTATTTATTTATTTATTTATTTATTTATTTATTTATTTATTTATTTATTATTTATTTATTTATTCATTTATTTATTTATTTATCTGTCTCTGTTTTTCTATGAATCTCTTTCATTAAATAATTGTTATTTTTTATTTATTTGTATATATGTCTGTCTGTCTGTCTATCATCTATCTGTCTATAAATCTTTTAAGCAATTATTTATTTAGTTGTTTAGCTATTTGTCTATCTATAAGGCTTTCTATTCAATTAAATAATTATCTATCCATTGATCTACCTCTTTTGTCCTCCAGGCCACCAGAAATCTTGTCTATACCCACAAAATACAGTTGACCAAATTCATTAAAGTGATGCTTTTATCAGCTGCATTTTCGCTCACTCGGGGAGTAAGCCTACAAATTACTTTGTTGTTGTTGTTCTTGTTTGGGTGGTAGGAAAAGTTTATGGGAGTGCCTAAAAGGGTCAGAAAAATGTGTTTCGCGTTGAGGTAAAGGTTCGCAAATTTTAGGATAGGATATTTATGATATATTTATTAAAATGAAAATGTAAGAAATAAATAATGTGCATGTTAAACAGTGAAGAAAAATTATTTCTAATAAAATATAGCATGTTAATTTTAATTTTCGTTGGTGAAACAAGGCTCTATTTGACCATAGATTTCAGCACGTTTTAATTTACGTTAAAAGTTAGGAATGTTATGTTTACAACTTATGCGTAAGGGGGAAATCTTACATGTATCCTGAGTAAGCTGTAGGTCGGATCATGCATTGTTTGCTCTCCTTTTAGTTTTCTGTAAAAGATAAACTATTGACATGGTTATTTATCTGCCTGTCCGCCCTCAGATCTTACAAATTACTGAGGTTAGAGGGATGCAAATTGGTATGTCGATCATCCACCCTCCATTCATCAAACATACCAAATTGCAGCCCTCTAACCTCAGTAATTTTCATTTTATTTAAAGTTAAGCATAGCCATAGATCGTGCTTCTGGTGCCAGCCGCCGACGTATCTCCATTTTACCGCATCTGGGAAGCAACTAAGCCTGCCCGGTCGTAATTGAGAGTTTTATACTGCAGCACGTCAAGAGTTTCATACAGCCAGCCTTATACGCTGTACAGAAAACTCGACGCAATTTTTACTTATTTTGACCGCGCGTCCGAACTGCTGTAGCTAAATCTCGCCCATGCCCTCCTCCTCCTCCTCCTCCTCCTCCTCCTCATTCCGCATTTGGGACTGCGGAATGCCGGTATACAAGGTTCTCGTGCCGGAATGCTAGTCACACACACACAGGTCGTGTTTGAGGAGGGTTTGGAAGTACGAGGCCGTTTTGAAATATTCATGCAGTGATTGATTAGTAGCAGGAAACCACTGCCATCTGCCCTCTAGACCGACTCGTGCGCCGTTCGAGGGCGTAGCAGCGAAACGGTTCCTTGGTTCCAGGGACATTGTTCGAGTCGCTTAACTTTGATGTATGGGCGCTAATGCTCACGTACTTAGATTTTGTATTCTCTTCGTGCTCCTTCATTCCCAGGTGTATGTAAATGTTTTTGTGTGTGTGTTTGTAGATTTGTTTGTTTGTATGTAAATGCGTATGTGTGTATGTACCTAAATGTGTTTGTGTACGTCGTTCTGTATTCGTACGCTCCTGACTGTGTATATATAATGTTTCCTTCGATTTATATATTTTGTAGGTCTTGGGTTAATAATATTACACGCACAGGCGCAGGCGCGCATGAGCACTCATACACACGCAAACTCACACTAACTATAATTATATACACACATATATACACACACGTACATACATAAGGGTAGAATGTAAAAAACTAAGAAACGGAAGGATTATGAAAAATAAAATAAAAAATGCGCAGAATTTTCTTCGGTTTTGTCGAGTTTTCTGTACAGCATATAATGCTATATAAATCTCTCAGCCGGCCGTAGTGGCCTGTTTTGTTGCGGTGCCAGACGCACGATCATAGCTAACTTTAACCTTAAAATTTATTTAAAAATCAAAAAAAAAAAAAAAAAAAAAAAAAAAAAAAAACACTACTGAGGCTAGAGGGATGCAATTTGGAATGTTTGATGATTGGAGGGTGGATGATCACCATACCAATTTGCAGCCCTCTAGCCTCAGCAGTTTTAAAGATCTGAGCGGGGACAGAAGTGCGGATGGACAGACCAAACCATCTCAATAGCTTTCTTTTACAGAAAACTAAAATCCTCAACAGACAAACTGCATATCAAAAACTAAATCATTTGAATACCATCGAAACCTTTCTTTCAATCAAAAAGGAAAATAAAAAATACCTTGTTTTCAATAATAAAGAAAATGAAAAGA
This sequence comes from Macrobrachium nipponense, assembly GCF_015104395.2. NCBI lineage: Eukaryota > Metazoa > Arthropoda > Malacostraca > Decapoda > Palaemonidae > Macrobrachium > Macrobrachium nipponense. Next base: position 47,022,674 of record NC_061089.1, on the reverse strand, counting down.
AGCGATACTTAAAAAAGTCTAAAATAAAACAGCCAAACTCAGCGGGAAAACTGAGGAGGGCACTGAGTAGCAAAAGAGTCACTGCAGTGGCTCTCTCTGCTTCTTAAACCTACCACGACGGCTTGCAATTAAACTTATTACAGGTACATGTATGTATGTATGTATGTACGTACGTATGTATGTATGTATGTATGATGTATGTATGTATGTATGTGCGCGTGTGGTTGGAGAAGGCTGTAGCTCCTACCCATATACCCACGCGTTACTGGTAACCGGCCTTACCACCAAATTCACGTAGAGAGGAATCAGGAGGCCACATTCCATGTCTTTTTCCGGGTATGGTGAAGAGACCACCCGGTATTGTATTTCCCATTCCCTACTGTTGCTTCTTTCTAATGAACACCATAATATTCTTTGGAAGCTTGAATTTCGAGTCAAAGGCCCTTGTGGTGGGCTTTTTCCATATGAATAGGGTTCATATTCTGAATAATAATAATAATAATAATAATAATAATAATAATAATAATAATAATAATAATAATAATTAATAAAAATTTTCGGATGCTTGAATTTCAAGTCAATGTGCCATGTGGTGTACTTGTTCCATATGAAGAAGGTTTATCTTCTGAATAATAATAATAATAATAATAATAATATAATAATAATAATTATAATAATTAGGGAGTTTGAATTTCAAGTCAAAGTTCTCCGTGGTGGGTTTTTTCCATATGAATAGGGTTCATCTTCCGAAGAATGATAATTATTATGATAACATTGTGGTTGAAACATCTGTATTACCAGAGTGACAATTACAGCTGGGATTCTCACATTGGCCTAACAAGTGAATTGCTGATTATGCGCCGTTAAGCCTCACTTTGAATCAATCTGGGCCTTTGAAGGCGACCATTGAGACGGGACCTGAAAGTCTCCTTTGCTCAGGAGGGGGTTCTCTGAGATTTTGGCAACAGTTGGACTCTTCTTTGACAGTGTTGTCCGTTCTTCCGGGGCGTAGGGTTATGGAGAGGTACCCAGTTTTATGTGGTAGCAGTAAATGGATATTTCTGGTAATGAAGGGTGGCGGCTTAACTCAGTACATTCCCTCGCTATGCGCGAATTGAATGGCGCGTACGAAAGCCTTATCGTTAATTCTGCCATTTTAAGAGTTCAGACACTGATACTTAGTATTCTCTCTCTCTCTCTCTCTCTCTCTCTCTCTCTCTCTCTCGACTAGGGATATTCAAGTTTTCCTTTCTTTCTAAGCCTAAGACCATCTATGGAGCGTGTGGTACTGAATCCAGTTAACGCATCGTTCTTAACTTTCCTCGCTCGTTTCATAACAAGACAACAACAACAACAACAACAACAACAAAATATTGTTTCATAAGCAATATTCAGATAAGCAGCCTCTTGTATTCGCCAAACCGTCGAATGCATCAACAATACAGCGAATAAATTCAGTGGACAAGGGTACTGGGCGACTATATTCCCGACAACGCCTGACGACTTCATTTACATTACTCTCTCTCTCTCTCTCTCTCTCTCTCTCTCTCTCTCTCTCTCTCTCTTTGATGGAGACGCCTCAGTAGTACGGTCTGGTTTGGTGACAAATCCCTCCGATGCAAATAAACCTAACAGGGTATGAGAGGTATCGCCTGTTAAACAATATTTGGTGCTGTTACAAATTTTGTGCCGTTAAATACTAACATTTTGTGCTGTTGAATAATATTTTATGCGATTAAATGATATTATGTGCTGTTAAATAATATTTTGTGCTGCTGAATAGTGTTTGATGTGGTTAAATGATATTTTTTGCTGTTAAATAATACTTTGTGTTTGTAAATAACATTTTGTGCCGTTGCATAATATCCAGTGTTGTTAGATAATAATTTGCATTTTAGTATTCTGTACGGATAATTAATCATATTTGCTGTTAAATAATATTTTGTGCTGTTAAATATTAACTTGTGGGTTAAATTATATTTAGGGTTAAATAATATTTTAGAAGGTAAAATAATATTGTATGTAGTTACATCATATTTTGTGCTGTTAAATAATATTTAGTCCCGTTAGATAATATTTTATATGGTTAAATATTATTTCGTGCTGTTGAATAATAATTTGTACGGTGAAATAATATTTTGTGTTGTTAATTAGTATTTTATGCATTTGAATATTTTGTCTTGTTAAATAATAATTTGTGGCGTTAGATAATATTTTGTGGGGTTAGTGTGCGCCGTGTGTGTTTGTTTGTGTGTTTATATTTTGGTTTTTAACCATTCTTCCAAATAACGGAAATCATTTTCAAGGTCGTCAAACTTCTCTCATGTTACAGGAGAATGAACAAAGAAAAAATTATTTTTTTCAGGGTGTCAGACGATCTTTTTTCAATAGACTAAATTTTTGTATATGTCATCTAAAGAGAACTTTTTCAGTAGATCATTCATTACCTTTTTAATTTCATGAATAGACGCTATAAATCTGAATTGCGATGTTCCGAATTTATTCTTCAAATGAAAATTTGAAAGTTCCCTTTCATTTTTCTTTAATAATTGTAGGTTTATTTTTGGATATAATTATATTCACTCTTAAGCAGCAAGTAATTTTAACTCCCTGTTTGCAATTTACTAATAAAATTATAGTAATATGATTATAGTTACAGATGCGTAAACAGATACTGTCTTGCTTCCCCATTTCTCCTCACCTCTTCCCCTATTTCCCCTCAAGCTCCATTCCAATTTCCCCTCACCCTCCATCCTAAATTTCCCCTCACCTTCCGTCATTATTCCCCTCACCCTCCTTCCCTCTTAGCTTTCCTTTCCCATTTCCCCTCATCCTCTTTCCCTATGTCCCCTCAGCCTCCTTCCCCATTTCCACTCATTCCTTTCCAATTTCTCCTCACTCTCATTACACATTTTCCTCACCTTCCTTCCCATTTCCCCTCACCTTCTTTCCCATTTCCCCTCACCTTCTTTCCCCAGTTCCCCTCACCTTCCTTCCCCATTTATCCTCGCCCTTCTTCCTAGATTACCTTCACATTCAGTCTCAATTTCCCATCACCCTCCTTCTCCATATCCTCCCACATTCATTCCTCATTTTGCCTCCTGTTCCTTCCCAATTTCTCCCACCCTCCTCCCTCATTTCCCCTCACCCTCCCTCCCAATTTCGTCTCACCCTCAGCCTCACTACGTAAACAAATCTCGAGTATTCTCCTTCCACACCTTCTCTGCCATATTCGTGTCTCATACACACCAGTCTGCCTTATTAAGACTCCTCAAAGCGAACAAAGGGACGTCTGTTGGCTCCCTTTTTTCTGTTTATGGTACGGCTTCAATCTCCGCCATTTGTAGGTCAGATGCAATGAAGGAAACCCTCTTTGAGAGAGAGAGAGAGAGGAGAGAGAGAGAGAGAGAGAGAGAGAGAGAGAGACAAACTCTCTTTCCCTGATCGCTTGGCAACGTTGTGTGACAGAGAGTCCGCCCATAGTATCAATTTGATGAAATGTGATAAAAATTTTAACTGTATATATTTCATTTCTGAGGGAGCGATTATTATCAGATAAACTTTTAAAATTAATTTCCATTTTCGAATGATTTTATTACAGCAAATTTTTTTAATGAGTTTGTTACAGCAATTGCAAGCGGTTTGTCATTATTTTAACATTTGGAAAATAATTTTAAGAGTTTTAAGATTATTTCTCTGGTAAGTGAGAGATAAGTTTAGTCATATAGACATTTAAAAATGAGGTAGGTGCTTTTGAAATATTTAATTTATTCCAAACGATCAATGATCATCATTCCTATCGTATGCTCATTTATTTTATAAATGGTGTATACTGACAAGTTGACCCACTTATTTTTTTAAAAATAATTATAGATGCCTTTCAATCTACTTTTAAAATTTATTCCAAGAAACGAGTGAAATTTCAATAAAAGTTATTGGAATTACACTCGTTTCTTGGAAAAAAATTTTAATTTTAGGCAATTTTATTTTTAAATTCTCTGGTATCGAATTGGAAAATTTGTTTAGTATAAGAATTAAAAGTCCTCTTTGATTACTACTTTACTTTTACAACTAATTCATATATTAATGAGAAACTGATTCACGTAGACATCAAAAAGGCGTCCAATATTTATGTACGAGTATAGATAATCCATAAATAGTCTCGCAAAACATTCATCAGCAAAAACGTGATAGTTTTACAAAACAACTTGCGTCAGTAAATGATTGAAATTTTTACAAAACTTTCATCAGTAAATGAGTGGTAGTTTTACCAAATTTATCGTATAGTTCATAAATAGTTATACAAAATTAATTCTATAGTTCATAAGTAGTTATACAAAATTAATTCTATAGTTCATAAGTAGTTGTACCAAATTTATCTTATAGTTCACAAGTAGTTATACCAAATTTATCTTATAGTTCATAAGTAGTTGCACCAAATGTATCTTATAGTTTAAAAGTATTTATACAAAATTTAGCTTATATTTCATAAGTATTTATACAAAATTTATCTTATATTTCATAAGCAGTTATACAAAATTGGTCTTATAGTTCATAACTAGTTTTACCAAACGTATATTATTCTTCAAAAGTAATTATGAAAAAATTATATCAGTAAATGAACGAGAGGTATACCCTTCCTTTCCACACAACATCCTATTTATTGTTCCACTTGAGCGAACAGAGATTAATGTGATGGAGAGAACTCTTCAAAGTAATGGAGAGGTAGACTTCTCTGGGACTGACGGCTGATATGAGAGACGAAATCTTTTCTTATTTCTCCCAATTTATTTTTATTCCTTATTATATAATATTAGACGAATACAGACCGGGAAATAAATCTCAGTTAGAAATTAAAGAAGTTGAAATTTCTTGGAAATATAAGAGGAGATATTTACCTGCAAATTCCCTTAAGATAACATTAAGTAAAATGCGTTACAACGAATTGCTCCCCAACGAAGTTATGTTTCTGCTGATAAAGTGAATTTGATGTAAAATTCATTTTGGCTGAGTGGGTATTGCTTTCTGATGTATATATAATGTGTGTGTCTGTGTGCGTACATATCTATAAATCCACACACACACACACACATACATATATATATATATATAAACTTGGTAATTTCCAGTTGAAATTTGACGATTAAAAAAAGCTCATAAACGTCCGATATGATAATCTAAATTCTAAAACATAAAGTAGAATAAATTTCAACAATTTCAGAGGGACGAAACCGGACGGTATTGTGATATATAGTAACCTACAGTGATATTGAAGGGTCATATTGAATTATTTTATGCGTACATTCTGGGCGACGCGAAATCCTTCATCACAGATTCGTCTTCAACCAAAGCAAGTAAAAAATGCGCAGAAGTTTCTTCGGCGCAGTCAAGTTGTTTGTCCATCGTTAATCAAGGCCACCGAAAATAGATGCATCTTTCGGCGGCCTCGGTAGAATATTGCATGAGCCGCGGCCCATGAAACTTTAACCGCGGCACGGTGATTGCCTGGCCTATATCGTTGCCAGACACATGAGTATGGCTAACTTTAACCTTAAATAAGATTAAAATGACTGAGGTTAGAGGTCTGCAATTTGGTATGTACGATGATTGGAGGATGGTTGATCAACATACCAATTTGCAGCCCTCTAGCCTTAGCGGTTTTTAAGATCTGAGGGCGGCGGACAGAAAAGTACGGACGGACAGACAAAGCCGGTACAATAGTTCTCTTCAGGAAACTAAAACCGGCTTTATCTATGTACAAATAAATATCTTTTGTCAGAATTGTGCTTCAAATTGACTTCCTTTCCATCGCTCCCTTTCAAAATCGTTGAATCACGAGGCATTCATATATGATTGCCCTCCGTCTCGAATTCCTCGAGAAGAAAGAAACTTTTGCGTTCGTCGAATCGCATCTTAGTCGCTTGCAAGCGCGCATGCGCTGCTCGATTGCCATACGCGTAATCACAAACGGTTTTTTTTATGTGGATAGATTGCTCTCTTTTTCCCCGCTGCTGGTTTTGTTGACATGAGCCGTGATCACGTTGCCTAGGATACAAGACTATAAGCAGTTCGTTTAGGTTACGAGAGAGAGAGAGAGAGAGAGAGAGAGAGAGAGAGATTCGCTTTATATGGGTGATGCTGAATAATGCCAAGAAATTTTGTTAAATATTTAAGGACGTTTCTTATTGAACCCCGGAAACCGAATTTTTCGTTTAACCTATTCGCGTTCCACTAAGTCCCATAAATGTATACATCACGTGCGCACGGCGTTCACACACACACACACAACACACACACACAAAAACACACACACATATATATATATATATTATATATATATATATAATATATATATATATATATATATATATATATATATATAGTGTGTGGTGTGTGTGTGTGTGTGTGAACGCCGTGCGCACGTGATGTATACATTTATCGATTTCCATCTAGATTTAAGCTGTAGCCTGGAGGGACTCGCTAATACCATCGGGGTAAATATTTTATAATTATTGTTACTTATGTATGTAATTGTGCATTGTTTCTGAATCGAAGTTAAACACAAATACTGATATATATCACACACACACACACATATATATATATATATATATATATATATATATATATATATATGTGTGTGTGTGTGTGTGTGTTGAAGTATATATATCAGTATTTGTGTTTAACTTCGATTCAGAAACAATGCACAATTACATACATAGTAACAATATTTATAAAATCTTTACCCCGATGGTATTAGCGAGTCCCTCCAGGCTACAGCTTAAAATCTAGATGGAAATCGATATCTACCTCTAATTAGGAGATTTCATGGAAGTGAATAGTGGTGCAATGCAAATTTAATTACTGTATTAATTTAGATGTAAATAACTTTTTCGTGCCATGAAGTTGATGAGCATTGCGAATTAAGCAATTCCTAGTGCATATACTTACACACACATAATGTATGTATACATATGTGTATGTGTGTTTGTGTGTGTGTGTGTGTATGTATGGGTATTGAGAAGGCCAGAAAACTCGGTCTCAAACGTCTGTGCTTGCATCTTAAAACCTTTAACTTGTTTTTTTACACTAAATTATTAGGTACTAAACAGTAATTTATAAAGAAAACATTTATTGAGTATTTTTTACAATATAATTATAGGGTACTAAACAGTAGTTTATTATTAAAAGAACATTTATTTGACAATAATTAATCGACAAAAAATTAAAATGATGAAGTTATAAATTTAATCTTGTATTATAACACTTTTAAAAACACTTAAGGCTATAAGCAATAGATTTCAAAAAATAATTTTGGCTGTTGCCATCATACTCTTCCGTTAACTTTTCAATGCAATTGTCAAGTTTTTCATATTTTTTTCTTTTTAAATGGCTTTTCTCCTAGTTGCAAATGTAGAATCTTAGTTTCCGTTAGAGCCTCTTCTTTTTTCAGGACATCAATAAATTTCCAAATATTGGGGATTTTGCATGCTATCGATTGATTTAAGGCTGAGTGAAATCCTTCTGTTTGTTCGAGGTAATTTATTCATGACACGACTTCTCATATTCCAAAATGTTATCGGGTATAAATGAGCTTCTCTTCTACGGCGACGTCCACGGATTGCACCAATATATGTTAACTCAAAGTAACTAATAAATTCCATCGGAAGTAACTCGTCTTCACTAAATTTTTCAAATGCATTTGTAACTTCTTCAATTGGTAAGAATGCCATAGCACAAAACATTCTTATTAACAACGAAAAGTCGTTGTCCGTATTGTACTGACACTTATGACCCAAATCACAAATTCGGCGATAAACATTCTGGCACATATGAAAGAAGCACCCAACAGTTTCACAACAAGGAAAATTATTTTTGATACTATTACCAAGGCCTTTCTCGAAATCAATCATCACTTCCTTGGGATTTAAATTTGGCAGAAGTTCTTTTAGTATTATGAAAGCTTTATTATAAGTATTCTCTGTTTTGTCAGGCAATAAAATAAATGCAAGAGGGAAGACTTTCCCATGTATATAAGCATGTATAATCAGAACTTTATACCTTACGTTAGGTGAAACCTTGAAAGTTCCATCAATTCCTAAATAACGAGAACTTTGTAGGTCATTAAGTCCCTTGTCAGAAGCAAATACTAAAATTCTTTTCTCATCGTCAATTCCACTGTCACTCTGTAGAAAAGCTTTTCCGTCACTCAAAACACCGAATGACTGTGGTATTTCAAATCCTGTACGTGTCGGAGGTAATGGAGGGCCACCGAAAGCCTTAGTCCGCCAATTAGTTATTGATCTTGAAATTGATGGCAAACTTGATATTTCACTTTTTCCATTTTCAACAAGTTTACTCACAGTATCGGCTAAAATAATTCGTGTGTTAGATGAATCACCATTCTGAATTTTACACTAATTTCTGATATAGCACTTTTGGCTTCACTTTTGCTAATGTAGACGAATGATTATGGCTGTTAACTTTCTTGATAATCACATTTTCTCCGTCTTGAATCTTCGTGTGAATTCGTGCCATGCATGAAGATTTTCGCATTTCACATCGCCAGAATAACCTTATCTTGTCAGCACTGTGTATATGAAAATCATATATGTAGTTCTCGTCGTCGATGAATTTCTCTTTTCCTCTTTGGGATGAAATGTATTTAGAAGCCATCGATATGGGTACTGTAACTAAACTGAAAATATAAGAGATTGAATAGAAAACAAGAACTACATCCCACGTTTACATTTTAACAGCCATTCTAATATAATACCATAGTTAACACCAAACAGCCCAGTTTCCGCGAGCTCTATAGGTAACCGAGAGACCCAGTTTTCTGAGACCGACTTTTCTGATACCGAGTTTTCCAATTTTTCATACAAAATTCCTTTGACATTTTTCTATGCTTAACAGCAAATCTAATGTCTTAATTAAGCATAAATACACATTAATACATTTTATTTGCCTTTCTGAAGCTCTGTTAGAGGACATGATAGTTTTTTCTACCATTTAAGACGTAAATATTCAACATTGTTTTGAGACCGAGTTTTCCAAGACCGAGTTTTCCTAGCACCGGATATTGATATATAGATATATGTTTACTATGCAGGAAGCGCTAAGCATTAAGCACAACATTGGTCTGAGAATGAGAACGTCCGTTCGTCTGATTAATTTAACTGATGTATATAATACAGAATCAGTGGAACGCATCGCAGTTCGAATATTGCCAGAGACTGTTCAGCCTTTATTTGATCTCTGCTAAAAGCGAATGATTCACTTCCGCGTTGCCATATGTTGAGCGTTGTTTATTGTCAAACATGGCTCGCTCCACTGGCCAGGTTCGCTATTTAATTTCCCCCATTAAGGAATGCCTTTTGCAGTTGATTACAGAACTCTATTTCCAGTTGATGACAGGACGTCTATTGTAACTGATTACAGAATCCCCGTAGTGAGTTAGTGCCGTCAGTGCACCTCATGCGGTGCACTGTAGGCATTACTTAAGGTTCTTTTGCAGCGTCCGTTCGGCCCCTAGCTCCAACTTCTTTCATTCTTGTTTCTGTACCTCCGTTCATATTCTCTTTCTTCCTTCTGACTTCCCACTCTGAGGTTTTTCTTCCTGTTTCACTTTTCAAACCTTCTTACTGAACAATTACCTTTCAGCACTGAATTACCTCATAGGTCCCAGTGCTTGGCCTTGTGCCTAAATTCCATATTCTATTCTATTCTGTTGATTATAAAATTACTTTTGCAGTTGATTACAGAATGTCTTTTGCAATTAATTACAGAATGCCTTTTGTAAATGATTACAGAATGCATTTTGAAATTGATTACAGAATCCCTTTTGTAATTGATTACAGAATGCATTTTGTAATTGATTACAGAATCCATTTTGTAATTGATTACACAATGCCTTTTGTAATTCACGCCATATTGATGAAGAAATGAGTGGCAGGGAAACACTTAACATTTAAGATTTGGCGGTTACTTGAAAAACTGAATAAGGCGCCGAGGAAATTACTTATTTTTTGTGGAAAGTTCGTTAAGTAATCAAATGGAGCCAAAAAAGAAGGCTAGATGAAGACAGACGAAGGGGAGCTATTTTTAGCCGAGGCCGAATAGCCGTCGAGCGAAATCTGAGAGAGAGAGAGAGAGAGAGAGAGAGAGAGAGAGAGAGAGAGAGAGGAAAAGCGGACGGCTTGCGAGGGTCGCGATTTTAAAAGGAAAGACAGTAGAGGAGGCTTTAATAAAGCCTCGTCTCTCTCCCAGACACGCCAATAATGATCGGATAGAGAAGGAGGAGGGGAGGGAAGGGGAGTGGGAGGAAGGAGGAGGTAGGGGAGGGAGGGGAGGGGAGGGGGGAGGAGGAGGAGGAGGAGGAGGAGGAGGAGAAAGGGGAGGAAGAGGCGGAGGAGGAGGAGGAGAAGAAGTATGAGGAAGGGGAGGAGGGACGGGAAGAGGAGGAGGAGAAGGACTGGGAGGAGGGGAGGGAAAGGGAGGAGGAGCAGGATGAGAGGAAGGGGACGGGAGGAAAGAGGAGGAGAAAGAGGAGGAGGAGTTGAAGGAGGAGGAAGGGGAGGAAGAGGAAGAGGAAGGAGGAGAAGAAGTATAAGGAAGGGGAGGAGGAGGAGGAGGAGAGGAGGAGAAGGAGAAGGGGAGTAGGGGAAGATAAGGGGGATGAGGGGCTGTGAAGTTCGGGAAGAGAGGAGTAGTGTATGCCAGCGAGCGAAATATACCTCCTGCCTTTTCCATACTTTAGGTCACTTAAAAATATTCCCATCTTTTTCTTGCATCCTATTACCGAAATTTCTACCTTCAGGCTTCTTAGAAATGTCCTGGTGGGCTTCATCGCCTGAGCACGCTGCGATTTGATTGAATGATCTAGCTAGCGTCGTTTTCCTTCTGGATATTCAGTCTTCAGTCGAGGTGACAAACTTGGGCGACAGTCACCCAAGCCTTCAGTTTAATATTGATTTTATTGACTTATGATAATTTGCCTTATGATAAAGCTTGAGTGCTAAGGGGTTAGTTTGCCATGAACTGGGAAATTCTTCGTAATGGGTCAAGCCAAACAGATTTCAGTTTGCTGAGATACGCCATTAAGATTCATATTCCCATTCCCGTTTCCCAATTCCCTTTCCCAGTCATTCACGCTTGGACAGGTTTATTGACTGTGAGTTTCCAGGCGTCACTACTACGAGGTCACTGACGCGGATTTGAGCTTGGAATGGTCATTCCAGGTCACTGTTCTCCACTGTTGACCGTCATTGTTGTCATTGTCGGATAATTGACCTCCCTCCCTCACTCCCACACCCTCATCCAACCTTGCCCCTCACCCCACCTCACTGTCCTCACTCCCCCTCACCCCACCTCACTCTCTTCACCCCCCTCAACAACCCTTCCCTAACCCCCGCTTCGTTATACACCTTGATGCCATAAAATTCAGTAAAGTCTAGCTAGCATCCTGGGATAAGTAAACAAAATATTGGGAATTATTTAAACAAAATCTGGGAATTATTAAACAAAATTCTGGGAATTATTAAACAAAATACTGTGAATTGGTAAACAAAATTCTGGGAATTATTAAACAAAACGAACTTTTGGGAATTCGTCAACAGATCCTGGGAATTAGTAAACAAAATGCTGGAAGCAGTAAACAAAATACTTGGAATTTATAAAAAAAACTCTAGGAATTAGTAAACAAAGTACTGGGAATTAGTGCAAAAATTCTGGGGATTAGTAAACAAACTAATGGGAATCAATATTTGTAAATGTTCCAAGTGAAAGTGTGAGTTCAACTTTGAATAATGAAATGATTGATTGTTAAAGTTAGTACCTTGTGAATAATTAGGGCATGGTAAACCAAATCGATTCCGAAAAAAATACTTTCTCGAGTAATAATCTTTTAAACAAATTATTATTATTATTATTATTATTATTATTATTATTATTATTATTATTATTATTATTATTGAGATGAACCGTCTTCATATGGAACAACCACAGGGACCACCGACTTGAAATTCAAGCTTCCAGAGATACTTAAAAATAATAAAATTATTATTATTATTATTATTATTATTATTATTTTTATTTATTATTTTTATTATTATTATATATTATTATTATTACTGATATGAACCCTCTTCATATGGAACGACCACAGGGCCCACCGACCTGAAATTCAAGCTTCCAGAGAATATGGTGTTCATTTGAAGGAAGTAACAGAAGGTAATGGGAAATATGAAATATGAACAAAGAGCACAAAAGCCTTCTGACAAAAATTTTTTAAAAAAAAGTTGTAGAGAAAGCACCGGGATTAGTCGATTTCAGCCAAAAGGAAGGAAAACCAAGAATTCCAATGTAACCTAGGAAAACCAATTATTTGAAGGCTAACCAAGAAAAGCCAATTATTCGAAGGTTAACCAGTGATCCGAGGGATTCTTAAGTAAACTCTGAAGGGAACTGCCAAGAAAGGCGAGGGAGAGAGATTGCGTTCCAAAGTAAACCTTTTGTACAAATAGCGAAGACGGCCCAAGAGGTGGATGCGTCTCGTGTCAAATCCTTGTACGAAATATCAGATACGAGATGAACATGCTCTCTAGAAATCAATATTTCCTTTTTTTTCTTTTACTGCTGTGGAAGATAACCAAAATGAATCATTTTAAATATATTGCGAAAGAATGCTGAGAGTTAAGAAAAGCGAGTGATTTCAATGCTTTTATAGGATGGCTGTTGTATATGCTACGACGTATATAACTGTTACATACCGCCGATTGTGTAAGCACTTTTGTATATGTAAACATTTTGATCTGATCACCTCATGCTGTTTGCTGGAAGCTCTGAAAGTCCATGATTTGCTGAACAGCTCAGCAACATGCAGTAAATGTGCCTCTCCGTCGAACTTGTCACTTCCAGAGGCACTTAATTCCTCTCACCGTTGGACTGTGGAACAGTCTCCCTCAAAGTTCAGCCAAAGTTACAATTGCAATACATACAATTCTCCTTCTATTTTGATGATTTGCCTGCATTTTCATCTGACAATTCTACTTCTATTTTAATGACTTCCTTACATTTTTATCTTTTTACTATTTTGTTCATTTCTTATTTTTCAAATAAGTGATCTCTTCTCTGTGTTTCCTTGAATCTCAAGTCAATGTGGTGGGTTTTGTTCCATATGAATAGGGTTCATCTTCTGAAGAATGATAATACGTAATTCCCAGGATTAAATCATTAACTCATTATGGGTAAAGGAGTTCCCTCATGTAGAGCTGTTGTCATTGGCAATATCATCTTATTTTCTTGCAGTATCAAGCGGATATATTTTTGCTGAATTATACTGAGGCTCATTAAATAGAATGTTATTTTTGGACTAACCCAAACATCTTTTTAAGATATAGTTTGGAATATCCTGTTTAAATCTTCCCCACTATAACTGCTTGTTGTTTTATATCGATGATTAGATGTTAAATTTGGAGTATTTTTCTTATCCATTTGAAAGTTTATTTATTTATTAATATTTTGTTTTTTTTATTTATTTAGTTTTATTATTATTATTATTTGTCTATCACAGTCATCCTATTCGACTGGGTGGTTTTTGTAGTGTGGGATGCTGGGTTCCATCTTTCCTCATTAGAAGTGCAAAAAAAAAATCATAAAATTTTAATAAAATATAATAATAATTATTATTATTATTATTATTATTTTTTTTTTTTTTTTTTTTTTTTTTTTTTTTTTTTTTTTTTTTTTATGGCTATCACAGTCCTCCAATTCGACTGGGTGGTATTTATAGTGTGGGTTCCGGGTTGCACTCCTGCCTCCTTAGGATCCATCACTCTTCTTACTATGTGTGCCGTTTCTAGGATCACACTCTTCTGCATGAGTCCTGGAGCTACTTCAGCCTCTAGTTTTTCTAGATTCCTTTTCAGGGATCTTGGGATCGTGCCTAGTGCTCCTATGATTATGGGTACGATTTCCACTGGCTATTCCCATATCCTTCTTATTTCATATTTTCAGATCTTGATACTTATCCAATTTTTCCCTCTCTTTCTCTTCAACTCTGGTGTCCCATGGTATTGCGACATCAATGAGTGATACTTTCTTCTTGACCTTGTCAATCAACGTCACGTCTGGTCTGTTTGCACGTATCACCCTATCCGTTCTGATACCATAGTCCCAGAGGATCTTTGCCTGATCGTTTTTCTATCACTCCTTCAGGTTGGTGCTCGTACCACTTATTACTGCAAGGTAGCTGATGTTTCTTGCACAGGCTCCAGTGGAGGGCTTTTGCCACTGAATCATGCCTCTTTTTGTACTGGTTCTGTGCAAGTGCTGGGCATTCGCTTGCTATGTGGTTTATGGTTTCATTTTTTCGTATTGCACTTCCTACATATGGGAGAGATGTTATTTCCGTCTATCGTACTTTGAACATATCTGGTTCTTAGGGCCTGATCTTGTGCCGCTGTTATCATTCCTTCAGTTTCCTTCTTTAGCTCTCCCCTCTGTAGCCATTGCCAATTGTCATCGCTGGCTAGTTCTTTAGTCTGTCTCATGTATTGTCCGTGCCAGTCCTCTGTTCTTTCTGTCTTTCTCCTGTCTCTGTATATTTCTGGGTCTTCGTCTGCTTTTATTAGTCCTTCTTCCCATGCACTCTTTAGCCACTCGTCTTCACTGGTGTTTTCAGATATTGCCCCAGTGCTCTGTTTTCGATGTTGACGCAGTCCTCTATACTTAGTAGTCCTCTCCCTCCTTCCTTTCGTGTTATGTATAGTCTGTCCGTATTTGCTCTTGGGTGTAGTGCTTTGTGTATTGTCATATGTTTTCCTGGTTTTCTGATCTATGCTGCGGAGTTCTGCCTTCGTCCATTCCACTATTCCTGCGCTGTATCTGATTACTGGCACTGCCCATGTGTTTATGGCTTTTATCATATTTCCGGCGTTGAGTTTTGACTTGAGTATCGCCTTGAGTCTCTGCATATATTCTTTCTGATCGTGTCCTTCATCTCTTGGTGTTTTATATCCCCTCCTTCCATTATTCCAGGTATTTGTATCCTGTCTCATCTATGTGTTTGATGTTGCTCCCATCTGGTAGTTTTATCCCTTCAGTTCTCGTTACTTTGCCTTTTTGTATGTTGACTAAGGCGCATTTTTCTATTCCAAACTCCATCCTGATGTCCCCAGATACAATCCTTACAGTCTGGATTAGGGTATCTATTTCCTTGATGCTCTTACCATACAGCTTGATGTCGTCCATGAACATCAGATGGTTGATTCTGTTGCCTCTTTTCTTGAGTTGGTACCCGGCATCCATCTTCTGTATTACTTTTTGTCATGGGAATCATGGCTACTACGAAGAGTAGTGGGGACAGCGAGTCGCCCTGGAAGATCCCTCTCCTGATATTAACCTCTGCTAGTCTTATTCCAGAGCTTGTAAGTATTGTATTCCAGTTGCGCATTGTATTTTTGAGGAAGCTGATGGTATTTTCCTCTGCCCCATATATTTTCAGGCATTCTATTAGCCATGTGTGTGGTATCATGTCGAAGGCTTTCTTATAGTCTATCCATGCCATGCTTAGGTTGGTTTTCCTTCTCCTACTGTTCTTCATTACCATTTTGTCTATCAGGAGCTGGTCTTTTGTGCCCCTACACTTCCTTCTGCAGCCTTTCTGTTGGTGGGGGATGGTGTTTGTCTCCTCTAGGTAGTTGTATAGCCTTTCACTGATGATACCTGTTAGTAACTTCCACATTATTGGTAGGCAGGTGATAGGCCTGTAGTTACTGGCTATATTTCCCTTACTCTTGTCTTTTTTGTACTAAGGATGTTCTTCCTGTGGTCATCCATTTGGGTGCTTGGTGATTTGAGATACAATGCTGGGAGTGTAGGTTCTGCTTATCGTGGGTGTAGGGCCTTGAAGTTTTTGAGCCAGTATCCTGGGGCTTTCCAGTTTGGCATTTTCTTTAGTTGGTGTCTGTGAATCTTTGTTTTATTCTCCCTGTTTCTTCTTCCTTGACTTCCTGGAGCCATGTTGCATGTTTGTTGTGTGATACCGGATTGCTCCATATGTTTTCCCAGAGTCTCTTACTTGGTTCGGCTTCAGGAATTTCTGGGTGGTTGTCTTCCCCTCTTAGTTGGCTGTATAGTCTTTTCTGGTTGGTTGCGAATAGTTTGTTCTGTTGGTATCCCTTATTCCTGTTCATGTATCGTTGGATCTTATGTGCTTTGGCCTTAAGCCTCTGTTTTACATCTTCTATTGTGTTGTTTAATCCCCTCTCTTGTACTTTGTATTTCTCGTTGAGTTCCTCCCTTGTTTTCTTGCTTCTTAGCCTTTTTTCTGCCATCTCTTTCAGTTTACTCAAGTCAGATCTCATCACCATGATTTGCTTTTCCAGGCGCCTTTTCCAAGGAGGTTGCTGTTTTGGTTTCTGTTGGGTTGGTTGTGCTGGTGGTGTTCGAATTCCCATCAGTTCTGCTACTAATCTTGCTCCTGCATATGTCAAGTTATTTGTTTCTGTGATACTGGTGGTCTGTATTATGCCCATTATTTCATTGACCTCACTTGTTTTCTCCCTTAATTTCTTGGTGTTGTAGGCTTTCATGGAGGGGATCTTTGTTCTCTCTGTATCTGGCTCCATCCATTGTCTAATCTTTTCTACCCATTCCGTCCTCTCTGTTACTTCGTCGGTGTTTCTTCGTGTGTCGTTGTTTGATACCTCATCCTCCCTGTCGTCTTCTTTGGCATCGTCTCTCAGTTCGTCTTCGTGTAATTCGTTGTCGTGTGACATTTCCCTTTCCAGTTCTTCTCTTTCTGTTGGGGAGAGCCAGTTCTTTTTCTTTATGTTCCTTACTTGGTCTGCCAGCCTCTGCTCTGTTTGGGGGGTGTTATTCCTCTCATTCCAGATGTTGACCAATCTTCTTCTATATCCTCTCTCCGTCGGGTTGCTTCTGATGTAGCATCTCCATATTTCCTTATTTTCTTCTCTTGTCCATTTCTTCCTTTTTTGCCGCTGTAGCTCAAACCAATCAGGCTGTTGATTATTGTCGTTGTGGTGGATCAGTTGCTGGATGACGACCTCCAAGTACCTGACCTTGCGTCTTCCCCAATTCAATTGGGTTGAATACCTGGTTGCCGGACGAAGCTTCCTCTGTTGCCAGAGGTTCCATTTACGTCGTTGTCGTTTAATCCTTCATTTCTTTCCATCATTGCTGAGTTTTGCTATTTAACCCATAGCTGGACCCTACCCCATCAGGGACAGGTACTCATTTACAGCTGAGTAGACTGAGGAAATTATGGTAAAGATCCTTTCCCAAGGAATCAACGCCGAGGAGAGCGGTCACCCATCCAACGACTGACCAGAGCCAATGTTGCTTAACTTGACTTAAGTCTATTGACGACCCAACCCACTCCTCACGGCGCCACATTATTATTATTATTATTATTCTATTATTATTATTATTATTATTATTATTAATTATTATTATTATTATTATTATTATTATTATAATCTAATTTAATTTCTTTCCTTTCCAGGTAAGTTAACTTCGTCTTCCTGAACGAGCCCTTCAGTAAGTTAAATATTCATTTTCTTCATTTTTATCAAATTTTTATTTCCCAGATAATATCCTCCCATTATTTCCCAGATAATATCCACCCAGAAGTTATGAAAAGTTGATCAGTTTAAGAAAAATAGTACATCTTTGCGGTTTTCTTATCACTCTTAG
This sequence comes from Macrobrachium nipponense, assembly GCF_015104395.2. NCBI lineage: Eukaryota > Metazoa > Arthropoda > Malacostraca > Decapoda > Palaemonidae > Macrobrachium > Macrobrachium nipponense. Next base: position 47,004,956 of record NC_061089.1, on the reverse strand, counting down.
TTGCAACCAATAATTGTTTGGTTGAAATGTCACTCTGAATACGTTCCTAGTATGAATTAACAGCCTGAAGGTGAGAGGTTAAGGGAGGAAAATGGTTTGTGTATGATTCACCAAGTGATATGAATAATATGATAAATTGAGCACCTTCGTAAAAAGTGAACTTTCATAGAACACTTTCCCTTTTGTATATCATCGAGGTTTTGGCGTCCGTAGAAATTTATAAAGTATCAGGCAGAATTTTCCCAAATTAATTTCAGGTACTGCATTATGCTGTATAATAATAATAATAATAATAATAATAATAATAATAATAATAATAATAATAATAATAATAATAATAGATTTCTAGGCTATTTTTAGAGAACCTGAATCCTCAGGACCATTAAAAAACAACGTTGAATTTCGCAGAAGTATATTTCTCTCTCCTCTCCCTCACACTGAGGGACCTGGGGCAACCCGAACAAGATGTAAGGTCTCTCTCTCTCTCTCTCTCTCTCTCTCTCTCTCTCTCTCTCTCTCTCTCTCTTTGCGACATTTTTCATTCGTTATTTTCCGCCTTTTCCCTTTCCCCATCACACAGTCTCTTGACATATCTTTTGTATGTCCCGGAAAAACAAGTCTTGTTGAGGAGATCCCTCCGAGTGGGGATGACGATGCTGACTTATTGCAAAAAAAGTCATTGTTTTGTTTTCCTCTCTCTCTCTCTCTGAATTTCACCCCCTTCTAACCCCCACCCCCACCCCTCCCGCCTTCATTCCTTCTTTCCATGAAGTCTTTTAGCATAACAAGTCGCCGCGATCATTGCTTGACATAAACATGTTGACTGCCTTCTCGCTAAATAGAAACCCTTGAATATATATGTATATATTCCATCACTAAAATAGAAACCCTCGAATATATATGTATATATACTATCGCTAAAATAGAAACCCGTGATATATATATAATATATATATATATATATATATATATTATATATATATATATATATATCGATGAAGTATATAGGGACTACAGAGATGCCACCTATCGGAGTTAGACTCCGCTAATGACCTCGATTTTTCTGAACCTGTCACACTCGATTGCAGAGCCCATTATGGAACTAGATATTCTCTCTCTCTCTCTCTCTCTCTCTCTCTCTCTCTCTCTCTCTCTCTCAACGGCAGGATTAATTAGTAGTAGCCTTTTGAAATACGATAGCCAAGGGGAAATTTCTGGATTAGGAAAGGGGGGATGGGAGGTGGGAGAAATAATGGGTGGGAGGAAACTCTTGAACTCTTCCTTCGTCGTCGGGAACGAAGGAGTCTCATTGCCAAATTGGCAAATGGAGATCGACAGTTGATGTATTATCGAATGGGGTTCAGGTTCGTGAGTCGCTTTTTCCATGAAAATTGAAATATTTTCCGTTTTCTGTCTTAGAATATTTTCGGCATTTTTGTGTATTTTACCAAATTAAGAGTTCCGCTAGATTTCAGTGCCAGCCTGCAGTAATGCTGCATGACGAGAGAGAGAGAGAGAGAGAGAGAGAGAGAGAGAGTCAAATCAAAATCAAAATCAAACTTATTTCTATTTTACAATGGTTATTCTACATGCCTTAGTTAAAAAATATATACAACATCCATTCACTTATAAGATACCAGATTCATATATTCTATATCAAAGTCAAACGCACATGGCCGCGTTTTGTTTCAACGAATGCATGTTACCAAAATAATTTTTTATTTTTCAGCTCCTCAGTGGCGTGACCGGTATGGTCTTGGCATGCTACCTCGGTGGCCGCGTGTTCAGGCCAAATAGGATTGGTAAATGAGAGAGAGAGATAGAGAGAGAGAGAGAGAGAGAGAGAGAGAGAGAGAGAGAGAGAGAGCTCTTTAATTGAAAAAATTACGAGTATTGGTCGAAGAAACCGTTTATGTATTTTCAAGATATTTAAGGACTGCCATTGACCTCATTTCTTTGATAGAAGGATTTAAATGTCCAAAGTGCTGCAGGATATTCCTCCCGACCACTCGAAAATTCCAGCCTTAATGATAATATAATTGTAATTTTACCTTTTGTACACATCTTAACCATGACTTCCATTTCACTCTTATATCCATATAACATATCTTGACCAGACCTTCACATTTCCCTATTCCCCTTTCAATAGAGATAAACGAAGTCAAAACGATTCTTTTTGCCAGACATTATAAATTCAAGTTTAGGAGGGGGCCGCAGGGAGGGGATATAAAGTTGGGTGGGGTTAAAGGTTAAATGGAGTGGTGTAGTGTTAAAGCTACGTAATGGAGAGGATGACGGAGGTTCATTACTGGTAATCGATGAAGAAGCTATTCAGTTCATTAGAGAAGAAGCCAACGTCTCAATAATCTTGCCTCTCTTTCCGTAAGTTGATTCTTAAGCTCCTCTGAGAGAGAGAGAGAGAGAGAGAGAGAGAGAGAGAGAGAGAGAGAGAGAGAGAGAGAGGCGTCTGATAATTTTATCTTGACTGAACATTGATTGGTGCCTTCCTTAATCGCTCGGTCGTTTCCTTTAATCTTTTAACCACATTATACATTTTGATTTTACTTTTGTTAGAATTCCCTCAGTTTTATATTTCTATATTTATATCGGTATTGTCATTTTGATGCTTAAGGAACGTTCAAAGCAAAAATCGTTGGTGCTGTTGATTGTTTTGACTAAGGTATTTTACGTTTAAACACTTTTTCTGTGCCAAAAATAGTCTTTAGGCACAGTTTTTGATTAAAATATTATATATATATATCCTTTGGTATGTACCTAATCGTGTGTTTTCGACCAATCTCGATCATTTTCTTTCGATATAATCTTAATTTTGATACAAAGTCTTTTTTATGATTCATTCTGCATACAAAATGGAATAAAATATTCTTTTTTGTTTCCGGTGATAGGTGACAGTGATATGAAGATAATAGCGCTTGAATGTGATTGTGTGTGTTAATGCGATAAAGAGATATTGTTTGTGAATTAGTCAACCTGGTCAAGTATGCTACAATTTTAGTAGAAAGGTTGCAAAAGGTTATGATGATAAATGACAATAGTAGCGCTTATATATTTTCATTCATGAATATAATATATATATATAATATATATATATATATTAAAATATATATATATTATGTGTGTGTGTGTGTGTGTGTGTGTGTGTGTGTGTGTGTGTGTGTGTGTACACTACTAACCAACTTTATATCTTCAGATGGAAACCCATTTGAACAGTGTCGACATACTATACGAACACAAGGGAAACCAGCCTGCTGAGAGAGACAAGTTACAGGAAAAGGTGATAAATGAATAAATATAAGGAGGAGAAATAAGGCACTCACCTTGTTTACAAAAATGCTTCAGCAGATCTCAAATTGATAATAAATTGACATGGCGCCTTGAATGCTAAATTTATTCAACCCAAATCGAAATGAACAAATAACACAAGTCGTTCGATACCCGAGTATCATGATTGATTAATCGTCGATTCTTTATTGAATTCAGAAGAAGAAGAAGAAGAAGAAAAAGAAGAAGGCGAAAAGATTAGACCGGCCATTAGATCACACAGGGCGCGAAAGACGAAGGAGGGACCCAATTCGCAACACGGTAATTGACAGCATATTAATTAGAGTCGTAATTAACGAGGCCGCAAAAGCTACGATGTCTGGTTAATTAATCTACGCGTAACGGCAGAGAAGTATCCATTAGTCAGCGGAGGCCAGGAAGCTCTCTCTCCCTCCTGACGTTTTGGGCGTCGCCGTCATTAAGAAGAAGAAGAAGGATAAAAAGACAAAAAATATTTGCTGTATAAGAAACAAAGGGCAGGGGGAACAAATGTAACTGAGAGAATTAGGGTATTGGTCATCCAGAGACTTCTCCAAGCCAAGATGCGTCATTGAAGCTAATATATATATTATATATATTATATTATATATATATATATATATAAATTATATATATATAATTATATAAATATATATAATAATAATAATAAAAGGAGCCCATACAAACGCCAAAATATAGAACAAAGCTCTATATTTCAGAGACAGCAGTCTGAAATATAGTACTTTCTTCTATATTTTGGCGTTTTTATGGGTTCCTTTTATTAGATGGAATTCTGTCGTAACAGAACATTTTTACCAGTCACTCATATATATATATTTATATATATATATATATATATAGCTAATATATATATGTGTGTGTGTGTGTGTGTGTGTGTGTGTGTGTGTGTGTGTGTATGTATGTATGTATGATTATGATAACTCCTAAGCGTGATTCATTTATCACTCATCACAACAATCGAAAAAATGAGAGACTGGGCGTACATCCTGACCGGTTTCAGCTTTATTTCAAAGCCATTGACGAAAAGGTCATACATTTTCATTATCCTAAGAGAGAACAAACTTTTTGCTATAACGACAATGTACTTTAGTATATTATGAATTATTTTCCTTGTTCCTCATGAAAGACAACGACTAAGAATGTTACGCATTCTTGTTGGAAAACATTATGGAATCTCCCTCTCTCTCTCTCTCTCTCTCTCTCTCTCTCTCTCTCTCTCGTGATAATATGTGGAGGAATTCGATTTCATTAGGGTAACATTCGTTTGCATAGTCTAAATATTAACGAACGAAATGTTGTTAATTTTGCTTTTTATCTTTTACGTTGACCATTTTCACATGCTAGGCAGAGTTGTTTTAAAATTATCACGTTAAATGCACATATCTTATATTCTTACTAATTAATTATTGACGGTAATATTCTGTTTCTGAGCGTTTCCTTGCACGAATTATCACGCTATCATTATTTTTTTATTTTTTTTTTGTCTATCACAGGCCTCCAATTCGACTGGGTGGTATTTATAGTGTGGGGTTCCGGGTTGCATCCTCCCTACATATCCATCACTTTTCTTACTATGCGCGCCGTTTCTAGGATCACACTCTTCTGCATGAGTCCTGGAGCTACTTCAGCCTCTAGTTTTTCCAGATTACTTTTCAGGGATCTTGGGATCATTATTATTATTATTATTATTATTATTATTATTATTATTATTATTATTATTATTCAGAAGATGAAACCTATTCAGATGGAGCAAGTCCACAGTAGTCATTGAATTGAAATTCAAGCTTCCAAAGAGTATGGTGCTCAATAAGAAGTAAGAAATCTCACTTATTGAAACGAAAAAATAAATTATATTAATAAATAGATTAAAATTCATCAAAATTAAATGAGAATAGAATTAGGGGAGTGGTGCATTACATCTTCGATTGAACTTTAGAAGTTGCAATTGCACGGCATTCTCAGGGAGACTGTTCCACAATTTCCCATTTAATATTCTCTCTACGTAGCGAATGTTGGAAGTCCAGCAACTCCAGCATCCAGCGACATGAGCTGACGCTGGAACTTCGCGCAATTCTTCGGTATTTGATAACCGTGACAGCTGGCTGAAAGGTGGACAAGCACCGCTTTTGGTTGGCTCCTGTGCTTGGGAAGAGAGCTGCTTGCATGCTTGTCCGGACGCCTGTCCAGTGCATATTCTGGTCAAGGTGGAATGCGGCTACGGGGCCAACCGTCCCCCATCCCTCCCCTCCCCCCCTAAAAAAAAAAATTGTTTGAGTTCAACAAGTGTGATTCGTAGGGTTTCATCTTATCTGTCGACCATCTGGAGACGCGCCTTAATCCACCATCACACTGAGAGAGAGAGAGAGAGAGAGAGAGAGAGAGAGAGAGAGAGAGAGAGAGAGAGAGAGAGAGAGAGAGAGAGAGAGAGAGATAAGCCAGGCGCATATCCAGACGGTCAAACAGATTAAAGGAAAATATCGTTGGCTATGTTGCCGATAAGTTGGGAACGTGTCGACAACGATGAAGGCGCCTTTAGATGATCAGAGAGCAACGTATACCTGGCAAAACCTTATTAGAATTATCATTTAGCTGACTGCTTTTGTTTGAGGTTTACAGTATTCTAAGATTACCGGGTATTCTTCATTTTGTTAATTTGAAGTGTTGCTTGTAGATCATGACAAAACGTTAGGTAAACAACTCCGTAGGGGGTAATAGCGTCAGTGCACCTCACGTAGTCCACTATAAGTATTACTTAAATACATTTGTAGTGTCCCTTCGGCCCCGGAGCTGCAACCACTTTCATTCCTTTTACTGTACCTCCGTTCATATTCTCTTTCTTCTGTCTGGCTTTCCGCCCTCTCTGACAATTATTTCATAGTTTCCTCGATTGACACCTTTCAAACCTTCTTACTGTCAATTTCCCTTTCAGCGCGGAATGACGTCATAGGTCCCATCGCTTGGCCTTTGGCCTAAATTCTATACTCAGTACTATTCGGTAAACAAATGGGCCCTCTGCAGTTTGTCATATCCGTTGCTTGATGGGACTCGTCACCGGCTTTTTTAGAACCATCCTACGATGGCATCGGAGAAGAGGAAAGAAAAGTCGTTGCATCAGAAAGTACATTTACAAAAGTAGAAAAAAATACAAAAAGAAGGCTTTTGTTGTTGACGTTTTGATAAGTTCGTCCCAGTCGCTGTTATCAGTTGCGAATTCCAGAGGGCGACTCCGTCAAACTATCATACGATTCCAGGGGCTGATATTGAAAAAGACCGCCGAAGTTCCCATCTGAAGGAGAAAATATGAAAGAAACTTTATTATTGAGAGAGAGGGAACATTCTCTCTCTCTCTCTCTCTCTCTCTCTCTCTCTCTCTCTCTCTCTCTCTCTCTCTCTCCATTCTTAAAAAGTTTTGTAAGAACTTACGGTCGAGGGCAAAGTAAAAGGGACCTATGACTTTTAGCACTGGCGTGCGAATTCCCTAGATAGTTTGTACCGATAAAAGACGTGTTAAAAGGATTGGAAATTGTGTTTACGGGAGATGCATTTTTATCTTCTTTCTTGCCATGACGTCTGTTTTCGTCGGCTTCATGTTGCGCCAATAGATTATCATCCCCTGCTTAAGTTACCTTTAATTTATTTTTTTTTATTTCTTATTATTATTATTTTTTTATTGAACTTTCTATATTCATTAGATTCGAGATATGACTGGAGTTTCTTCTTCGGTACATAGTTTAAATTCGTCTATTCTTCATGGCGTTTATCAATGCAATGCTCATAATGGCATACACAGCATTTAACCCTATATAGCAAAAGTTTTTTGCTTTTTTATTTACAGAAGGTAGCCATTCGAGTTAGCTCCATATCACTCATTTTGTTTTCGCTTAGTCGGGAAATAAGATTACAAACTTCCATGTTGTTGTTGTTGTTGATGTTCTTGTTGGGGGGGGGGGGGGGGTTGTTAGGAAAGGTGTATGGAAGAGCCTAAAAAGGTCTGAAAAAGGTGTTTCGTGTGAAAAAGATAAAGGAATTTTAGGATAGGATACTTATGGTTTATTGACAATGTAATAAGTCAATAATGTGCATGTTAAACAGTACAGAAAAATAATTTCTAATAAACTATAGCGTATTTATTTTCATTTTCGTTGGTGAAACTAAGCTCTATTTGACTGAAGAATTTAGCACGTTTTAATTTACATTAAAAAATGGGACTGTAATGCTTTTTTTATATCTAAGAGTATTCAGAGTGCATTTTTGAAAGCTTTAAAAGAAGATGAAGGGTATTTTCATTTTGTATAAAAATGTTGAGAGTGTATTTTGGAGAGTATTTAAAGAAGTGGAAGGCAAATCAATTTTTGCCTGAAGTGTATATTTATTGGTCAAGATGAATTCTTTTTGTCCTCCAGCTTGTAAAATAAGAGAAATAGACTTCAGATGGTTAAGTTGAAAGCCTTATCTTTGACAAGCCAAACAGTGCAGACTTCCAAATATGTTATTAATGCTTGATAGGTGCGATTTGTGACTGATGGTGGATGTTATAGTAAAATCTTTTCAGTGATTCTCTTTACTGCTTTACTTCACTTTATTTTCAGTAAATTTTACGTTTATGTTAGAATACAGCGGAAGCTATCTCTCTCTCTCTCTCTCTCTCTCTCTCTCTCTCTCTCTCTCTCTCTCTCTCTCATGTACGTTTGTATGTATAGTAATATACTATTATATGTATGTATATATATTAATATATATATATATATATATATATATATATATATAGATTATATGGTTTATATATATATATATATATATATATATATATATATATATAGATATATGTATAAATATATATATATACAGAGGCTGTAGTATATGTATTTATGCGTTCGTACGTTCAACGTCCTTCAGCTGTAGAAATCTTCGGTGTGGTACGATGCTATTTGCTACTTGTAATTCTTCCGGACCCTCCCACCAGAATCACCAAGAATTCTAATCACTGAACACCGGTATTGCTCCTCTGCGTAACTTAGGCATTCTTCCCTTTATGCGGAATGGGATTTGCCATGACTGCTGAGGAGAATCTATATACGCCTTACGTTTCTCTCTACGCAATTAACAGAGTTGTGAGATTCTTCCCGAGGTAAACAACTCCATAAAAGAACCGTATTTTTTCGCCATTGTCACATAGAGCGAATATTGCGTACGATGATGATGTCATATGATGCGCAGGGAGGAGAAAGTAATTTGTGGCTATTTGGTTATTTCGTTTCCTGTTTTTTTTTTTTTTTTTTTTTGCTGTGGTGGTAGGAGTAATCGGTAGGGGAATATTTGCAAATATTAAAAAGTTTGGTAAGGTTTCATGAATTTATATGCAAGTATATATTGTATACCCGTATGTGTATGTATGTTTTATACACACACACAAATATATATATATATATATATATATATATATATATATATATATATTATATATATATACCATATATATATATACATATATATATATATATATATATATATATATATATATATATATATATATATTATATATATATGTTACAGGGTGTTTCAAAATTTGAGGCCCCCCTCTACCGCATAAACTGAAATTGATATGGACAAAAACAAGAGTAATTCAGAACAGGTATTCATTTAAGTCTCTCTGAGTATTTAAAATTTTGTGTGGCCTCCATCTGCCTGTAACCACCAACAACTGCATTCTTGGGGGGTATGATTTCAGCAAATCGCACAATAAGCTGAGACTCAAACTCCATTTCCCTGAGCACTTTGGTCACCTCTCTTCGCAGGTCGTCGAAGCTTGGTATGCCATCATAGTTCACTGTGGAACGTGATGAATATATAAATAAAACTAAGAGACACTTTTCTTCGTGGCTTCTACCAACACAATATATATATATATATATATATATATTATATATATATATATATATATCCTATATATATACACACACACACATATATATATATAATATATATATATATATATATATATAATATATATATATATATATATATATATAACTATTCACGATTGTTGATTAAGCAGAGTATTATCCGTCATTCCCTCCGTCTTTTTCTTACCCCTTATTCCTCTCGAATTAGATTTCAGTCTGAATGCTAAAATCCAAACGCAGCAGCAACAGCGCTGTGGTAATCCGATTTCCGCAGTCCGGGGATTTCAAAATTTCCCGCTGATTGAACTCGAAAAGCCTATTGTCCGGTAATGAAGCGTTTGCTGTGTATCATTACGCCGAGAATGAAGTTTGGCTGAAGTTTCGAAGTAGGGGAGAGCTTAGGTGTGTATATATATACACACCTAAATTTCCCAAGGCTGTAATCACGCGAACGTAATCATATTGTTTATGCTGGGTCGATGTGATACGCTGTACCGATTGCATTTCAAGTTAATTGTTTCAGGATTCATTGTGTGGGGAGCGCGAATTGTGTTGGTAAAGCGGATATTGTTGGTGTTTTTATTACACGGAATTTGTTATGTTTTAGTTATAATTGTTTCCGTTGTTACTGTCAGTGGGCACAGTTGCTGAGTTTGGTTGATGTGTTTATCGTATGTTTTTTGATAAACTTTCGGTTTAATGAAGCTGTTTACAAACACTGCTCATTCATTATGTATTACCATGTAAAAATGGCTCTTAAATTAAATAGGACGTCGTTTATTTGCAATGTATGCATATATGAATTCACATGCAAATGTATGCACATAGACTTGAATAAACATATGCACATACACATGAATAAATGTCTGCACATACACGGACTTTTTTCACCATACGTGGCACGCAGCAAAATCGCAATAATTATTTAATTAATTTCACTAGACTCATTTTGTCCATTCAAAGGCTCGGAAACCTACCCCTTTCTAAGAAAAAAAAAAAATTCCAAGGGTGAGGTTGTGAGCCTCACGCCATTTTCTGGACACCTGTTTGCGCTGGTGCCCATCCACTGTTGAGGTAGACTGGTGGGTGAGTGGCCAGTATCGAACCTTGGACCTTGCAAATGCGCGCAAATGGATCTGTCATTAAAATACGCCTCTTGCATATCATACTTATATATATATATATATATATATATATATATATATATATATATATATATATATGTGTGTGTTGTGTGTGTGTGTGTGTGTTGTGTGTGTGTGTGTATGTGTGTTGTGTGTGTGTGTATGTGTGTATTTTAAGCGTGTGTGTGCATTTCAATTCCCTTCCAAATAGCTTTTTTTTGCTTTTATCCTTTCATAATCGTATTGTGTAGCCAATAAGTAAATAATTTTAAAATATAGAAAGTTCTGCATTGCATTGAAAATTATTCAGAAATAAATGGAATTCATTGTGCTACATCATGAAAATATCTGACTGAATTAAATTTCTCCTGCCGGCATTTTCATGAGAGCATATGAGCCTGTTTATCTTTTATGTAAATAATGTCATTATTTTCTCGTTCTCAAATAGCTGTTTATACAGAGATGCATCTGGCACCACTGACCAAAAGTTTTTTTTTTTCAGAGATAAATATTTTAAGAGGAATATATTTTAGCGATTTGCAAATATAACTAGGATTGGAGTATTATGATTTACCTTTTAGGAGGAATATAGTATTTTAGCTTTTTGTAAATATAACTAGGAGTATGAGTATATAGATTTACCTTTTTGGAAGACCATATTTTAGCGTTCTATAAATATAACTGGGAGTATGAGTATTATGATTTGCCTGTTTGATTAAGTAATCATTATCACTAGTTTATTTATTGTGATTTGTAAGAAAAGAACTTGGAGATGAAAAAGTGTAAGGTCAGAACGTTCATCAACCTAGGCTAGTATGCCATTACTCTTGTCCATTTGCTATTGGCTTCATATTACTTTGCAACAAGAGGTTTTCATTATATATATATATATATAATGTGTGTATATATATATATGATATATGTTTATATGTGTGTGTATAAATATGAATATTTAAATCCCGAACGTTGAAATTTTAAATATGCTTCCTAGATACTTAGCTCGAAGCCTCTCTCTCTCTCTCTCTCTCTCTCTCTCTCTCTCTCTCTCTCTCTCTCCACGTAAATAATCGGGTTGAGCCTTTTATCTCCGCAGCCCTATTTCCCGTCACTCGGCACGAAGGATGTGACGTGTTTGTTACCCGTCGTAAATTCTAATTAACCGGCGTTATGTGTTAGACGTCAGATTTGATTCAGTGCTCTCGTAACCATTATTAATGAGGCGAGTGCTCCGTTATTTATTGGGCGGCCGGTGAGAATATGCATTATAATGGCCGGAGGTGCTTCAATCGATGGGCGCTGGCCTTGCTGTGATATTGGTTGTTTGTGAAAAGCAAT
>NC_061089.1:46975752-46985752 GCF_015104395.2 Macrobrachium nipponense | reverse complement strand
TGTATATATATATATATATATATATATATATATATATACCATATACATATACATATATATATATATGTGTGTGATGTGTGTGTAGGTGTATGTATAATGTAAATATATATTATATATATATATATAGATATATATATATATATACATATAGTAAATGCATTTAAACTACAAAACGAAATAAACTAGTACTATTGTAATATTGTAATACCACAGTTACTAATATGTTTTTTTGGGGTAAAGAACCTGAACTTTTACATTATTTCCCTAAAGGAAACCGCTTTCGAGATTTTGAATAGAGCTGGCCCCCCCCCCCCCCCCCCCCCCCCGCCCCCCCCCCCCCCCCCCACAACACAACCCCCCAACCCCTTATGGAGTCGAGTCACGGCTCGACCTTTGAAAGAAGAATAATGGGATTGGGTCAGACTGGAAAGATATGTAAATTGTTAGAGGCAGCGATCAGATCCTGATGGGATTTAACCAGGTACTGGTCACGAAAACACCGCTTGGGCCGTAAACGTCACTTGTCCTATCTCTCTCTCTCTCTCTCTCTCTCTCTGCTGGGATGGATATGCCTCGCCGATTCTGAAACAAAACATCCTGTGGGAGTTCCAGTTGGAGTTTTTATGGAATTAGCAGCGGCTGATGTGCTGTTTCATTTGTAGTCAACAGGTCTGGGTGTGCGTCCACAGTGCAGTAAAACATGTCTTACACACAGGTTGGAAACTTATCTCATATATATCACAAAAACATTGAAAACATGTCATAAACACAGGACTGAAACTTTTGCATACGTAGTATAAAAACACTGAAAACATGTCATAAACACAGGACTGAAACTTTTGCATACGTAGTATAAAAACACTGAAAACATGTCATAAACACAGGACGGAAACTTTTGCTTACATAGCACAAAAACAATGAAGGCATGTCGTAAACACAGGACGGAAACTTATCACATACATAGCACAAAACCATTGAAAACATGTCATAAACAAAGGTCGGAAACTTATCGCATACATAGCACAAAATCGTTGAAAACATATCATAAACAGGTGGGAAACTTATTGCGTACATGTCACAAAACATTAAAAAAATGTCATAAACACAAGTTGGAAACTTATTACATACATAGCAGAAAAACATTGAAAATATGTCATAAACAAAGGTCGTAAACTTGTCGCATACATGCCACAAAAACATTGAAAACACATCATAAACACAGGTCGGAAACCTATTGCATACATGTCATGAACACAGGTCGGAAACTTATTACATGCATAGCACAAAAACCTCGAAAACATGCCATGAACAAAGGTCGGAAACTTATTGCATGCATGTCATAAAAACAACGAAAACATGTTATAAACACATGTCAGACACTTATCACCCATATATCACAAAAATGTTGTTAACATGTTACAAGCACATCGGCAACTTATCGCATACATATCATAAACATTTGGAAAACAAGCCAACGAACGTAGTCGTGATCGAATCTTCGGCGAACGTTGAATAATCTTCTGATGCACCTGTTAGGACTACTATAAGTTGTCGACTTGTATTCAACCTGTTTATGACATGTGTGCAAAAAAATCGTCGTCATGGCTGGCATGCTTTACTAAACTGTGGACGCACTCTTAGTCTTACATAAAATTGTATTAAAAAGTTACTACAATTGTTGAACACCTTTTTATTTTTATTTTAAACCCTTTGGCAGCCTTTTGTGTTGAGAAAAGAGCAAGCAGATAAATACGAGCAGTAACTGAACGAGTTACCTACCAGTGACGCATAAATCCCTGTTAGGGAAAAGGTTCAGGTTGCCATTGTTTTAAGAAAAAAGATATGGCTTGTTTTTGAAGCCACGTACGGTAGCATTAGTTAAAAAGTGGCCAGAGGGCTGCCAGTGGTTAATGTTTTTTTTTTTTTTTTTTTTAGTGAGAAGTAAGGGAGAGATTCAGGCTCTGGACGACTTTTCTAAATGAAAGCCCAAAGCTGATCTGTTATAAAAGCATAACATTAAAATAGAAACCACAGCATTATATTACGCACGTTTCCTTTCGGGTGAATTTAAATGCGAAATTTTAGCTTGGGATCTTTGTATCTTTTTCATTTTAATTCTGTCTTCATCCAAACTGATTTAACTGTAATATAAAAAAACAAGATTTCATCCATTTAAGTTTGTGTTACTATCCACTCATCCACCCATTCGTCCATTCATCCATCATCCACCCACTCATTCATCCATCCACTCATCCACACACCCACTCATTCCCCAACCCACCCATCCACTCATCCACACATTTACCCATCCAACCATTTACTCTCCCACTCATCCACCCATTCACTCGTCCACCCATCCACTCATTCACTCATCCACTCATTCACCACCCACTCATCCACTACTCCACCCATCCACACATTCACCCATCCACTACCACTTTCCGGAGCGGGCTGCATATGATGCGATTACCATCTCTAGGGAGACCCGGGGGGGCCGGGTTTTTTTTTTTTTTATGGGGGGGGGGTTGTGGGAGGGGGGTGGATATCAGGTCGATGGGTTGGGTTATAGGCTGGGTGCTTAACGTCCCGTATTATTAGGAAAGGCATTCACCAACGAAATAATAGTTCTCTCTCTCTCTCTCTCTCTCTCTCTCTCTCTCTCTCTCTCTCTCTCTCTCTCTCTCTCTCTCTCAAGAATAAGGATGGACTAATCCATACCTTCCTAGTAGAACAAGGACAAGGAGAGGACCTTTGAGTATAAACCAAAGACTTAAAATCCACAAAACAATGCATTTAAGCTGAAAAGAAGGCACAGAAAGTAGTGAGATACATAAAGAGGCAATACAAATGCAGAAACAAGGTAACGGTGTTTAAGCTCTACACATCAATAGTTAGACCTCATCTTGAATATGCAGTACAGTTTTGGGCACCAAAACTAAGAAAGGACATGGATAGACTAGAAGACGTATATGCAAGAGACACAAAGTCAATTCCATCCATTAGACAAATAGGTTACCAAAGACAACTAGAGAGGCTGAACATGTATGGCTTAGAAGTACGATGATTGCGAAGACAACTAATAGCAACATTCCACATACTAAAAGGCATAACAAAAGTAGACAGTAACCTCTTCACATTAAAAGTAAACCAGACAAAGAATAATGGATGGAAACTAGAACTGAAGAGATATAACACATCTCAGTGCGGGAACTTCTTGACATACAAGGTATGTAACACATGGAATAAACTGCCACCAGAATTTGTAAACGTCAACAGTGTAGAAGAGTTTAAAAGAAAGCTAGACACAAATCATTAGGACACTGTGAATGAATAGTAAAACTTGCTTCTAGAGATAAGTGAGCACATGATGTCTCCTCGGATGGACTAATAAGTCTTTGAGACATCCTAATCCTTGTAACTCCTGTTCGTGTTATGTTCTCTCTCTCTCTCTCTCTCTCTCTCTCTCTCTCTCTCTCTCTCTCTCAGTCTAGATTCTAGAACAAGGATGGACATATCCGTTACTGCCTGTTTGTGTAAGTGTGCGCGCCCTGGTGATTTTTGTATATACCTTCAATTTCCTTGCCCAAAGACAATATTTTGGACAGTCAGATATATGAGAATGCAGTTGTTTACGTATTACCTGTATGAATAATGTAAATGGCTTTAACCGTTTCTGTGAGTGTATTTAGCGTCAGTGTGTGTGTATTCCATGTGAAAGTGTAAGCGCATATATCTAAAAAAAAAAAAGAACCATTTGACAGACTTACATACGCACAAAATGAGCTTCAATTTTTTCCCCTCGTGCAACCTTTAAATGGTCCATCGGGACACTAACACCGTCGAATTTACATAGAAGATTATAGCCCGAGACTCGGCAACAGCTCCTGCGTTTATCACACACGTTTGTCAAGTGTTATGGCTATCGGGTCGTGTTATCTACAGTCTGAAGGAATTACTGGATCGTGTATGATAACATCCGGCGAGTGACAACGTTGTCTTGATAACGGAGATAACGGAAATAACAGGAAGACCAGAAGATTCTTGATTTTGTGGTAAATCTTAAGACTTGTTGCATTGGCACGAAAATAACCTACTTCCCATAGTAAGTGGTTAGGGCCAAGGAAACGCCGAATCCGCTGTCTGCGTGTGAGGGCTTCGAGGCCGGTTTTCGTATACCCTCCTACGTATTCATTGGCTATTTTAAACTGTAGCAATTTCAGAGGTCATTTAATACCTTAGAGAAGTCTTGTAGGGCGGAATTTTGAAGACCCTTCCTCAAATCAAGAGATGGGTAAAGGTTTCCTTCCCTTAGTTTTAATTCGCCGTACCAAATGCTCGATTCTCTCTCTCTCTCTCTCTCTCTCTCTCTCTCTCTCTCTCTCTCTGTGCTACAGTTCTGAAGCCTCAAAATGTTTCGTGTCTCTCGAGTCAGACATCACAAAATCGACTCCCTACCAGCAGTACGTATTGTGACGTATTACTCCCCTGGTGTCTAACACGTGGACATTAAAACCCCTTGTGTCCTCTAGGAGTTTCGTTATGTATTCAAATGCACGTATTAAGAGTCGCGCCATGCATTACATGTCCCTCGTATCCGAAGTTGCAGCCGGATGTAGACTTGATCGGAATACCATTTCCGAGTCGTCTCGGTACAGCAGCTCTCGATGAGAGACCTCCTGCGGGGAGAAGAAGAATGACGGGAATCAGCTGATTGTCAAAGTGCCATTCTCATTGGTGTTGATGAGTTGTTTGCGTTGCGTCTTGCATATTTTTTCCAATGGTTTCTGTTGGGTAATGTTAATTCCATACTTCGAGGCGATGTAAATTAAGATTTTATTAATAGCATTCTAAGTATTATAGAGAGAGAGAGAGAGAGAGAGAGAGAGAGAGAGAGAGAGAGAGAGATGTTGCCGTCTTTTCGTCATTTTCAGTTTGGCAACAGAGTTCTTTTAACATTTTTTGTTCTTCTAACCTTTTTTTTTTTTAGCGTTGAGATGACTGTAAACAGTGAAAATCTGTTTTTATTATATGCTGTTTTGGTGATATTTCTTTCGTGTGTGTGTGTGTGTGTGAGTGTGTATGTTGGGGTTGGGGTGGGGGTGGGATTGGGACGGAAGAAGGGGTTACAGCTGACTCCCGATGTATTCTCTTCTGTACAGAAAATTTTGATCGATTTACATGCGTTTCCTGAGCCATCGGCCGTTCGCGTGCCCCCCGGCGAACGCTTTGCATTGATAACGAAGCCGATTTCTCTGAGCTCGCCAATCTTAATACTGACAGAATAGGGAATTACGTGCTGCCCAAAGGACGATTCAAGCCTCTCGGGGATCGTATGTTGACAATGAAGCCGCTCGCTTTCTCGGAGACGAACGTCGTTTACAAATTAGGCCAGAATGCTCTGCCGTCGTAGCTATACGTTGTTAAATGGTCTTAGGTTTTTACTATTGTTACACTGGCGCTTGCTTATATTTGATTTTGTGCGATAAATGAAAACCAAATATGAGCAATAGACAGTATAACAAAGTAAAAAAACCTAAGACCATTCAACAACGTGAGCTACGACGGAAGAGCATTCTGACCTAATTTGTAAACGATGTTCTTGTCCTTAAGAAAGCAACCGGCTTCATTGTTAACAAACGAACCCCGAGAGGCTTTCAGTATGAGCATATTATATATATATATATATATATATATATATATATATATATATATATATATATATATATATATATATATATACATAAGCCCTAACCCCATGCAGACAATAATGGAATTTGACCATAGCTCAACCTGCATTGTCCCAGTCAATTTGACATCAGTAGTAGCTTTCCTGATTGTTAAGCAAATTAGTGGCTTACTCTGTGTCTGTTGCACAACTATTTGTCCTGCAACTAACGCTTAATAAGTCTTATGTGTGTGTGCGTGTGTACGTGTGTGTGTATGTGTACGTGATGTGTGTGTGTGTGTACGTGCGTGCGTTCATGTGCGTGCATATATCACAGTAGAAGAGAGATTTCGTTAAATGATGGACGAGAATTATATATAAACTGACTCCCTTTTTTGCTGTTTTAAGGAGCGTTCATGATATATGGTTATCCCCTTAAATTCTTATTTATTCCTCTCTCTCTCTGTCTCTCTCGTTCTAAAGGATATATATATATAATATATATATATATATATATATATATATATATATATATATATAATATGTATATATATTATATATATATATATATGTCTATCTCTCTATCTATCTATCTATATATATATATATATATATATATATATATATATATATAATATATATATATATATATATATATATATAATCAGGGGGTAAGGGCGAACTCAGCGCACATCACATTCTCATCCAGATCAAGGGCAGGAATTCAGAAGCAGAAGACACAGTATCCATTTATTCCAAGCTTTCGTGATTCATAATCACATCATCAGGGATATCTACAACAATAAAATACAATATATCAATATAAAAATTAAAAGCTATATACAAAACTTTAATTTTAAAAGCGGACGAAGGAAACTGATAAAAAACGAAATAAAAAGTAAAATTGTTAAGAGCAGAAAACATACATGAACAAAGACGCACTTAGAAACAAAATAGTAAAATTCAAAACACATACTTAAATACAGACACACTTAAAAAAAAAAAAAAAAATTGCTAATAATAAATGAATAAAATACTGGAGGTTAACCTACCATTACAGAGGATAAAGACGCACTAAGAACAAAACATACAAAAATTTTTGAGAGAGGCAAAGAGTTAAGAAAGATACAAGGGAACAGCGGTTGTTTGGCAGTTCAGAGAAGGAACTCGTTGTTTAATATTTAATGTTTCGAGGATAAATAGTTCTTGTGGGTTGTTTGTATAACCAATGATCTTAAAATCTTCATAGATGATTTCAGTTTTGCATTTAATTGTATGGCCACGTATATTAGAGGAATTCTGGATTTGTCAATCGACATCCGGTTCTATAACTTATTCCTCTATGGGAATCGGCCCTCACCCTGAGAAGCGCCTGGTGGATCCAATATATTTTCCCAAATTACATTTAGGACAGTTGTACTCGTAGACAACACCAGACGTCATCAAAGGCGGTAGCCGATCCTTGAATCTGAAAAGAGAGCCAATATTTTTAGGGTTCTTGGGTATTAATTTTATATTGATGGCCCCAATGTATTTTTGGACGGTTTTCAAGAAATCCATGGCCATGGGTTCTCCTCTCGGACCTACGTTCGCCAACATCTTCATGTGCTCCCTGGAGGAGCGAATACTCGATGAGTGCCCATTAGCCTATCGCCCCCTATTCTATGCTAGATATGTTGATGACACTTTTATTCTGTTTAAACAAGACCACGATGCTGAACGCTTCTTAGAATGTTGTAATTCCTATCATCACAACATCACTTTCACAATAGAAAAAGAACACGAATCCAAGCTAGCATTTTTAGATATACTCGTAACCAAAGGTAATGACAAGTTTAACACAAATCTATATTCAGAAAGAAAAACTTTTACTGGGTCTGGGGTCTAATTTTTATAGCTTTTGTTTTAATCAATTTTAAATCTGAACTCAATATCTACACTCTTATACATCGTGCATTATCTTTAACATCGGACTGGAACCTCTTTCACCCAAGAAATTGTCTTCTTACAACAATACTTTACCAATAATTGTTTCCCTACCCATGTTTTTCACACGATTCTCAAAAAAACTTCTATAATGAAATTCTCCAATAGGCCAAATGTTTTGACGTTCCTAAACTCCCATTCTATGCAACATTTCCTTTCTTATATGAAGATAAATTTCGAAGGGATTTCTTGAAAACCGTCCAAAAAATACATTTGGGGCCATCAATATAAAATTAATACCCAAGAACCCTAAAAATATTGGCTCTCTTTTCAGATTCAAGGATCGGCTACCGCCTTTGATGTCGTCTGGTGTTGTCTACGAGTACAACTGTCCTAAATGTAATTTGGGAAAATATATTGGATCCACCAGGCGGCTTCTCAGGGTGAGGGCCGATTCCCATAGAGGAATAAGTTATAGAACCGGATGTCGATTGACAAATCCAGAATCCTCTAATATACGTGGCCATACAATTAAATGCAAACTGAAATCATCTATGAAGATTTTAAGATCATTGGTTATACACACACACACACACACATATATACAACGAGGTTCGCTTCTCTGAACTGCCAACAAAAACCGCTGTTTCCCTTGTATCTTTCTTAACTCTTTGCTCTCAAAAATTTTTTGTATGTTTTGTTCTTAGTGCGTCTTTATCCTCTGTAATGGTAGGTTAACCTCCAGTATTTTATTCATTTATTATTAGCAATTTTTTTTTTTTTTAAGTGTGTCTGTATTTAAGTATGTGTTTTGAATTTACTATTTTGTTTCTAAGTGCGTCTTTGTTCACGTATGTTTTCTGCTCTAACAATTTTACTTTTTATTTCGTTTTTATCAGTTTCCTTCGTCCGCTTTTAAAATTAAAGTTTTGTATATAGCTCTTTTAATTTTATATTGATATATTGTATTTTATTGTTGTAGATATCCCTGATGATGTGATTATGAATCACGAAAGCTGGAATAAATGGATACTGTGTCTTCTGCTTCTGAATTCCTGCCCTTGATCTGGATGAGTATATATATATATAATATATATATATATATATATATATATATATATAATATATATATATATATATATATATATATAAATAGATATATATATATATATAATATATATATATATATATATATATATATATATATTTCAAACTTCAGAGTTTGTGATTCTTTAAACTAGATTACACCTGTTGCCTATTTATGATTGATGCTTTGATTATAGTAGGCCTATGCATACGTAAATGGAAGATTGTAGCGTAGCAGGAGAGACTACCTTGAAAAAGTCTTCAGATGATGTCTCACGATAAGTCTCGCTTGAGAAAAAATAAAGGAGACACCCATTTATAAACATAGGGCTTCGTTTTCTATTAAGTGGAAGAATGTTGTTTAGGAAAACGGAAGATATTACAGGTGGGACTTGAAAAAGTATTTCACTGTTTTCTTCAAACTGTTTGCTATTTGTTCTATTTTCATCAAATTTTTTCCCTTAATAACCAATTTGTGATTTAAAATTCTGTAAGTACGAGTAAGATCACATAACACCAACATATATGATTATGATAACAGTTATTGATGATCGATTATAGCCTATATATGTTTTTTTTTTTTTTATTTAGTCTCACGCAACGAGTTTGTTTATTAAATTGTTTACATTTTCATTCATTTCGTATTTGTAGTAGGTCAAATATTGTGTATGTGTAAATGAGTAATTGTTTGCATGTAGTTGTGTGTGTGAGATGAGAGAGAGAGAGAGAGGAGAGAGAGAGAGAGGCTTGACTAGAGGTAGATGTTAAAATATTCATATATAATTCTTTTCATGGCTTCGGAAAATTAATACCGTATTCAGAATACAAAATATGTAGCTGCAAACAAGCAGTGCCTTTGTCACGATTCACAATCGGTTCTTTTCATAGTTACAACACGTTAAACTATCCATGGAAACATATGTATGAAGAAGTATCATGAAAATATATTGGAAGGAATTGTTCGTATTCTAATACCTATCATTCCTTGTGATGGCCAGTCTCTCTCTCTCTCTCTCTCTCTCTCTCTCTCTCTCTCTCTCTCTCTCTCTCTCTCTCTCTCTCATTTCCGAATTCACATGTCGATATGTATTTCTTAATGAATGTCATTCGTTGATAACGCGTTCGAGAAACGGAATTTCATTATATTCCTTATTTCCTATAGTGTTTAAGGAAATTTCATCGTAATTTATCTTAAAAAGTTTCTTTGCGTTTATTTGGTATGTTTCACTTCACCTGGAAGTGCGTCAATAACACGACAAGGAAATAATGATTCTTAATTTCACTTCATCAGGAAGTGTGTTAATAACACGTTTAGGGAATATT
>NC_061089.1:46968252-46970752 GCF_015104395.2 Macrobrachium nipponense | reverse complement strand
TGTTATTGTTTATCCAAACTTTTGGTTGGTTATATTTTCTCCAAGCACTGAGACTCTCTCTCTCTCTCTCTCTCTCTCTCTCTCTCTCTCTCTCTCTCTCTCTCTCTCTCTCTCTTTTATTTCTCTGTCTCTCTCTCTCTCTTTGATTTCAGGTTACGGATATCTTACGACTTTTGTACAATGATTTTTTAACATTTGGTCATCTATTTCTTGAGCGTAAATAATTTTCTAAGTGAATCTCTCGTATACCTGCATACATTTTTGGAATGTGAATTTATTTGTATATATAAACCATCATACTTCCACATCCAAATTCCTTGGCCATGGAACCATTTCCCCTAATAGAGGATGGCTTCAGACAAAATCAGTACGAAATTCACTGTCATGTTCATCCTTTTGAATTTTTAATCAGCGATGGCAGACTCTTGTGTACGTCAACCTTCATAATTCCTTTTATTGTGTGAAGTCTTGATCCCGTTCAGTCGTTAGTGCTGGCCTTCATGTTTTTTTTTTCGAAATTCCATGCATGTATGAAGGCATGTGCACATACACGCACATGAATAAATTAGGTGAATGGATCCGGTTATCTACAAGTGGTTCGGTCGCCGAAGGTTCGTTTAATCATTTTTTATTATAATAATTCAGAAGATGAAACCTATTCATATGGACCAAAGCTACAATCGGGGCCATTGACTTGAAATTCAAGCTTCCAAAGAATATTATGGTGTTCATAAGAAAAAAAACAGAAGTACACGGGAGATATATTATAAGAGGTCACTTATTAAAGGAAAAACTAAGTTAATAAATTTTTTTTTTTATAAATAGAAGTAAACTTAAAAAATAAGTCCGGTTTTGGGCCAAGCGTGCATCAACCCGCATGACGTTGACGTCTAACGCCCTAACGAGGCTATATTCATCCGTGATAGCGGCATCAGCTCATGAATTTTATTGCATGCTCTCATTAGAAGCATTCTTGGCCGAGTTGAAAACGAGAGCGCGGTATAAATTGCCGTCTCTCCTTACGAAGCGTGTGTTAGCATTTGATGACTCCAACGTTCTGAATTCTTGAAGGCGAATGTAGCAAATGAAGTGTTGTTGCAGCTCTCTCTCTCTCTCTCTCTCTCTCTCTCTCTCTCTCTCTCTCTTCTCTCTCTCTCTCATTTTCAATATCTGATTTTATATTATTGCTGTCACTGGCGAAAACTGCACCTCTCTCTTCTCTCTATCCACTCCTCTTCTCTCATCTCTCTCTCTCTCACACACACACACACACACACACACACGCACACACACACAATATCTGATTTCATGTCGCAAACTGCCCTCACACACTCATTCCCACTTTCCCTTCGAACTTCGGATAGAAGAGGTGATGTTTTATATAGTTACCTTTTACCAGTTACCTGTAGGATAATTGACAGGTGCGTAGGATATGTTGTTGTATCATGGAGATATCCGTTGTACTGACCGTCTCGTGCAGCATATCGTATTACTCGGCGACATTATCAATTCGTTTACGTGAACCGTATCCTGTTGCGAATCCTGGAACTAAAAGAAATAAATATTTTTTGATGGTGTTGATTTTGTGTATAAATTCTGTTGTTCACTGGTAGTAAGGAATATGATTATCGATAAGTATGTAATGCAGAGGGAAGGTATCCAAATTCCTTAGCTTTAATCTACATATTACACGTGTAGAATCTTTTTTATATATAAGTGTAAGTATTCATTCATCATGCATATCATATATTCTGGTTCGCTGAACCAGTAAATTTCTACTACTGTGTCTCAGTTTGAGTGGTTTCTTCAGCTATGAGGCGTACTATGCAGGCAAAGCTCCTTCCCTCGTCTAATGACAGTGGGATCAAAACTTCACTTTTATTTAACAAAAGCCTAATCTCCATTTGGAAACTTCCATCTTGGCAGTTGTCAATATCTGTGACGTTTGCAAAATGTAGATTATCATGTTACAAGGACACCTTATAATTTATTACATTTTCCTGTGTCCCAGCAATTATTTTTTGTTTAGTTTTTTAATTTCCATACTGGTTATTCTTTGGGATTTGCATATATTTGGTAAATTGATATTCTTCGGCTGTAGCAAATCAGGCAACTATTGGGAAATGTCAGCAGAAATGGGCTCATTGTATACCTTTCAATATTCAGTGCGTTGCTACAGTTAGTGCCACTGGAAAATATTTTATTTCAAGGGTGAGATTTTTGCTGACTTTTGCTTTGGAAGCGGTAATTTGAGATGGCTGAATTGGGGATGGACGGGGGGAGGAATTCTGTCCGGGGGGAGTTCTGTAAGAGGTTTAACTAGCGTGAAAACAAGGCAATAATTGCTCAAATTGCCGACGCAATGCGTCATTATTAGAGAGGGAAGCGTTGCTTACCTCCAGACGGAGGTTGCAGCAGCACTGTTACAGCACTGTATTCGCGCTCTGGTTATTCGGTTTATCACTGGACGTTATGCGGCGGAGCAACGATTTAATCCACA
>NC_061089.1:46938252-46950752 GCF_015104395.2 Macrobrachium nipponense | reverse complement strand
CATTCACTAGTAGCTTTATTTGAATATTGAGTGACTGGAATATATTCTCCGGTCGTTCAAATGTTTAACACTAACAGATAGCAAGTTTTGGAGAGAGAGAGAGAGAGAGAGAGAGAGAGAGAGAGAGAGAGAGAGAGAGAATAAACACACGCCGGAAAAGCAACAGCCATGTCAGTAATTTCTGAGCAACATGGGTGGGGTTGGCTTGTTGACCATCAGCCGTTGGTCTGTTAATTCATTAACGTAAATCAGCGGGTGTCCAGTCTCTGTCCTCCTCCCACCCCCGCCGCCCCACCCCCTTCCATCCCTCCCTTCTCCCCTTCCCTCCCCATAATATGTCACGTAAATAAAAACTGGAGGCGTTTTCCAGTTCCTTCTTTTCCCGTCTGCGTTTATGTGGAAGGTAGCTAGTAGTCGGCCATAATTGAACTCGCATGTATTTGGCTCTCGTCTATGTTTGTGTATGCTAGTGTATGTTGCATACAACGCGTGCGAGCGCTTGTATACAACAACACACTCGGTGTTATATTGCGATGTGTTTCTATACTCTATTAATTGGGTATATTTTTGTCTTAGAAGTTTTTTAAGAACAGGGAAATGAAACTTTGGCAGTGCAACGAAATAAAACAGTTTGTGTGATTTCCCCAATAAAACATTTATTATTATTATTATTATTATTATTATTATTATTATTATTATTATTATTATTATTATTATTATTATTATTCGTCTTAAAGAAAGGAGGTTTTGGATAGTTTCTCTCAGAAAATTTAATTTTTATAAAGTCGGACTGAGTAATTCTTTATAATTAATGACCTCAAGATTTGAAATTTCTTATTATTTTTCCTCTTTTAATTTTACGAACTTACTGGTGTAGAAAATAATAGATGTATATATATACACACACATCTATATATATATATATATATATATATATATATATATGTGTGTGTGTGTGTGTGTGTGTGTGTGTGTGTGTGTGTGTTTGTGTGCACAAAAGTTGAAAGTACAACACGCCATTTTGCTGACAATGAGCCGATCTGTTTCAAATTCCTAGGTGGCCTTCAGCTCAGTTATCTCTCTAGTATATTTGGACACCAGCATAATTCCGATCATATATTATTTCTCCTAATATTCATCGTCACTTACTTCATTATTCAGTTTTTCCCATAAATTACTTGCCATTTACAGTAACATATGCTAAAAAAAATAAGCTACAAATTTATTAGATTTCCTATACATTGATAGTTAGACCGGCGGTCACCATCCTTTTGAACTTCATGGACCACTAATGTATAATTCTAAATTTGGCGGACCACTAAAATAAATGAAAAAAAAAGTCTTCACGTTTACATAATAATAATCAGAAAACTTTTATTTTAATAATGTGAAATGCACCTATTAAATATAGTAAGCTATAGTTTCAATATTAAAAAAATTATTAATAAACAAAAACTGAAATAATATCCCAATTTTTCAGGAGACCATCAACATTTTTTCACGGACCACCGGTTGACGACCGCTGCACAGTTAGGCTACTATATTGTATCATACATTTGCAACCTTTTCGCCTACGCGTTGTATGAAAGACAAAATAAAAGTATCGGGTTTTATTTTTATATTTCTTTTTTATCGGAAGGAGATCAATGAAACTCGAATTAATAGGGAGAGTCATTTCACAAACTGTGGCTTAGAATTTTAAAGGGTTTTCATATTCAATTAATGTGAATATTGTATTTGGACTTAGTTTTGCCTGAGTCATGTCCTGATCGTGTTTATTGTTTCTTGTACATTATTGTGAGTCTTCGTGTATCCCCGGTTTCTTTCCATTCCTGAGTAGAGAGAGAGAGAGAGAGAGAGAGAGAGAGAGAGAGAGAGAGAGAGAGAGAGAGACTTTTCTCAAATTAGTAGTACTGAGTGAAAATGCTTTTTCTCAGTCGTGCTAATATTGATTTTGTAAATGCTCGTAAATTATATCTGCTCTCTCTCTCTCCTCTCTCTCTCTCTCTCTCTCTTCTCTCTCTCTCTCTCTCTCTCTCTCTCTCTCTCTCTCTCTCTTATGTAGAAGGAAGCCGGAGGACAATAAACGATTTAAAAAAAAAAGTTTAATATTTAGATATTTAGGAAGGTTTAGTTGTTTTTTTGGTGTCTTCAATTTTCCGGGATTCTGTAGAATACTGGCTCCTCTTTATTAAGAGAACAGGGTTTAGAATACGTCGGAGTGGGGAATAAGAAGTTTAGTGCGAGCTCTATAACTGGTAACATAATGGAATCAAATAGATACTGCAAAACAGACATTCCTGTTTTGGTAAGAGCTCATCTAGTTTTATGTATAGTAGTTTCATTATTATTATTATTATTATTATTATTATTATTATTATTATTATTATTATTATTATTATTATTATTATTATAAGTTCACGTTGGGAAATTTTAAAAAAATGCAGATTCATATGCATGACAGTTATCAGCACTGTTAAAGAAACGTCCCACACATTTGCTTAATGACATCTTATTTTCGCGTCCAGGAATATAGAAAGAAGAGGGAAAACAAGCACAACGACAAACACTCCTCCCAAAAGATGGAAAGAAAATAAGAAATAAAAGCAGAAAAAGAAGATCGTCTTCCAGGTCGTTGCATAAAGGTTGACTGGGACCTGTCATTTCCATGTGACCTCTCTCCCACCCTAAGGGACTAGAAATCTGTCAGACCAGGTGTCACCAGGTATACATGTGTGGTTGGGGGGAGGGAGAGGTTCTACGGAGCTTTGGGAAGGGGGGGGTTAAAGGATGGTTGCTGTAGGATGAAGCTGTGATATCCAAGACGAGGGAGATGATATCCATCTTCCACAGGACAGATAGAGGAGAGAATGTAGTGGACACATACCGAGGGGAGAGAGAGAGAGAGAGAGAGAGAGAGAGAGAGAGAGAGAGAGAGAGGCGTAAAGGGAGATGATACAGAGAACTAGTGGACACATATAGATGAATGGGAGAGAGAGAAGGAGAGCAAAAGAGAGAGTTTACATGAAGGAAAATGGTACAGAGAATGAAATGGACAGGTACGAGAGAGAGAGAGAGAGAGAGAGAGAGAGAGAGAGAGAGAGAGAGAGAGAGAGAGAGATATTAGGGAAGGAGCCTTTTGATGCTGGTTGTCTTGTATTTATTAGGAAATGGGAATTCCATCATATTGGTAGATGCAGCTTATTCTCTGTTGGTAATCGGTGCATATATTAGGCTATTGGGATTTGTATACAAAAAACGTTGATTAACAAGGAGAATAAAGCTTCTTTTTATTGTGTTATTACTGTTTGCACATATACGAATTCAGATCTGGCCATATTTGCCAAGAAGGAAACTATAACGGATTTTATCGTGCAATGTGTACCAAAATGCCAATATTCAAACCTTTCGTTTTTTTCTTCTATAACCATGAACCCAGACAACTGTTTGAAAATAAAATATTTTCCTTTTCAGAATGTTTTTTATCTTGGAAACTTTTGATTTTTATTTTGTAGAACCGTCATTTAGAAGTATTTTTTCCAGCACAGAAATATCCGTGAGTGAGTTGTATTAATGAAACGTGTATAAACGTGTATTTTGTATCAGATCCATCCATGAGAAATCATTTCGTACAGGCACTCGATTGCTTGTTATTTTCAAGAGATTATTACCCTGCAAATTAAAACAAATATTTTCTGATCAGGAATATTCTTTCCTTGTACAATTGTTCATGTTCTTGTTTCACCTGACCAAGAATATTTTTTAATAAATTTTAGTGAGGATTAGAGCATTATATCAAAATCCCACCCTTCCTCGATTTCTGACTTTCGTGGATAGCTTTTGTGGTAGTTACAATAAACACATTACGATTTGCCTTTTATCTTGTTCTTATTTCACTTGATATATTTTATTGTCGTCTTTGACCAACATTTTTGATTGTATATTGCTAAGAATTACGGTATATCAAAATCTTACCCTTCCTTGCTTTTGGGTATTCAAAGATTCTGTCTGTAGCTGTTATTTTTGGATGTCAGTGCTAGAATAATGGTGCTTGTCAAAATGTTAAGGTAATGTATATTATTTTCATAATTTTAATTGTTTGTTTCTTGTTTTATTCTACGTTGCATGTATATTTATTTTAACGTTTAACTGGATTATGATCATCATATTGTATTATCCTTAAATATGTATATTAATTGCAATATTTAACATTATTATTATCATTATCGAATTGTTCTAATTTCCATTTGTACATTTATTGGAATATCAGACATTATTATCAGTATTATTCTCATTGCATCTTTCACCTTCTGTCTTTAGAGTGGCAGAAGCGGCCGCCATTTTGTCTGTAACCTGTTGCTCGGGACAAGTGGCGTGCCGTATCGCCTTTGGTGCATTTCGACTCTCTCTCTCTCTCTCTCTCTCTCTCTCTCTCTCTCTCTCTCTCTCTCTCTCTCTCTCTCTCTCAATTTTCTAGAAAGTAATAGTCGGCATTTTTTTTATCCTCCTCTTCCCTTGTCAGTTTCGCCGTAATATTTATGTTGCTTCTGCTTTTACACCTTATATAATCTTAGTAATTCACATAATTTGTATGTACGTTTTGACCCCAAAGTGGTATTACGTATACACACACACACACATATATATATATATATATATATATATATATATATATATATATATATTATATACTATATATATATATATATATAGATTATATATAGATATATATATATATATATATAATATATATATATATGTGTGTGTGTGTTTATATCTATGTATATATATATATATATATATATATTCATATATATATATATATATATTATATATATATATATATATATTGTATGTAGATGTATGTATGTATGTACATAAAATCACGAATCTAGTTCCAAAGTGTTTTAGAATATTTCTGCACTATTCTTTTTTTGTTTTTTATCACATAGGCTCTCTTGATTTGTTTCAGTTTTCCTTATAATACATTATTATTACACGTTTACATTAAAATCACGAATCTTAGTTTTCCCAAAGTTGTTTTTTCGAATTTATTAACCTGCCTATCTCCTTTTTTTATTCACCTGGGCTCTCTTGATTGTTTAGTTTTCCTTATAATACATTAACATCATTATTATTCCTTATTATTATTTTTATTAATTATTATTATTCAGTAGTACTAAGTAGTAGTATATTAGTAGTATAGTTAGTAGTAGTAGCAGTAGAGTAATAAAAACAAACATTTAAACACCTTTGATCCATATTACGCCTTAAATTCTGCCCCTGTGAGAAAAACAAACTAATAAAAAGTCTAAAAAAAAAAAGGACTTAAACTGTGCCCTCCCTGTTTTTCAATTGTTAGTTGTCAAGTCAAGGGTATTATTTTAGTTCGGTGGCCAAGGTTAACCTCCCGTCAATATTTACTTCCTCCTTGCTTAGGGTGTGTTACAAAAATACTCCTTAACTTCTTTTTTTTTTTTTTTTTTTTTTTTTTTTTTTTTTGCATCAGCCATTGGTGTGTTTGGCAAGTGCCTCACTCGCGTGTTGTGTCGACGAGAGAGAGAGAGAGAGAGAGAGAGAGAGAGAGAGAGAGAGGCCTCAAGTAAGTTATTTGCTGTGGAGAGAGAAAGAGGATGATGAGAGAGAGAGAGAGAGAGAGAGAGAGAGCAATAAGAAATCATGGCGATTACTTATATTTATGGTTGGTTTCGATGAAATTTACCCCTTTACGAAACCATAGGTTCTCAAATTTCAACAAGAATCATCTAATTTTTTAAATTCAGGTATAGCTTCTCTCATTCTTCTTCTTGCATCACATTCTATGAGGTTTCAACAAAAGAAGCCTTCGATCTTGACCTTACAAGTATTTGTAACATTCATTTAAAATGCATTTAATCAGTTAAAACTATCTACAGCTTGAATTCTAGAGATTCATAACATTGTTCAAGACAGCCTCAGTTGATATTTTCTTTTTCAAACAAAGAGGAGAAACAAAGAAATCGCGTGAATGGTGTCATGTTCAGGGCTAAGATCATCTTTTCTTTTCTGTACTTTTTAGAGTGAGTGCACGGACCATTTTTGGGATTTCCACCTTCGTAGTGAATGTTACTGATTTCACCTGATTCCATGAGTCAGCATAAGATGATTATGGTGATCTTCCCTCTCAGGGAAGCTTCAGTAACTCCTTGCGACATTTTTCTATCTTTGCTGAGAAGTCTTCTCTCTCTTTTTTTTCAATAATCTGACTTTGACGTGAAAGAAGCGACACGTTAGGTTCTGGTGAATCATTCTTCCTCTAGTTTTTTTAATATATCTTACGAAAACCGAAAGAAATAATTAAAATATTCTCTTTTTATCGATGCGGATGCAAATTCCCGAGATGTATATTAGTATTGCACCTGCCCCAGTTTTTTTTGCCATGTCCCTAGGTTAGGATAGGTTAGGCACGGTGAATTCAAATTAGGTACGAATAGTTCAAATAAACTGGAGTTAATTTGGATGTGGGAAACATAATGAGATTATATTCAAGAAGATTCTATGGTTAGTTTTTAAGACATGGCGTCCCGCTTTTTCCAGGGAAGGTCGGGTCGGTACTCGGTTACAGTTGGGGAATATGTGACTCGGATAATGTGAAAATGTTTATACGTTCTTTTCCGAGAATCTCGTTATAAATGAGGTTGTCGCCACCGAGGGGATGAGTTGTTGATTTTTTTTTTCTTTTTTTTGCTGTGGCATACAGCCAAAATTAATCTTTGTACTTTTCACCCTATCTATGTGTAGTCGTGTCCATTTATATGTATTTGCTTGAGCATATTTTAATGTGTGGGTACTGAGAATATATTTGTAATTCTGTAATACATTTAGAGAGAGAAAGAATTTTCTAAAGATACTGAGAGAGAGAGAGAGAGAGAGAGAGAGAGAGAGAGAGAGCATATATGTGTATTTGTATGTACAAATTTTAATGCGGTGTATGGTGAGAATATATTTGTAATTATCTTAATACTATGAGAGAGAGAGAGAGAGAGAGAGAGAGAGAGAGAAAACATGCATGTGTATTTGTATATACTACATGTTTGTATATGCATGTTTGGTAAGAATATATTTGTAATTCTCTAAAGATACTGAGAGAGAGAGAGAGAGAGAGAGAGAGAGAGAGAGAGAGAGAGCACTGTTACCTGTCACCGTTCGATTGCCATCACACACACCTGAAGACAAATGGGCTAAATTGGCAATTACTCAGCTCTTCCCGCCGCCCTCTTCTTGTGCTGGTCGATCAATGCAAGTTCGACTGTTAGCAACCTTATTTTGGCGACAGTGGCAGGCTGGATATTCTCTCTCTCTCTCTCTCTCTCTCTCTCTCTCTCTCTCTCTCTCTCTCACTTTCGTCCGAAGAATTCGACGTCGATTTTGACTTGATTGCCTTTGAGGCCTTCTTTTATGCCAAGGTGGTGTGACTGTGGGTTTGTTATTGTTTTTTTGTTTTTTTTTTTATTTCTACCTCTCTTTCTTTCATTTTGCACAGTATAAGTGCAACGTTGGGAATGGCATAAATTTCCTGCGGTTTAACTTTGCTTGATGGGTTTATTATGCAATATATATATATATATATATATATATTATAGTATAATACACACACATACACTCATCACACACACACACACACACACATATATATATATATAATATATATGATATATATATATATATATAACTATATATATACATATATATATGTGTGTGTGTGGGCCTTGTGTCCTTTGCATCACACATTATTTCCAACCCCCAATATGAGGGGTGTGCGTTTTTGTTTCACTCAGAGAGCTGCACCATTCCAAGTTTGTTGGCAAAAAACAAATGCAGACCATCTCAAACTCTGCTAATGCAACCATTATCTCGCAACCCTCCCTGTTTAACAGTTTTACTCAATTCTCCTGTGCCTCAATATACCATGTAAATCATTCTGTGGGCCTAAGTTTTTCCATATTTTATATATGATAAGGAGTTGAATGTCGCAATCTTATCTTTGATAGTACATTTAATGAAACTGCTCTTTATTTCCCATGACATAATTGTTACTGCGGTGAGTAATGAACTTTTATTGATACTTTTAGAGAGAGAGAGAGAGAGAGAGAGAGAGAGAGAGAGAGAGAGAGAGAGAGATTTCATATTTTACACCAGGCACATTTTGGCAGAGTAAATTCCTATCTACAGACATCAGTTACATTGCCAGAAATCTCGGAGAATTATTTCAACTTTTTTTGTGTTATAAAAACGGCTCGCTCACTTCCGCATAATCTTTTCTGTCGTTTTCTTGTCACGCGGCGTACGTGGCACCCCGTTGTAAACAGTGCCACCTATTGTTTACACAGATTGCATATGGCGTCGTGGTTCCTCTCGGGGTATTTTCGTGAGAACGCCCAGCCATGTGAAATCGCATGTTCACAAAATTGACAGAAAACGGAAGCGCTGTTGCTCGAATATATAGATCACTTTCTCGCCATTGATTGAACGGCTGGCTGTTATATGGCGTTGCAAACGACCTTCCTTGATGCGCTGTATCCTTTGACTCAATTTTTATGGCATTAAGTCTCTTCCAAATCCTCTCTGACTTCCATTTCTGCCTGAAACGTAATCGGTTTAGACCTGACAGTCGCTGATGTGCTCCATTTTTGTTTTCGTTACGAAATCTTGCAGCTTAACTTCAAACCAGAGATTTGTATCAGTTTTCCATCAGCTTTTTTTTGGACTTCGAGGTAAAGTCATCCTCATCCTTGGTTCATGCTCGAGGTGAATATTCCATGTGTCTGATTGTTTAATATAGTCCCGTTTGAAATTTCTAGTTTGAATATGTTTTGCCTTTTCTCTTGCAGGTAAGTGTATGTTCATGGACGCTGGATGAAAGGGGAAGGATACTGGTTTGTATCTTCGTAGCTTTGGCTGGACTGCTGTATTTGGTAAAGTACAATGACGATAAAATAACCTCAGTTCAATCTGTTCCCAAAATCTTGTCTGAAGGTACATTTTTCACGAAGTGCACATTTCTACTTAGAGGATTATTGAAAAGGTACACAGAACGGACTATAGCATTTGCAAGCCTCAAACATCCCTCAAGCGAAGCATAGTACCCGAAGGTCTATAAAGTAAAGTGTAAGATTATCAGGAAAAAAAGAGAAATCTTGAAAGTTTAGCTTTTAAGTCAAAGGCTTCGGTTAAAAGGATTTCATATGACGGAGTTTCTTCCTCTTTTTACTCTATACCAGGATGAGGTGGTCCAGCTGTAACAAGTACTTTTAGTTTTCTGTAAAAGGAAACTATTGTTGCCGGTTTGTTTGTCCATCCGCACATTTTCTGTCCGCCTTCAGATCTTAAAAAGTAACGAGGCTAGAGGGCTACAAATTGGTACGTTGTCATCCACCCTCCAATCATTAAATATACCACATCGCAGCCCTAGATCTAGCCTACGTAGTTTTTATAGAAAAGGCCACTACCGGAACGTGGGTGAAAGTTTCATGGGCCGCGGCTCATAAAGCATTATACGTTGTACAGGAAACTCGATTCTGCCGAAGAATCCTCAACGCATTTTTACTGATTGTCTTTCTTCATTGGGCATCCTGATTTATTTCTTCTTTACTTGTTTTGAAGTGTGATTTGTAATCCATATTTCTGAAACCTTCAAGTCATTGTCTCTGCCATTTTTACCTCGGAAATAAATTATGAATGTTTTGTCCTGTTAGAGATTTTTTGAAATTTTCTCATATATTTGATACGGAAATTTATTGTTTATCTATTTTGATTATCTGAGATTCTTTTTCACCTTCAGTACAACTTTCAAGTTAGATCCCAGTTCCTTGGGAACACTAGAGTAAATGTTTGTCTGAAACGCTCTTTTAGTATAGGTAAATACTATGTTTATTCGTCAGTTTACCATTGCAAAAGTGCCAACGTCAATTTCTTTAATACGGATTAAGTAGACTTGGTTATTTTAAAGCAGCCCTTTAATTCCTGTGAAGGAAGGCTATAAACTATCAATTTAGCTCCTTTTATGAATTGTTTTTTTTACATTTGCTTTTGATTCTTGAGAGAGGATTAGTTTTTCATTTTTTTTAACGCCATTCATTTTCCTCGCTATGGAAATATCGCAATAAACAAGATTCATTTTCCTCTCTGCGGAAATATCGCAATAAACAGGATCCATTTTCCTCTCAGCGGAAATATCGCAATAAAAGGTGATTTATGGCTGAACTTTCTTCCCCGAGCTGTCTTTATTGTCTTCGCACGATTTGCCCGGCTTTGAATCTCTTTTATCGGCTCGTTATTCCCGTTTTGAATGGCGCTTTCTAAGATGTAGAGAATATCAGGGTCTATAGAGTGACTAGACTCTAGAGAACATTCTCTGGACCGTGGCTCTGTCCGTCTCACTCCGTTTTCTATGCATATAGGGAGTCCGAGGCTGCGCAGACATCCACCACGAGAGCAAGAGCTCGGTCGTTATACCCGAACATTTATTGTTATTTCTTTCATTATTGAAGAGAATGACATCAGATTTGAGAGATTTTCTCTCTCCTGGAAGTCATGGGTTTTCTGAACAATGCCCGTGCTGCGGCTTCCCCATTTTCATAGCCCTATTCCCCATAGAGGGATAGTGCCGTCAGTACGACTTATACGTTGCAATGTTGGCATTACTCAGTCCTTTCGGGCGTTAGTTGCAACCCCTTTCATTCCTTTTACTGTACCTCCGTTCTTATTCTCTTTCTTCCATGTTACTTTCCACTCTCTCCTGATAATTGTCTCATACTGCAACTGCTGCGAGGTTTTTTACTGCTAATTTCAGTTTCAGTACTGACTGACCTCGGGGGTCCCAGCGCATGGCTTTTGGCATAAATTCTATATCTTATTTTCCAATATTCTTGTTTACTATCTTGACTCGTCTTATCCGAGAGAAACCGCAATGATTAAAGGCTTCGGTAATTATTGATTCTCATTAAATTCTTGGTTAGTTTCCCCTCGGTTATAATACATTCATTTGGGTTTATGCTCTTCATGGGACGGACAGTGATCATATATTTATTATAACACTAAGTTTATGTTGCGTGTGTTTGTTGATGTCATGAATGTTAGAATGTTGTGGTGCCGGTATTTGGACAAGCGTTCATTTATCTTCATACTTATGTTACATACTTGTTCATTAAAGGGTGTGTGCTTCTACTGTTTGTTTTCTGCATACTCACGTATACCGCCATGCATGATGTATATATATGCGGATGGGTCTGGGGACAAAATGTTTAGTGCTGTTCATAGTCGGTTAATAATTAATATCTTTGAATAATTTTATTATTAATTTTTTCTTTCTTTCTTTTTGCTTTATAACAGTCCTCCAATTCGACTGGGTGGCATTTATAGTGTGGGGTTCCGGGTTGCATCCTGCCACCTTAGGAGTCCATCACTCTTCTTACTATGTGCGCCGTTTCTAGGATCCCACTCTTCTGCATGAGTCCTGGAGCTACTTCAGCCTCTAGTTTTTTCAGATTCTTTTTCAGGGATCTTGGGATCGTGCCTAGTGTTACTATGATTATGGGTACAATTTCCACTGGCATATCCCATATCCTTCTTATTTCTGTATTCAGATCTTGATACTTATCCATTTTTTCCCTTTCTTTCTCTTCAACTCTGGTGTCCCATGGTATTGCGACATCAATGAGTGATACTTTCTTCTTGATTTTGTCAATCAATGTCACGTCTGGTCTGTTTGCACGTATCACCCTATCTGTTCAGATACCATAGTCCCAGAGGATCTTTGCCTGATCGTTTTCTATCACTCCCTCAGGTTGGTGCTCGTACCACTTATTACTGCAAGGTAGCTGATGTTTCTTCCACAGGCTTCATTGGAGGGCTTTTGCCACTGAATCATGCCTCTTTTTGTACTGGTTCTGTGCATGTGCCGGGCATTCGCTTGCTCTGTGGTTTATGGTCTCATTTTTCGTATTGCATTTCCTACATATGGGAGAGATTTTATTTCCATCTATCATTCTTTGGATATATCCGGTTCTTAGGGCCTGATCTTGTGCCGCTGTTATCATTCCTTCAGTTTCCTTCTTGAGCTCTCCCCTTTGTAACCATTGCCATGTGTCATCGCTGGCCAGTACTTTAGTATGTCTCATGTATTGTCCGTGAATTGGTTTATTGTGCCGTTCCTCTGTTCTGTCTGTCATTCTCCTGTCTCTGTATATTTCTGGGTCTTCGTCTACTTTTATTAGTCCTTCTTCCCAAGCACTCTTAAGCCACTCGTCTTCACTGGTTTTCAGATATTGCCCCAGTACTCTGCTCTCGATGTTGACGCAGTCCTCTATGCTTAGTAGTCCCTTCCCTCCTTCCTTTCGTGTTATGTATAGTCTGTCCGTATTTGCTCTTGGGTGTAGTGCTTTGTGTATTGTCATATGTTTCCTAGTTTTCTGGTCTACGTTGCGGAGTTCTGCCTTTGTCCATTCCACTATTCCTGTGCT
>NC_061089.1:46928252-46933252 GCF_015104395.2 Macrobrachium nipponense | reverse complement strand
TTCTCTCTTTTTTAGCACTTTTGACTGCTTTCTATAAGACTTTCAGAGTAAAATCATTTCGTTCAACCTGTTTTTAACTGTATTTTGAAATAGTGTGTGCATCTCTTTCGACTGGTGACCCATTTGGTCGTAATCAAAACTTGACTGGGTTTAAGAATTCGCTCCTGCGTCACTTTCGAAGAGCGGAACATTTTCTGTCACTAGAGTAGTTGACTGGTTTTTCTATTTTTGGTTTCTATCACTTTCGATGGTCAAAATTTGTACAATTTACGCCTGATATGACGAAATATCCTGTGGTTAACATTGGGCTGCTGAAACATTTTTTTTTCTTTTTTCTTTTTAACGTTAACGCGTTTACTCTCACCATAAACTTCATTAAATCATCCATTAATGAAGTAATGACACTCATTTTCGAAAAACAACCAGAGCGCCGGAATGCATTTTATGCACATGTGAATCTTGATCCTCGAAGAATCTCTCTCTCTCTCTCTCTCTCTCTCTCTCTCTCTCTGAATGGTGCTTCCTAATTATCTCTCCTCCTGAATACTGTATCCCTCCACTCTCTCTCTCTCTCTCTCTCTCTTTGATTGGTGCATGCTACCCATCTCTCCTCCTGGATTCTCTCTCTCTCTCTCTCTCTCTCTCTCTCTCTCTCTCTCTCTCCGTCCAATTTCGCGTCATGCATCCGCCAGTTCTCTCCCAACTTTGAGGCCTCGAGCGAACGGTCTTTGGTCTATTCTTTTTTTCAAATTTCCGACTGAAGTGGGAACGAGATCTCCATTGGGTGGCGGAACTTCTATTGAAGGTTCTGGATGAGAATCTGATTAATATAGCCCTTTTAATCACCCTCTCCCCTCCCCCCACCCCCTTTCAAACACCCTCCTCCCCCCTCCCCCTCCTCTCTCAGACACGACGCTTTTCATTCACATTTCGAGTCTATTTCTTCTTGCGGATTGACCATGATAGCTGAATGGTCCTTCTCTTGCCTTTCAGGCTGATATGGATGAGTGTCTGTGTGGTGTGTATGTGTGTGTGGTGTGTGTGTTTGTGTGTGTGGTGGAAAGAGGAGAGAGAGAGAGAGAGCGAGAGAGAGAGAGTGAAAGGACGAGTTGAAAAATACTTTGTGAAAAATACCAGGCATGAATCCTTCGTTAGACCGTAATATTTTTCGTTCAATTAATTAACTGCGGTCCCGAATATATTCTTAGTTAATTTTAAGAGTAGATAATTCTTTCTTCGTACTTTTTGCGGTCGTTTAGTTTATTAGATGTAATTATTTTCAAAACATGTAGATAGTATTTTCTATTTATTTAATTTCTTTAAACATTAAGTAATGAGAATCAACTCGGTATTATTATTATTATTATTATTTATATTATTATTATTATTATTATTATTATTGAGAAATTTAAAACCCTGTTTATACGGAACACTCCTAAAACAGGGTTCACTGTCTTCAGAAATTCAAGTTTCCAAAGAATTTGTTAATGGGAGATGCAGAAAGAAGAGATCAGTTATTAGAAAAGGAAAAAAAATAAGTTAAAGTAATAAATAAATAAATAAAAACTGTTAGTAATTAAGCTACAAATATTAATCAATGAAATGAACTTCCCCACTTAAAAAATCGCCGTTTTCCGGTAGAGAGAGAGAGTAGTTTACTTGTACGGAAAAGATTAGATTTGACATCTGACCAAAGAGAGAGAGAGAGAGAGAGAGAGAGAGAGAGTTAAATTGAAGGACTCTCATCTCGGAAATTGACCTCAGCCCCAACCTTATCCCCGCCTCTTGATAATTCTGATTCTAAACATCAGAATTCCAAAGGCGCTGCGTTTAACCGATGGCTCCTCCTGAGATAGTTTCCAAGTCCACGTTCTCATCTCACTTTGCTGAAATAGCCACTTAAGAAATGGCAAATCCTGTTAGAGCTGCGGTGTAACTTGGGGTTTGAGTGTGGGTACGTACGTGAGAGAGAGAGAGAGAGAGAGAGAGAGAGAGAATAGTGAAGTTTACGAACACAAAAAACTAATTTTTCAATTTACCACAGACACAAACACACAGAGAATTGTAGCTTACTTGTACAAAAAGGTATAGTTTTTCAATTGACCACAGAGAGAGAGAGAGAGAGAGAGAGAGAGAGAGAAAATAGTGTAGTGTACTTGTAAAAAAAATTTAAGTTTTTAATTGGCCAGACACGCACACACATACTCACTTCACTCACAGAGAGAGGAGAGAGGACGATGAGAGATGACGAAGAGAGGAGAGATGAAAAGGGAGAGAGAGAGAGAGAGAGAGAGAGATAATTGTGTAGTTTACTTGTAAAAAAAAATTATAGCTTTTAATTGGCCACACACACACACATACACACACGCACTCACTCACAGAGAAGAGAGAGAGAGAGAGAGAGAGAATAGTGTAGTTTACTTGTACAAAGAAATGTATAGTTTTTAATTGGCCACACACATACAGAGAGAGAGAGAGAGAGAGAGAGAGAGAGAGAGAGAGATAGTAGGCCTCACTGAAAGCATATTAATGCAATACAAATTTAATAAGCTCATTGTGTAAGGATGTGTTAAATGTTCAGTATAAAATATTGGAATATTACATACTTGAGATACAAAGATTCCAGAGTATTACAGTCTTCAAATGTAACTAATAAGAAGAAAGGAAATTATTCCCATAACACTGAGATGTAAATTCCATAAAGTGAGAGATTTAATGTACTAAAAGATTCTAAATCAAATAAATCACAGTTTTTCTGAGTCTTGTTGTTAATGAAGAATTAAGCACCTTAGTAGGATAGTGCAAACAGTGTACCGCACGCAGTGCACTTTAGGCATTACTTAAAAACCTTTCGCTACACTTTCATTCATATTCTTTTTTCTCCCTCATACTTTCCACCCTCTCCTAGCTGCTGTTTCAAAATTACTTTCTTCGCTGAATGATCTCTTAGGTGCCACTTTTTGGCCTTTAGTCTGAACTATATAATTCAATTTTTATGAAGAATTTAATTATTCGAATTGATTAGGCTTTTGCATGAAAATTTTAAAGTTTACTAAATTAAAGATTCTGTTTAGATAGTTGAATGGTCAGGATTAGAATAAGCTGAAAGGACAGAGAACATTGGTTAAGTCATTTATTGGCATTTGAAGTTTGGAACCAAGAATTTTAGGACTGGAATTTAAAAGTGTAATGGAGAGATTAACTAGTTTTCCAAAACGAGCAGTTTATTTTAAGCAATCCTAAAAAAATTATACTAATGATTTTTTTTTCTTTGGCTGACTAAGCTTTAAAACTAACTTCCCCACAAATTGATGTAACCATAAAAATCACGGTTTTTGCCAGCGCGCTGAAAGTGGAAATTTATTGTTTATAATGTAAGAAATGTCTATTTGAAAAATGGCGGCTACCCTGAGAATAGAATTTATTTATTCTGCGGAAAACAAAAAATCGGACGCACCATTTCTTTCACTTTTAGTCTGAATAAGCCGAAACTTCCTCGATAGATTAATTGCAGATTCTTCAATGGTGGAGGAGGGTGGAGGGGGAAAGGAGAAGGGGAAATAGAAAAAAAAATTTTAAAGTCCCAATTTTTCAAATGAAAGACCCGCCTTCCCCTCCTCCAATCCAGCCAATCAGTGTCACGATTAGGTCATGTGACGATGACGCAAGATTCACCTAGAGATATTGACATTCTCTCTCTCTCTCTCTCTCTCTCTCTCTCTCTCTCTCTCTCTCTCTCTTCCCAGACTCCTGCAGAGAAGGAGAAGGAGGAGGTCCCTGGAGAGGTCTTCAAATGAAACTGAGGGAGGAAGTCTTAGGGGGGGAGGGAGGAGGGGGGGTTTGGGGGCGAGTTTCTTGAGGGAATGTTATGAGTTAAGGAGGACCACAAGGGAATGAGATAATGTGGTCGAGGTGTGTATAGGGTGATTACTGTATAGGGAGATTACTGTATAAGGGGGATTACTGTATAGGGAGGTTACTTTATAAGGGGAATTACAGTACAAGGGGAATTATTGTATAGGGTGGTTACTGTATAGGGAGATTACTTTATTAAGGGGGATTACTGTAAAGGGAAAAAGGGAATTGTTGTATAGGAGAATTACTGTATAAGGGGATTACTGTATAAGGGAATTATACTTTATACATGGATTACTGTATGAGGGAATTACAGTACAAGGATAATTATTGTATAGGGAGATTACATTATAAAGGGGATTGCTGTATAGAGAAAAAGGGAATTGCTGTATAGAAGAATATTACTGTATAGGGGGATTACTATATAAGATAATTATACTGTATAAATGGATTACTATATAGGGGAATCATTGTATGGGGGATTACGCTGTGGGAAATTACTGTATCTGGGAATTAGTGCTTAGGGGGATTACTGTGTATGAGAATTACTGTATAGGGGAATTATTGTATAGGGAGATTACTTTGTAGGAGGGATTACTGTATAAAGAAAAGGGGAATTGCTGTATAGGAGAATGTTACTGTATAGGGGATTACCAAATAAGGGAATTGCTGTATAAGGGGATTACTATATAGGGGAATTATTGTATAGAGGATTACGCTATGGGAAATTACTGTATCTGGGAATTACTGTATCTGGAAATTACTGCTTAGGGGGTTACTGTGTATGAGAATTATTGTATAAGGGGAATTACTGTACAGAGGGGATTACTTTACAGGGGAAATTACTGTATAGGGGAACGAGTTTCGTATCGCAGGGTTCTTAAGCAGCCGATTTAAAACTCTCTCTCTCTCTCTCTCTCTCTCTCTCTCTCTCTCTCTCTCTCTCGCTAGTTATAAAATATATAATGAATGCACTTGAACGATTTTTACTATTTCGGGGCATTTTTGTGACCCTGAAATTAAATCACCATCATACCCACTTGGGTCAAATTTCATGAAAATCTGGTGAAAACTCTTCACTGGGAAGATGAATAATAATAATAATAATAATAATAATAATAATAATAATAATTAACAGAAGCTGA
>NC_061089.1:46908252-46920752 GCF_015104395.2 Macrobrachium nipponense | reverse complement strand
TATTATTATTCATTTTCGACGATGAAACCCTATTTCCATGGAACAAGTCCACCACAGGAGCCATTGACTTGAAATTCAAGTTTCTAAAGAATGTTGTTATTATTATTATTATTTATTATTTTTTTTTTTTTTTTTTTTTTTTTTGCTCTATCACAGTCCTCCAATTCGACTGGGTGGTATTCTTATAGTGTGGGGTTTTCCGGGTTGCATCCTGCCTCCTTAGGAGTCCATCACTTTTCTTACTGTGTGCCGTTTCTAGGATCACCACTCTTTCTGCATCAGTCCTGGAGCTACTTCAGCCTCTAGTTTTTTCTAGATTCCTTTTCAGGGATCTTGGGATCGTGCCTAGTGTTCCTATGATTATGGGTACGATTTCCACGGGCATATCCCATATCCTTCTTATTTCTATTTTCAGATCTTGATACTTATCCATTTTTCCCCTCTCTTTCTCTTCAAACTCTGGTGTCCCATGGTATTGCGACATCAATGAGTGATACTTTCTTCTTGACTTTGTCAATCAACGTCACGTCTGGTCTGTTTTGCACGTATCACCCTATCCGTTCTGGATACATTTAGTCCCCAGTACCATGCCCAGAGGATCTTTGCCTGATCGTTTTCTATCACTCCTTCAGGTTGGTGCTCGTACCCACTTAATTACTGCAAGGTAGCTGATGTTTCTTGCACAGGCTCCAGTGGAGGGCTTTTGCCACTGAATCATGCCTCTTTTTGTACTGGTTCTGTGCAAGTGCCGGACATTCACTTGCTATGTAGTTTATGGTTTCATTTTTCGTATTGCACTTCCTACATATGGGAGAGATGTTATTTCCGTCTATCGTACTTTGAACATATCTGGTTCTTAGGGCCTGATCTTGTGCCGCTGTTATCATTCCTTCAGTTTCCTTCTTTAGCTCTCCCCTCTGTAGCCATTGCCAATTGTCATCGCTGGCTAGTTCTTTAGTCTGTCTCATGTATTGTCCGTGCATTGGTTTGTTGTGCCAGTCCTCTGTTCTTTCTGTCTTTCTCCTGTCTCTGTATATTTCTGGGTCTTCGTCTGCTTTTATTAGTCCTTCTTCCATGCACTCTTTAGCTCGTCTTCACTGGTTTTCAGATATTGCCCCAGCGCTCTGTTTTCAATGTTGACGCAGTCCTCTATACTTAGTAGTTCCTCTCCCTCCTTCCTTTCGTGTTAGTATAGTCTGTCCGTATTTGCTCTTGGGTGTAGTGCTTTGTGTATTGTCATTTGTTTCCTGGTTTTCTGATCTATGCTGCGGAGTTCTGCCTTCGTCCATTCCACTATTCCTGCGCTGTATCTGATTACTGGCATGCCATGGTGTTTTATGGCTTTTATCATATTTTCCGGCGTTATTATTGTTTTATATTATTATTATATTAGATATTCAGACAGGAACCCTAGTCACGTGGAACAAGCCCCCCACCCACAAGGGGCCACTGACTTTTGAATTCAAGCTTCCACATGAAATACAGAAAGAATGGATCAGTTATTAATTTTAAAAAATGAAATAAATTTATAAGTAGATAAATAAAAATGTAAGTAAATTATTAAAGTACAAGGAGAAAACATTGTTTTAGGATAGTAATGCGTTGACGCCGTCAGTTAACTAATGATTTTAAGAAGTGGTTGAAGCTGTGGGTAGCATATTCATCAGCCATTGGTGTTCCTTTTCTGGTGGATTTTCAAGCAACAGTCGAATACTGATGAATACTTGGCAAGTATGACCTACGCAGGAAAGCAATTTCAAAAATTCAGTGGTCGTGACTTGACGTAATCTTCGTCTTATTAATTTTTTACGTCATCCGAGATTACTCATTGTTCATCGTCTTTCTTACGTCATCGAAGATTATTTACGTTGTTCTTATCCGGGTTGTTTTGTTATTTGCCCTGTTGTTTCTTCTCTTTTGACGATGACGCAATCGTTTGTCGCTAGAATGTTACTGAGCGTGTATTTATTATTATTATTATTATTATTATTATTATTATTATTATTATTATTATTTTCAGAAAATGAACCCTATTTACATGGAACAAGTCCACCACAGGAGCCATTGACTTGAAATTCAAATTTCTAAAAAATAT
Organism: Macrobrachium nipponense; assembly: GCF_015104395.2. Taxonomy (NCBI): domain Eukaryota; kingdom Metazoa; phylum Arthropoda; class Malacostraca; order Decapoda; family Palaemonidae; genus Macrobrachium; species Macrobrachium nipponense. Next base: position 46,918,657 of record NC_061089.1, on the reverse strand, counting down.
TAATATTATTATTATTATTATTATTATTATTATTATTATTATTATTATTATTATTATTATTATTATTATTATTATTATTATTATTATTATTAATTTATTTATTTATTTATTTATTTATTTATTTATTTATTTATTTATTTATTTATTTATTTATTTATTTATTTATTTATTTATTTATTTATTTATTTTTTGGTAGAAGGCCCTCTTTTAGGCAATTGCTGTTAAAAAGAATGGCAGAATGAAAATTCCCAATATGAATATTGGCCAGTTACTCAGAAACATCACTGAGCCTGAGAAGTGAATTGTAAGGGAAAAAAAAAATATGTATATATATATATATATATATATATATATATATATATATATATATATATATATATATATATATATATATATAAAATCAGCTCGCTTAATTCTGCCATTATTTTTAACAGTATTATTATTATTATTATTATTATTATTATTATTATTATTATTATTATTATTATTATTATTATTATTATTCAGACCATGGACCTTATTCACGTGGAACAAGCCCACCACAGGGGCCAATGACTTGAAATTCAAGCTTCCAAAGAATATGATGTTCATTTGAAAGAAGTAACAGAAGGTAATGGGAAATACAGAAAGAAGCTATCACTCGCTAAAAAAATATTAAAAAATTAGTTAATAAAAAAATAGATGAAAGTGTAAGTGAATTATCAAATTGCCATGAGATTTGTATTAGGGTAGTAATGCATTTAACCTTCGCTTGAATGTTTGAAGTTCCAATTGCACAGCATCCTCAGGGAGTCTGTTCCACAGACCAACGGTATGAGGAATGAAGGAACTCTGGAACTGAGAAGTTCGATAACGAGGCGCATGCGCAGCATACTGGTGCAGCTGTTCAGCGAAAATGCTTAATTATTCATACTTGAGGTATACGGAACTTTGTCCGTAGAGAGGAAAAGAAGCCTTGAATAATCTTTCTCGTCGAACCTTTTGATATTTTTAGTGGTAATTCTGCATATTCATCGCTTTACCCTTCTATTCGCCACCTTGTTACGGGAAGTTAATTAAATAAAACCGTCTTCAATATTATAATGAGCCACAAGTAAAATATATATATGCGCTTTGCATCCGTGCTCATGTGTTTCTTTAAGTATTGTAACGTCGGTCATGGCACGTATTGGCTTGCACAGCTTTTTTGCTTTTCATGTGATTACATATATATACGTATATATATATATATATATATATATATATATATATATATATATATATATATATATATATCTATATATAATGTGTGTGTGTGTGTAAATGTGTGTATGTATACACACACGCACATATATGTATACATAAATGTGTAGACACTTTTAGGTATTAAAACAGCGTGATGCTAAGTAACCCACATATATATAGAATCATCTCAATCAAACGTGAAAATGATCTAACCGAATATGTATCAGGGTCCATTGGTGAAGGACAGGATTAGGTGAAATCCTACGCCGGTATAGGATGCTCAGGGTCATCCTGCGATGCCTTTTGGGGGACGAAAGGAGCAGAAGGAAGGAGTCCTAGGAAAATTAATCAGAAAAGTGAGGCGAGACATCTGTTTGCTTTTCAGATTAAATATTGAATGATTTATGAAATTCATCTTTAGGCAGAGACAACAGGAAGTTGGAGCGATTGGACAGCAAGGTAGAAATAGATCCGGAAAATAAAAGTAATGAAATACACCGATATAAAAGTGGAACTGGGAGAAAAGGCATGAAATAATATAAAGTCAGCGAACTTAGGGATATAGGTAATAAGCTTTGGGATAATTTTTGGACCAATTTAGGGACATTTAGGGACTTATTAAGGGACAGTTTAATTTAGTAGTACTTAAGGATTAATTTAGGGAGAATTTAGGAATGTTTTAGGATCTAATTTGGGGAGAATTTTGGGATGCTTTGGGGACTAATTTAGGGAGAATTTAGCGAGTGATTTAGAGACAATTTAGGAACTAATTCAGGAACTAATTTAGGATAATTTAGGGGCTATACTGGATTACTCTTGGAAATTCAGTATCTGCTGAGATTTCATCTCGGAACTCAAATGTTAATACTAGGTGTATAATGAAATAAAATATGATGAAATACTATTTTTAGGTAAGAATCTTTTGCTCCTAAGTGGAGTTACTGAAAGGAGACGAAGACGTCTCCATTCGACTGTTTTCTCAGCTGTGAAAAAAAAAAGAGGAAAGCTTTTAAATCCCCATTTGCTTCGTCTGTCTCTCGTTGTTATTTAGCATTCAAGAAGAAGAAATCCTCCTCCTTCCCCCTCCCCCTGTCCCCACCCCCATCCGCCTCCCCTCCCCTAACTCCAGAGTGTATATCATTTTACATAAAAGAGCGTTGTTCGCTCATTCTTAGCTGGCCCGGATAATGGACGTTAATATTCAAACTGCGTAATTGTCATATTCAGTTTTTATTTTAGGGTGGGGGAGGGGGGGCTCAGCCTTCAGTAAGCCCCTCACGTACGGAACTACTTTTCCCGCCACTTTATCTCCATTTTTAAACCGTAAGAGTTTTAGCAGGTTGCCTTCTCTTAGGAGGTTTATTGTCGTGCGAGATCGCGTAGGTTTTCCCCCGGTGGCCGTTTCTGAACTCTCGTGACGACTTTTATTTTCTTTTATTTTATTTTATTTTTAGGCTCAAGACAGTGAAAAGAAAGTGAGTTTGAGTGGGTAGACAGCAAGACAAAGATGATCCAGAAATAAAAAGAGATGAAACACGAGGCTCCAAAGGTGGAAGTGAGAGAAAACCCCACCATTCATACTAAAGAAGATAGTGAGGTTGGGGACAGAAGTAAAAGTTAAGAGACCCTTTAAATATGCCTACAGTGCACCATCTACGGGACATTTCTTATTAGCGAGTGTGCTCATCTTCACAAGTAGGCCCACACATGTCCAGGAGGTGGTTTTACTCTTTAGGGGGGGGGGGGTGTTTGTTAGTTCCGTCGGTGCACTCATGTGTCGCACTGTAGGCATCACATATGGGTCCTCGCAGTGCCCCTTAGCACCCTATAGTTGTAGCCTCCTTCATTCATTCCTTTTACTCTACCACCGTTCATATTCGCTTACGAGCCTTGTACTATGTTCATCTTCAGTCAATGTGCTCCTTTCAAACCTTTCACCTTCAGTTTCCCTTTCAGCGCTGAATGACCTCATAGGTCCCAGAGCTTTTCCTTTGTCCCAAACGCTACAGTCTATTCTATTCTGTCAAGGTGGTTTTAAGAAGCTACAGGTTTCGATTCTGTATCAGTCACTCGATTCAAATTTGACCTCAGGAGATTAGCCGGGAATCGGGTTAATATTCAACGTGGAAGATCCGACTGACCTCTGGGATTTTTATCTGACAGTTTGACAGTTCTTGGCCTTTTGCAAAAGGTGTGATGAGATGAAGATTTTCGTCTAAATCATCAGGGTAATTTATACCCAAAATGGTCTGCAGTCGTTATTTACTTAGATGCGTCTGCTGTAATTGGAGTTGATGTGTGTGTGTGTGTATATATATATTATATATATATATATATATATATATATAATATATATATATATATATATATATATATATATATGAATATATATTTAATATATATATATATATATATATATATAGTTTAAGTTAAAGTAATATTATTAACACTACCACTATTGATTTTATGCAATTAGATGTATAATGTACATGTTAAACAGCTTTTACAATGCACTTGAGCTGGCTTGAGCCTGCCAAAACACCCACCCACGTTCGCGCGCACACACACAGACACACACAATTATAATGAGTGTGCGTGTGTGAGAGAGAGAAAGTGAGTGTTTGTGTGTGCATAATTCTTCCTCTGGTCATTTAATATGGTCGGGCTAGAATGAACACTGATGATTGATAAACAAATATCAAACCTAGTATACTGAATGTAAAGATTTATTGCAAATTACTAGATGCGCTGCTTGTTCTAATATCTCATGTCTCATTAAAAAATGTTGAGATAGAGAGAGAGAGAGAGAAGCTGCGAAAACGTCTCCATATTTTTGGGGAATATTCGTCAAACCTAAATTTAGTCAAAATCACTTGATTTTGATACATGCAGTTCAGATCTTCTCGCGAAGGTGACGTAGATAAGAATCACGAAAAAAAAAGAGGAAGATCTCGTTTATTCTTTCTTCTTGTTGTTGTTCTTCTTCATCTGCTTCTTCTTCTTCTTCTTCTTCTCTTTTATTCGTAGGACCGCATCTCCTGCCAATTAGCCAGCTAACAAAGTCTGGCCCAGAGAATTTGAAAGATGACGTCGGTGGCGTGCATGAAGGTGATACATTGGGGAGACGGCTGTCTCTGATTCTGATTAACTGTCCTTCTGCGCACTTTACGCCAATCTCTCCCCCGAGCCCTGGCTGGCTGGTGTTGTTCTTTTGCTAATTTTAATTGATTCCCTAAAACTGTCGTTAAATATCCGAAGGAAAAGTATTGTCCATGATACATGACAGGATTTTTTTCTATATTATGCTTTTCATCCAGAATTCTAAGCATTTCTCTGAGACTGAGCATTTTTCTGAGAAATTTTTTTATAATTTTTTAGAAAATATCTGAGTATTTTTCTAAGGAATTTTTAAAAAAAATTTCTGAGTAAATATCAAAATTTTTCTGAGAACATTTCTGAGTATTTTCGGAAAAATATCAGAATTTTTCTGAAAACATTTCTGAGCATTTTCGGAAAAAATATCAGAATTTTTCTGACAAATTTTCTGAGCATTTCAAATAAACATTCTTCTATCCCATTCAAGTTTCCTGTTATCCGATAAGTGAAGGTCGGTGCAACGGTTGGCTTTGCTCGCTCGACGCATACGTTTTACGTATGTTCCATTTATAGGCCTAGCGAAAGACGGAGAAGAGCGAACCAAAAAGTTAGGTCTATTTTTCGTATTCAAATACAATAAAGGAACAATAAGTTTTTTTCTTTTTTTGAAGCTCTCTGTAGGAAGACAGACGTGGGTTATAATTTATTGTAAATCGTTTTGAGTGTCTATTCCTAGCTTCTGCTTTAAAGACAATAAAGAGAGATAGAGAGAGAGAGATGATGCTGATGAAGTTGCTGAGAGAGAGAGAGAGAGAGAGAGAGCGATGAAGATGATGATCAGAGATAGAACGATAATAATGAGAGAAAGAGAGAGAGATGATGATGATCAGAGACAGAACGATAATAATGAGAGAAAGAGAGAGAGATGATGATGATGATGTTGCTGATGAAAGAGAGAGAGAGAGAGAGAGAGAGAGAGAGAGAGAGAGAATGCTGATGATAAGAGAAAGAGAGTTGATGGTGGATGATGATGATGATGATGAAGAGAGAGAGAGAGAAGTAATGATGATGATGTTAATGATGATGAAAGAAAGAGAGAGCGAGAGAGAGAAATGATGATGATGATGATGAAAGAGAGAGAGAGAGAGAGAGAGAGAATGCTGATGATAAGAGAAAGAGAGTTGATGGTGATGATGATGATGATGATGAGAGAGAGATAGAGAGGGAGAGAGAAGTAATGATGATGATGTTAATGATGATGAAAGAAAGAGAGAGCGAGAGAGAGAAATGATGATGATGATGATGATGATGATGATGAGAGAGAGAGAGAGAGAGAGAGAAGAGAGAGAGAGAGAGAGCTAAGTAGGGATGGGGGTCATTTGCTGGGTAATGCACCATAATTAACAGGAGTTCATTGCGTAAACGAGCCCAGGGATTGAAACGCGTTACAATCAGCATAATCCTGATTTATGGGTAATAATCTCCGTAATCCTGACCGATTACGACCTGAGGGATTACCTTGCAGATTATTTTCTTTTATTTATTTTTAATAGGATTACCCTACAATGGATGTACAGACCCAACACCATAGAAGTGTTTGTATTGATGAAAGGAGGTAGTACTTAAGTGGCGTTTTGTTAAGGGCTTAAGAACTATTGTGATGGCCTCTCTCTCTTACTCCGTATTTAAACATTTACTTACAAAGGCTGTTAAGACGTATTTAGAAACGCTATTTACATGATTCTTAATGTACTCAATTTGTCAAAAAGTGAATTGGAGGTCTGTGATAACTGATAGTTTCGGTTTTCACTCTCCAATTTTAGGCCTATGTGATTTTCAATAAAAAAAAACTCATATGACAATGATATATGACTTTTTTTATTTAAAAAGAAAAGAATGTTTAATTTTTCATGCCTACCAATTTTCCTTTTATAGGGACTCCTATGAATCCAGATTTAAAAGAAATAATAATTTGAAAAGATTTCATAATCCCTCTCTTTCCGGAAGTTTCTCATTTTAGGGGAAATTAAAAGACCGTCAGCATCATTAAACTTCTTTTGAAGTTTGAGAGACGCTACTTTGGTACCTGAAAGGTGTCCTCTCTCTCTCTCTCTCTCTCTCTCTCTCTCTCTCTCTCTCTCTCTCTCTCTCTCTCTCTCTCTCTCTCTCTCTCTCTCTCTCTCTCTCACGGTTTTCATACGTATTCTTCTCCAATATTCTGGACAGGAACCACCGGCCTATAAGATAAAGAAAATCTCAAAAATGCCATGGATAGAAGTTTGAATGTCTTGCGGTAAAAGATCGAATCGCCTTCTTGAAAGTCGTTTACTCTCCTAGAACTTCTTCTAAGAACTCCCAAGAACTTGCAAGCCATCTTGTGCAGCCCCTTCGAAGAAGTTTTCTTATCCCAACTATAAAATTCAGCCGAATTTTCAAGATAAAAATATCCTTTCGTGGCTTTTATTTTCAACAAATTCCTTGTCGAGAATACGTGAAGTTTGCTTGGCCTTAACTAGGAGGAAGTTATTGCGCTCATAAATGCGTGACTAAGTTAAGATGCGTTTAAATTATATGAAGTTAGAATTGCCATTGATTTGGAAGTATCTGGGATGCGTGTAAATTGGTCCGTGTTCGGATGCAAATAAACGGGGCGGACACCCATAAATGGGATGTAATTAGTGGCCTAAATGGGGTGGATATAGTTAGGTAGCCCCTAAGTGAGATGGAGGTAGGATGCCCCCTAGTGTCCTGAGTGAAGCGAAGTTAGGATGCCAAATAGGGAACAATGTTAGGATTTAGAGCAGGGAACGAAGTTACGATGACGAGTAGGGAACGAAGATATGATGCCCAACAGGAAACGAAATTAAGATGCTAGGTAGGGACGAAGTTAGGATGCCAAATAGTGAACGAAGTTAGAATGCCAAATAGGGAACGAAGTTAGGCCGCTAAATAGGGACGAAGTTAGAATGCCAAACAGGGAACGAAGCTTGCATTCCAAATAGGGGAACGAACTTAGCTTGCCAAATAGCGGAATGAAGCTAAGATACCAAATAGGGGACTAAGTTAGGATGCCGAGAAGAGAATGAAGTTTGTATGACAAATTGGGAATGAAGTTAGGATGCCAAATAGGCAATGAAGTTAGGATGTCAAATAAGAAACAAAGTTAGGATATCAAAGAGGGAACGAAGTTAAGTAGAAAAATAGGGAACGCAATTAGAATACCTATAATAAGACGAAGTTAGGATGCCAAGTAGGATACCCGTAAATGAGACAGAGTTAGGATGCCAAATAAGGAATGAAGTTGAGATGTCAGGTAGGGAACGAAGCAATGATGCCAAACTGGGAATGAAATAAGGATGTCGAGTAGGGAACGAAGTAAGGATGCCAAATAGGGAACGAAGTTAGGCTACCAAATAGGGAACGAAGTTAGGATTCCAAATAAGGTCACGAAGGTAGGATTCCAAATAGGGAACGAAGTTAGGATTCCAAATAGGGTACGAAGTTAGGATTCCAAATAGGGAATGAAGCTAGGATACCAAGCAGGGAACAAGTTGTTTAAGAAATTAGTTCCTAGTTTCGGAAAGATCAAGAGTTTTTCCTTCCCATTACATGAGGCTAGTTTTCCTTTGTTAATTGTGAAATGTGAATGCAATACAAAATCTGTAATTGAGCAGTAATTGGCAGGTGGTATTAATGTAGATTATTTGCCAACTCTTCTGTTGAAGTTTTTTTAAGTTATTTAATACTGTCCATAGATCTTTTCAGCTTGATAACCCTACCTTCACCTTCCTAATTACGTGAGCTAACGACAAAGCTGTTGTCAGGGAATATGCCATCGACGTTGCAGAAGGGCCAAACAAAACACTTGTGACACCTTTAGACCCTGTTTTTTTTTTTTTTTTTTTTTTTTTTTTTTCTTTATAAAGCACTGCTGACTTTGCATTTTTACGTAAAATATTGACTGACATCTTGGCAGTATTCATGATCGTCACTCTAAGGTTTGGTAGTTTTTTTTTTATTTATTTTTTCATTCAAAATGTTTTTCTATCTTCCTTCATTAACTTGTGTGCCAACTTACGGAGTCATCCACCATCGGCCAGTGTTCAATTTTGTAATATTTCAGTGGTGCCTATTATGGACTTTGAACCTTCTCTTTTGCATAAAAACTAGCAAGAACATGGAGGTTGTAATGAGGGGTGTACTCACTTGACTAATGAGTTCATCGTATATGTTCTTTATTCGAAAAGATAGTTAGACTAACGATCGAGTTCTTGTTTGAATCGTCAAACAGTTAGTAAAAGTACCCTTTTTACTGAATGATTTATAATGATCATAGGATAATTCCATCTTATGCCTGACTAGATTACATGAAATTTCAGAGTTGAATAAAAGATGTTCATTTGTGGTTCGCTGGTCCTACCAGCTCCATAATTTTTCTCTTGCATTGCCTTGAGTGGTGTCTGATATATGCAGTTTGAGATATCAAGTTTGCGTGAGTATGATCTTTATCAATATATCACATTTTACCGCTAGCATTTCTGACTTATATCCTGGAGCAGAACTAGTTTGTACATCAGTTTAGAAGTTATTTGTTGATGAAAAGTCCCTTTTTTTAATTTTTTGAGGAGCTGGCGGTAAATTTCGACAGCCGATATCATCGAGACTAATCATGATGTTCACGCTGCCCACCACCGACCAGAGGCTGTTATTCAAATCGGCCTGTCAGCGTCAAATCGCATTACTACCCTTGAACGATTCTCTATTTTTATCTATTTATTTATTAATAATGGGCTTATATATTTTTTTCTTTCTAATAACTGCTCTAAACTTTCCGTATTTCCCATTACCTTCTGCTGCTTTGCTTGAGTAACATTATAAAACGGTAATTGGTATTTGTACTTTAACTTCTTGTTTCCCTCGTAAGGAAGTATTGCTGTCAGCGCACCTCACTTTGTGCACTGTAGGCATTACTGGGGGTTCTTTGCAGCGACCCTTCTACCCCCAACTGCAACCCACTTCATTCCTTTTACTGTACCGCCATTCATATCTTTCTTCCATCTTGCTTTCCTCAACCCTCTCCCAACAACTGTTTCAAAATTATTTTCTGGAATATACTAAATTTTAGTCTATTCCAAACCCAACTTCATGTTTCTTTGAATCGTGTCAAATTTTTTGCCAGTTAGAAAATAACCTCTGCGTTTTGCCCATCTTCCTCCCCACTTTATCCGTTACGCCTCTCCCTCATTACCGCAATTTACGTTCCCCGAAGTCCTTGTTCGTTCTGTAATGAACGGGACCCCTTCCACTCCCCGCCCCTTCCCCCCCTCCCCCCACCCTTCGCCCTCCACCCGACCTCCAATTCCAGATGATGAATTGACCCTATTCACCCAACCATCTGTGCTCGCAAACTTACGAGAAGCTTTAGCCTGTGATAATCCATACGGCTCCCCCGAGGAACCCGTCATCCTGTTTGGCCCCTCTCGTGGGATTATGTTTGGGTGGTTATCGTAGATCATGCTTCCTCCTCCTCCTCCTCCTCCTCCTCCTCCTCTTCTTCTTCTTCTTCTTCTTCTTCTTCTCATCTTCCTCTTCTTCTTTTTCTTCTTCTGCGTCGCCTTTTTCTTCCCTTTCTTCTTCTCCTTTTCTTCTGGAAATTACATGGAAGGTTCATGTCATGTTGCTCGTTTTTTTTCAGGGGTGTTAGGGGTGTAGGTGAGGAGGGTTGTGTGCCAGCGAAGTTTTTCATGTAAATACGCCATTAATTTGTTCTTCGTTTTGGGTATATTGAAATTCCAAGCAGGTGCACAAATTAATAAAGTGTTTGAAGCAGTAAGAGAGAGAGAGAAAGGGGGGGGGGGGGGACCTTGGGAGGTGATGTAGGGAGGCTAACGATTATGAGTTAAAATATTTTTGTTCATATTGTATCATATTGTATTTTCTTGACTGTGTTGTATTGTATTATTTGACTCTTGCTTAGGACGTTGTGTAATTCACAAAAGCATATTGTACTGTATTATTCGATATTCTTTTGCATAGAATGTTACATGATTTGCAAGAGCATTTCTTGCAATAAAGGCTATTTTTA
>NC_061089.1:46893252-46905752 GCF_015104395.2 Macrobrachium nipponense | reverse complement strand
GGCATCAATATAACTTTAAAAAAAAAAGAAAAAAAAACATTTTGATGAATTTATATGTTGCATCGGTCGAGATAAAGTGGAACCCGTTTTTGAAGAGCTAAGAAAAATTGAGAAAAAAATTAAACGGGGGTTAAGGGGAGGGGGAGAGAGAGAGAGATGAGAGAGAGAGAGAGAGAGAGAGAGAGAGAGAGAGAGAGAGAGAGAGAATATACTGTAGTTGAACAATTGACTCTTCAAGCATCAATAAAACTTAAAAAAAAAAAAAAAAAAAAAAAAAACACTAGTTGTCTGGTACGAGGCAATGTGTCACAGTGGAGCGAATCCAACAACAGCTCCTAAAAACTAAACTCTCTTGACGTAAATCAAATTTTTTCTTAAAAGTTTATTATCACGATAATCGCTCCCGAGTTTATACTGTAAACAAACGCTCAGCTTGCCCAGCAGAGTTTGCTTACAGTTAACCACAACACCATCATGGGGTTGTTGATGGGACCCTGGGTTTTAATGTAGCTTAATTGACGATCAAACTCTCCCGGACTTTCCTGCCATTACTGCAGGCGACGTGAATTTCGGAAAGCTCTCATCTCGGTCCGTGGACATTTTATCGCGGTGGGTCATGGGAGATTTGGGGATGGGAAGGGGGAAGGGAATGGGTGATGGAGGGGAGAGGGAAGAGAAGGGGAGTGGGAGGGGAAGGGATAGGTAGAGGGGACCGGGAATGGAGGGGGAGGAGAAAGTGAGAATAAGAGGGGAATGATAAAAAGAAGGGGAAGGATGAGGGAAAAAGATAGGAAAGAGGGGAGGGGTGGGGATGAAAAGAGAAGGAAGGCGGGGGAAGGGGTAATAGAGAGGGGAGGAAGGGAGGGGAAGGGAGGGAAGGAGGGGAGGGGAAAGGGAGGGAAGGGAAGGGGAAGGGAAGGGGAAGGGAAGGGGAAACAAAGGGGAAGAGGGGGAAGGGGAGAAGGTAGGAGAGGGGAAAGAGAGGAGAAAGGAGGGGAAGGGGAGGGAGGAGTGTAAGGGGAAGGAGGGAAGGGGAAGGGAAATGAGGGGGAAGGGGAGAAGGTAAGGGGAGGGAAGGGGAACTGGAAGGAGTTGTGGGGAGGAGGGGAAGGGGAGGGAGAGGGGAAGAGGAGGGTGGGGAAAGGGAATGGGAAGGGAATATTCATGCGGTGATGGAAATCGATTGGATGGTTTGCTTTTAATTCCTCAAACAGCAGCTAATGTTTCGTTAATTTTTACAAAAGTTTGTTTGATGGGTATACCTTGTCTGCTTGCGCGCGCGTGTGTTTGGCTTCTTTTTGCCTTTTGCTTGTGTGTGTGTTTTTTATGAGTGAAAATATGAGCAGGATATCTCATTAACGGCTCAAAATTTTCCTTGGAGAATTTAATTATTTTTCTAAATGACATATAATAGATATATATTTGATAATTATAAAGAAATCTTTATCTTTCTTTTTATTTTAAACTCCGTTGTATATTACTTTTAATGTTAAAGCTGTAAACCTCTCTCCACATTTGTTTCTTTTTTTTTTTTACGATGAAGCGTATTCACTGAGAGTTACAAAATTAGATTTTCAGTTACTCGGGGAATAAACCCACAACCTACTTTGTTGTTATTGTTGGGGGAGGCGGTAGGAAAGGTCTATGTAAGAGTCTAAAAAGGTCTGAAAAAGGGGTTTTACGTCGAGATAAAATTATAGAAATTTTAGGATATGATATTTATTATTCATTTATTAGAATGAAAATGTAAAAAATAACTAATATGCATATGAAACAGTACAGAAAAATTATTTCTAATGAAATATAGCGTATTTATTTTCATTTTCGTTGGCGGAACAAGGCTCTATTTGACTGTAAGATTTTAGCACGTTTTAATTTACTTTAAAAGTTAGGAGTATAGCGTCCGAGTAAGCTGGAAGTCGATCACGCCTTGTTTTATTTAAATATTATTTCATATCGGCCAACAATCCGGTGTTAATTTCATTTCGAATTCTCTCATTTATTTGTCACCTCATCGCATTAATGATTTGACCGCAATGATATTTTTTCACATTAAGAAAACAGTTTTGTATTGGCAACAGTCGGATCGTTTAACTCATTCTTTTGAACACTTGACTTTTCAATGACACTTAAATGACTTGTAAGCATTAGTTAGAAAGATGTTATCTATTAGCAAGGGTTGTTTACAGCTTGCGGACATAGGAATTGCACTCACTCTCTCTCTCTCTCTCTCTTTCTCTCTCAAGATATATATATTTACGTATATATATATATATATATATATATATATATATATATATATATATATATATATATATATAATAATATTATATATAGTATATGTACATATACATAGATAATTTTACTTATGTATATATGCATACATATTCACAAGTGTATATGTGCGCTATTTCCTCTTCTTCCTTGCGAAAGAAAAGACAGCTCGGATAAAACAAAAGCCGCGATCGGCCAGGAGAGATTATGCGCTAAACCGCAACAAAAGGTGAATTCGGAGTTCGTATCGCATCTTAACCTTCACTCCCATCCATTTTACGAATTCACGGAGCGTGTCGGGTTTTACGAATTATTCACGCATCGCTGGCCACGAGCCTGGAAATGTCGAAAGTCAGTTTTCATAATTTTCATTTTTTTATTCTTATTTTTCTATTTTATTTATTATTTTTTTTCTATTTTTTGCTTCTCGCCTTTGCAGAATTCATATCGCGCCGTTCCTAATTGTTGAATTATCTCTGGCGGACTCAACTTAAGGTTTCTATTTTTTTTTTTTTTTTTCATTCCTTCACGTTCCTTTCGGTCGTGTCTGCTAGTTATTCTTAGTGTGTGCATGCTTGTGTGTTTGTGTGTATATTTTTAATTTCTAGTTCTTGGGTTCCTGTTGTACGTTTTCATTATTATAATCATCCGTGCACATTCAGCGTTTCCATTTTCTTTCATGTCTCGTTTTTTTCAATTTTTTTTTGTCTCAATAAATTCATACCATGTTTTCTTGGTGTTCTGTTGTTTTAAATCCTGCGTATCTAGTTCGAAATAAAATACGTGTGTATTTAATTCAGTCGCATTGACCTGATAACGCTGAATTAAACGAATGCGTATTTTGCTATGTATTTGTCGAATTCAGGCTCACTGCGCGGCTAAACAATTTATTAAATACATTCGTACGTATTTCATTCAGTCTTACTGCCCTATTAAACACTGAATTAAATGCATGCCTATTTTAGGCGTATGTATTTAAGTCAGCTTTATTGCTCTGTTATAAAGTAAAATGCGTGTTTTTTGTACGTACGTATTTAATTCAGCCTTACTGCCATGTTAAACACTGAATTAGATACGCATATGTTTAGACGTTTATATTTAATTATTTGCGCAATTCCGCGTAATCTTCGAACTACTTACGCAAAATCCTATCAGATTAACCGGTATTTCAATTATTTATTTATTTAATTATTTATTTATTTTTGCTTTTCCAGACTAACAAAAATACTAACAGATTCTTTAGCCAGTATTTTATATACAGGGTGATTAAAAAAGAATGACCCTATTTCATGATTAAATATTTTATGAAGGAAAAATAGCAAAAAATAAAACTTATAATACAAGTATTCTACTAACAGTCACGTTTTATTTCACATGTTACAAGTGCTCAATATGGCCACCTCTTGCAGTACGAACAACATCAATACGATATGAGAATTCTTCCCAAACACGTTGAAGCACATCAGGATCACTTGAATTGATCGCTGTTGTTATTCGATGTTTTAAGTTTTCCAGGTCAGTTGGCAATGGCGGAACAAAGGCAGTTTTTCATTTAAAAATGCTCTAACTGATAAGCTCCAGTGGCGAGGCGCCCCATCTGTATTATAAGTTTTATTTTTTGCTATTTTTCCTTCATAAAATATTTAATCATGAAATAGGGTCATTCTTTTTTAATCACCCTGTATAATTATATATGTTTGTATATATACTTATATATATTCTTTCTTTTTTTAGTTACGCAAAATCCCATCAGATTTTTTAGCCGGTATTTATTTATTGATTTATTTATTTTTATTTTAGTTACTTTCTAAAGTCATTTTTAACTTTTTCCATACTTAGCTAATTGCCATCAGATTCTCTATTCATATACTTCAGCTCTTCCAGAGTAACGCAAATCTCCTCTAGATTCTTTAGCCGGTATCTCTCTCTCTCTCTCTCTCCTCTCTCTCTCCTCTCTCTCTCTCTCTCTCTCTCTCTACTTGTTTCCGTAATCCGCTTATCCCACTCATAACTACCCGTTGCTTCCCCCCTCCCGCCGATAAATGGAAGGCGATCATTTTAATGGCATTCTTTCAAAAGTGATGACAAATACCATGATTATAAAGGTGTGAAGATTGCCCGGCCATTGCCCGAGGCCTGGAGGCTTTCTGCCCATAGAGAGGGCTTTCGGGCTGTCTCCTGCCGCTGTTAGCATTCTTATGCATATGAGATGACCCATCAAAGTGTGCTAAAAAAAAAACTTTTTTTATTGTTTTTTTTTTATCAGTTGAAACGTCGCCCTTAAGGATTTATATTACTACTGGATTGCTGCTGCTTCTTCACTTATTATTATTATTATTATTATTATTATTATTATTATTATTATTATTATTATTATTATTATTATTATTTGTTATACAAAATCCATAATTTACATTTTAACGCTTACACTGATGAGGAACACCGTTCAGGTGTTCGAAAGTGTTTCTTTACATAGGAATATACTTTAATATATAATTGTGGATGTTTTTTTTATAACAGATTGTTCTCCACGAGGTTGTGAATTTCTTAACATTATTGTTATTATTATTATTATTATTATTATTATTATTATTATTATTATTATTACTTGTTATAAATTGTAAATTTGATGAAGTTTTATCGCTTGATTTTGTTTTACACATGAATGATTATGGTTTTGTCTTGCATATTTTATCTTTATTCTCCTTATGTAGTTTTAATTAGTCTTGTTTGTTTTAGGAGACATTCATACGTCATTAATCCCTTATACCGACACAAACATTTCCATTTTATGTATGTAAATCATATATACATATATATGTGTGTGCATGTTATATGATATATATATATATATATATATATATATATATATATATATATATATATATATATATATAAAACATACATACATACATACATACAGTTACTTTCAGAAGAATAATATTATCATTTGTTAAATATTCCACAGAAATAGAGAAAGTCTATTTTAGAGGTAACGAAACTGTATACCTTTCTTTCCTGAAGTCTGGAAGAGTGCTCGAAAAAAAAAGGGGAGGGGGAGGGCGGTGTGTTGTGGCTGGGGGGTGGTTGGTTTTGTTGAGGTGGTGATTTGGGTAGCAGCTAAAGCACTCTTGAATAATATATGCGACAGATAAGGTCAGGAGGTTCCCGACAATGTCGTCCGACTCTGCAGTTATAGCACGACCTTTCGACAGTCTCATGGTTATCTTATCCCCTTTGGTGGGGGCTTGGGGGTGGGGGGTTGCACCGTCAGAGCACCTCATGCGGTGGGCTGTGGACATTACTTTTAAGGTTCTTTATGGCGTCACTTCGGCCTCTAGCTGCAACCCCTTTCATTCCTTTTACTGTACCTTTATTCATATTCTCTTTTCTTTCATCTATCTTCAATACTCTCCTAACACATGTTACATCGCGCAATTGCGACGTTTTCCTCCTGGTACACCTTTCAAACCTTTTTACTCTCAGGTCCCAGCGCTTGGCCTTTGGCCTAAATTCTATATTCTGTTCTATTCTGTGATTATCTTGTGTGTGACTCCGATACATCGTGGAAGTCGGTGATGCCTTCAAACAGAACAGATAGCTGGAGAATCTTCGAAGGAGAGTTTTGTAGTGGTTGCAGGCAGGTGGCACTTTTGTGCTTTCTTGGAGGAGGATGAGGGGGAGGAGGATGAAGGGGGGGGGGGGGGTGAGTCAGCTGGGTACTTAATGTTACTTAGTAAGAGCGGGAGATTCTGTAATGATTATATGAGCCTCTAAAGTGGCTCGAGCTTCTATAGTTTCCATAGGATTGTAGAACTGTTGCAGGTTATTTTTTTTTTAGCTGTCGGTTATTTTTTTATATTTTCTGTCAGTATTCACACACATACACACACGCAGAGAGAGAGAGAGAGAGAAGAGAGAGAGAGAGAGAACGTTTTCTTTTTTTTCATAAAAGCTGTGTCCACGATACCTATACTACAGCACCTGCATCATCTTGCAGATGAGAGAGAGAGAGAGAGAGAGAGAGAGAGAGAGAGAGAGAGAGAGAGAGAGAGAGAGAGAGAATCCATGGCCGTGGAATGTTTAAGGGTACAGAGTGAGCAGAGAATATATACGCCACGCTGCTTCAGTCGTGAATATGTATATGATAAAGAGAGATTACTTCGTCCACGTCAGTATCAAGCGTTGGTGACAAAACCAAGACATCCCGACTGTATCTACTATAAGAATCCTTTTCCTTTTCAAACCTAACCTCTTGACAAGTGAGCAAATCTTAGTAATGATTACGAGAATCTTCATCGGTAAAAAACATTTTTAAGAGGTGTACGTGCTTGTTGAAACTCACTGCTTTCTAATTTTTGCGAATTACAAGTTTTTCAGCTCATTCAGATAATAATACTATCAATATTAGTCATTTGCTAAGCTTCAGATTTTCTTCAAAGGCCACATTTATTAATAAATTGCACCACATTTCATGGCTTTTTGTGGGGTATCCTGTAGTGCTCAGCTGAAGATATAAAGAATGACAGAAAAGAGAGGTAGAAAAGAAAGAAGATTCAATTCTCGCGAACATTACGTTGTAACAAATTTCACAGCTTTCGTGTTAACGAACAGGAACCGTGAAATCTCCAATTAAGCGGAATCAAGATGTACCTCATTTTTTTTTCATTTTGAATAAATATGCAAAATGTCTGTATCTCATTTTTTTCATTTTGAATAAATATGCAAATTGCTTTCTTATTATGCATGAAAAGTGCTAATTGCATTCCCGTTATTGCTCGAAAACGCAAATCCCGCTTGCGTTCTTGACTGGAAACGCGAATTGTTCATTTATTATTATTGTTATTATTATTCAGAAGACGTCTGCATCAGGTGTCCTCTGTGACAAGAAGGTCCCTCTGAAATTGAAGGGAAAGTTACATAAGACGGTGGTCAGATGAGATGGATGTCGGAAGTAACAAGGGAAGATAGGATTAGAAACGAGTATATAAGAGGATCGACAAAGGTAGTTGAAATATCGAAGAAAATACAGGAGGGAAGGCTTCGATGGTATGGAGACGACTCATTCACAACGGCGACCCCATATAAAAATGGGCTAAAGCTGGGAAGAAGATTATTATTCAGAAGATGAACCCCATTCATAGGGAACAAGCCCGCCACAGTGGCCATTGACTTGAAATTCAAACGTACAAAGAATTATGGTGTTCATTTGAAGGAGGTAACAGAAGGTAATAGGAAATACGGAAAGAAGAGATCGGCTATTAGAAAAGAAGAAATAAGTGAACAAATATATAAACAGATTTAAATGTAAGTAAATCATTAGAATACAAAGAGAATTGTTTTAGAGTAGCAATGCGTAATATCTTCGCTTGAAGAACTTTTGAGATTCCAACTACACATCCCCAGAGAGAATGTTGCACAGTCTCTCATGAAGGAAGGAAAGAGCCAACTTCATCCACGTGCGGATGTAACATTTAGATTACGCAAAATCTGGATTTGAAAATGGATATTGTTCTCATGATTCGGATTGAAAGCGGAAATTGCATTCGCGTAACGGATTAAAAACTAATATTACGGACGCGTTCGTTATTGAAAACGCGAATTGAAATAATAATTTGATTGAAAATGGAAAGTGAATTTATATTTTGGATAAAAAAAACGAGTCAAAAAGCAAATAGCGTGCACGTGAGAACAGAAATGCGTCACTAAAGTCGTTGCGTCGCCAGATTATAGAAAAAATCGGTCAGTCAAGCAGGAAGTTTTATTTTGGGATAGACACGAACTAATTGAATTCTCGGGACTGGACGGGCAAATGGTTATCATTAATTGTAATTCGTTAGCGTAGATTCGCTATATATGTTCTTTTTTTTTATTAATCGTTGATTTATTTTGAAAGATGGCTGCCAGTGTAGTCCATTAAACATTTATTGTTTATGATAGATACCAAACGCCTCGAGACATTAAAATAAACAAACAAAAAAAGATAAAAGTAAAAAATGCGTCGAATTTTCTATACAACGAACAGTGCTGTATAAAACCATCAGTTATGACCGGGAGCGTTTCAATTGCTCACTGTAGAGTGAGGGTGCGTCCCATGCTCCGGAAAGTGCTGCCAGATGCACGATCCATGGCTAACTTTGACCTTAAAACAAATTTTTTTTTTTAAATATGTTAGGCTAGAGGGTTGCAATTTGGTATGTTTGATGATTGGAGGGTGGATAATCAAAATAGCAGTTTGCAGCCCTCTAGCCTCATTGGTTTTCTAGATCTGGGGGCCGAATTACAAGTTTCACTGAAAAAGCGTTGTCACCTCATTTTTTTCGCATCAGTGTGTGAGAGTAGGTTGCCTGCCCCGTCGGCTGTGAAGTGACGAGAATTCTGGAAATCTTTACTTGGAAACTGTACATATGTTACGCATCTGGAAACAGGTGGATTAGCATATATTCAAGACTCTTCGCGACCAGATGGTTTGACTTACTTTTCTTACCATGGGGATAAGGAAGAGGTGGACGAGAGGCCTGGGGAGAGAGAGAGAGAAGAGAGAGAGAGAGAGAGAGAGAGAGAGAAATGGTTATGTATGGTGGTCTTAGGGAGGAGGAAAGTCACCTCCCCTGCCATCCCCTCCCGTTCCTCCTTTCAGAGAGAGAGAGAGAGAGAGAGAGAGAGAGAGAGAGAGAGAGAGAGAGAGACTTTGCAACTGGTCCAATATCGATCCCACTGGCGAGAGAGATCTCGCCCTACCTCTTCTTACCTTTCCATAACCTCCCCTCCTTTCTCCTTCCTAATCCCCCATCCCCTACCCTATTTCTCCCTCACTCCTTCCCTCTTCTCTTCCCTAACCTCACAGCCCAGCGAATTAGCCAAACCCCCTCCCTCCCCTCTCCTCCCTTCCTCATCACCTTCCAATCCCCTCCAATGTCTTCCCCTCCACTCCCCTCCCCTCCCCACCTTCATTTCATTCCTTCCCCTCCCCTCCCCCCCTCCCCTCATCCCCTTCCCCTCCCCACCCCTCCCCTCCCCTCCCCTCCCCTCCCCTACCCTACCCTACCCTACCCTACCCTACCCTCCCCTACCCCTACCCCTACCCTATACCCTCCCACCCTACCCTACCCTACCCTAGTACCCTTACCTGACACCCCTTTTCTCCGCTCCCCTCTTTCGAGGCACCTCCACCAACCTGTGGCTTCTCTCTCTCTCTCTCTCTCTCTCTCTCTCTCTCTCTCTCTCTCTTCGCAAAGAGACAGAAATAACATCCTTCTGACTTAGCAAGATGTTTACGTTGACGTATAAATGTTTACCCCGGTGGATATAAATATATAATGCAGGCTCGCGCATGCGCTTGGTAGTGGTGGTACTTACAAATAGACGTGTGTGGGGTACACGGGGGTCCACACTTATATACCCTCTTATATTTAAAAGAGGAATCTCGATTCCGGGTTCTTTTGTACATAATGCCCATTACGCCTGATATATTATTATCTGGTTGTGTGATTCTTTCATTTCTGTCAATAAACATGACTTCGTTTGAAGGGTCGACTTGAGGAAATCGTCTTCTTCTTCTTCTTCTTCTAAATCGTTAATTTTTCTTTTGAAATGTGTCTGCATTGGGATGAGACATTGTATTTTTCTCCACAACTTAAGGAAATCAGCCGCTTATTCTTCTTCTTCTTTTTCTTCTAAATCGTTCATTTTTCTATATAAATGTGTCTGCATTGGGATAGGACATTGTATTTTTCTCAATAACTTGAGGAAATCAGCCGCTTATTCTTCTTCTTCTTTTTCTTCTTCTTCTTCTTCTTCTTCTTCTTCTTCTTCTAAATCGTTCATTTTTTTTAGAAATGTGTCTGCATTGGGATGAGACATTGTATTTTTCTCAACAACCTGAGGAAATCGGCCACTTATTCTTCTTCTTCTTCTTCTTCTTCTTCTTCTTCTAAATCGTTCATTTTTCTATATAAATGTGTCTGCATTGGGATAAGACATTGCATTTTTCTCAACAACTTGAGGAAATCAACCACTTCTTCTTCTTCTTCTTCTTCTTCTTCTTCTTTTCTTCTTCTTTTAAATCCTATCTTAATGCGATCCGAGCTAATCCTGCGCTCATTAGTATTCACAGAGGGGAACGTAGACACCAAATATGCCTCTTTTTACGGCGCTTGTACGTAAGCTCCTTGAAGTTGATTTATCGGACGTTTATGATTTGTTCACTTGTTCTGAGTGACAGAGTGAACACTTTATATGTGGTAAAGGGCCTGTCCTTGCCTTTTGCGTTTATTTATTTCCATCAGCATTTTATTGGGGTCTAAAAAATGATTGAACATTTAGTGTGCTTCTATCCGTGCTTGCATGCAAAATATTTAACGGAGGGTCAACTGGACATAATATAAGTTCTTTCCATCAATGTTTTATTGGTAATATATAAAAAATGATTGAACGTTTAGTTTTCTTGTTTCTGTGTTTGCAAGCAAAATATTTTATCGGAGAGTCAACACGGCATGATATGTTATTTACATCAGGATTTTATGTGGGTCTACAAAAATTATTTAAGATTTTGTTTGCTTGTATCCGTGCTTGCATGCAAAACATATTATCGGATCGGAGGGTCAGCTGGACATGATAAAATGATTTCCATTAGGATTTTATTGGGGATATATAGAAAAAGTAAGAATTAGGTTGCTTGTATCTGTGCTTGCGTGCAAAATATTTTACTTCAGGATCTGCGTGACGTGATATAAGATTCCTGCTGCTTGTGTTGTGCTTGCATACGATGTACCATGGGAGGATCTACTCAAAATAATAGCAGATTTAGTTTTCTTGTATCCCTGCTTGCATGAAAAATATTTTATTGGAGGTTCTACAGGCCATGGTAAAAAAAGTTACTGATTTATGCTGCTTCTATCGTGCTTGCATGCGTACAATTCTATGGGAGGATTTTGTCAAAAAGGTTAGAAGATTTAGCTTGCTTGTATCCATGATTGCATGCAAAACATTTTATTGGAGGGTCTGTAGGTCATGATACCAGATTTATTGATTTATTATCCTGTTTGTATCGTGTTTGCATACGACAGATTCTTTGGAGGTTCTATTGAAAATGATAGAAGATTTATTTTGCTTTCATCCATGATTTCATGCAAAATATTGATTTATCCTGCTTGTATCGTGCTTGCATACGAAATATACTATTGGAGTGTCTACTAAATTGATACAAGATTCGGGCTTTTTGTACCCTTGCTTGCATGCGAAATATACTATGGAAGGGTCTACTTAAATTGGTAGATTTAGACTTTTTGAACCCATGCTTGTGTGGAAAACAAAAACAAAACAAGCTCAAACAAAGAATCTAAGACCTACAAGTTTTCCATCCAGTTAAATAGATGGAATTCCTTCCCTTCCCGAGAAGGAGGGACAAGTGACGTGGAATTAGCATTCGAGTGTGAAGGTGCGTGAACACACCCCTTTTGATTAATGAGGTCCCAGATACAGTTGCGGATATGCCCATGCCTGGCCAGAACCAAGAACCAGGATCTAATTAATGAGTGAGAAGTGTTCGGGCTAGATTTTTTTTTTTTTATAAAGTTTCTTTCTGCGAGGATTCGACATGCGGAAGTGGTCGGTAATCTCAGTGTACATAGTTAAATTTGGAATATGTTTACTACGCCATTATTTATTGTAGGATTATAACTGAGGACACCCCAGAAGCTTCGGATTTAATATAGTAAATGTACCCGCCCCAACTGTCTCTCTCTCTCTCTCTCTCTCTCTCTCTCTCTCTCTCTCTCTCTCTCACACACACACACACACAGCTTAGATGAACTCATACTTCTCCTCGTAAGTATGACAAATGTACTTATAATGATCCCCCGCCTCTCTCTCTCTCTCTCTCTCTCTCTCTCTCTCTCTCTCTCTCTCTCTCTCTCTCAAAACTACGAAAGGTTCAACCTGCAGTTACCCAATGCCACCGAATATTTCCCCTTTAGAAATCGTGCTGGGGTAAATGCAGCTTTAAACACTCTATCGATATATCCGTTTGGAAAGGTAGAGAGAGAGAGAGAGAGAGAGAGAGAGAGAGAGAGAGAGAGAGAGAGAGAGAGAGAGAGAGAGAAAATTAATGAATGAATAAATGAAAAAGAAAGGCTCTTACCTGTAATTCAAAGCCGATTAGCTGTAATGCCGCTTTATTGTCCAATTTTCCATTTTCACATGTGTTCTGGGTCTGATATTTATTG
>NC_061089.1:46864778-46874778 GCF_015104395.2 Macrobrachium nipponense | reverse complement strand
AAGATCCGGCAAAGAAAAAAAAATGGAACCAATAGGAAAGAAGTGATGATAAACCTCCCTCCCAGGCAGGAAGGTTATTCTGACGAAGGATCAGGCGCAGGTTCCAGGAGGCGAGGGGCGGCGAAGGACAGGCGTGGAAGGATGACTGCCCTCGGTGCCTTATCCTTATTCCTTTGTTTCATGGCATTTCTCTTTTTCTGTTTAGTTATCTCCATGTTCTCTTATATTTGACATACCTCAATTTCTTACTTTTGCATTTATTTCCTAATATATATTTTTTAATAACTTTTTTTTATACCATGAGTGACTTTCCTCTATTTAATTTAGGTTTATCTATTCTCTTTTTAAGTTGTTGTTATACTTTCTCCTCTTCTATTAACTAATCTCTCTCTTCTGTTTTTCCTGTCGCCTTCTGTTACTTCTTTCAATGAAATATATCCTCTGGAAGCTTGAATTTCAAGTCATTGGACCCCGTGGACTTATTCCATATAAATAAGGTTCATGTTCCTCATAATGGTAATTTTAATAATAATAACATTTTCTTTCTTGGGGATTGTCTAAATAAAAATACAGTTGGATGCTTCACAGTCGGTTCTTTAATGTTTTCTTGATTGCGGTTTATCCTTTGAGGAGGTGTTTTCATTACATCTCTGTGACTAGGTTTCTGATGGCGAACCTGAGAAGTCGTCTTGAAACATTTTTGTGTCGATAATTTGGCAGCTTTTAAAAAAATATATAAATATTACGTTTTCTTTTAATATTTTGAATATCTCCAAGTTAAGCGTTAATATGTGTGTGAGTGATCTTCACCTTTTTATGTTCCTAAATCATTAATTATTTGTTTACGTAATATATTTTCCCCCGTTTCGTATCTCTGTCCCCCTATAATCTTTCTTTCACCTCCCCATTTTCCATTTACTATTTTTCCCACTTTCGTCCCCCGAACTTTCGTTTTGATTTTACGAGTCAGCTTCCCTCTTTCAAAGCAAGATTTTGCGTCAGCATCGCATACGGTATATTCGTCTCCTGTGTTCGAACCGCAAGAGACCTTTTCAACAACCTTCGGTCAGGAGTTATTTTGGGATGCAGGTGGGCTTCAGTCCTGCGCTTTCAAATAAAAAAATGTGTTAATGTATCCCCTTTGTCCTTTCCAGCAGTTTCGTTTTACGTTGATCCAGAGAAAGTCGCTCGTAAATTGTGCGGCAAAAGCTTCGGTATTATAGTTTCTGACTTTCTGGGATTCGCCGAGTAATGACACTTGGTTCGTTTTTACAAAGATCAACATTGATTTTTTTTTTATTTATTCATCCCTTACTCCTCACCCCTCACCTGTCACCCCTTACCTATCACCTCTCACCTGTCACTCTTCACTCCTCACTCCACTTTTGCGTTGCTTGCTTCTTTAAATAATAGCTTCCTCTCACCCACACCCTTCACCCCCACTTCTCACCCTTTACCCCTCACCCTTCAACTCCTCGCTTATCACCCTTCGGACCTCACTCCTCACCCTTCACTTCTCATCGTTCACACCTCACCCATCACCCCTCACAGTTCACCCCCACCCTTCACTCCTCACCCCTCACCCTCCACCAAGATCTTAGAATGGTTTTGGCCCTTAGCATCACCGCCGTCAGATTAACACCCTATTCCTCTCCAGGGTAGTAATTCGATATTCAACGAAACAAGGAACTTTGGATTGGAGCTCGCAGTTTTCCTCCTCCTCCTCCTCCCACTCTCTCTCTCCCTGGAGACGCAGAAGCATGTCGGTTTGCTGAATGAAGCTGATGCGCCCACTCAGTGACATTTAGGTTAACTTGGTAATTTCGCAATATACATTTCGACATCATACTTAGCGGGGAATCTCCTTAAGGTTCCTGCTAGTTTTAAATAAGCTCTCTTCCAACAATCTCGTTCTGTATTTTTTTCTATCTTGAAAACGGCTTTGAAAATTCAAGAGTTTTCATGCTAAGTATCTCATCGGTATTTTAATTTTTTTTTTTTTTTGGGGGGAGGGAGGAGTATACGTTGTTCTCGCCGCGATATCAGAGAATTTGCGATAATATTTATGCGTTTCTTTGCGTTAAATAGAGAACTTGCGTACTTTCAATCTCTCATCTGTGTTACAGATATTTACCATAAAAGGTAATTGGAGACGCGACTTGACTGCTGAGAAAATGCTGGAACTATACTCGTGTCCAATCAGATTCAGTATATTGCTTTGCAAGACCAAAATCTGTTTGTACCTATAACAGTTCAATACCAAAACCTCCAAAGGATCATACACGGAAATAACATTTAATTAGTGCAACTATCATCCCAGTATCGGAACCTGTTGAACCGAATATGAATCTAAAAGCTGTGACTGAAACTCAGGAACTGCCTGTAATCGTTACATGACATTCAAGATCTTGTTTACCAGGGGACATCCATTTTTGTTGGTTATTCTATTTCCCGTAGTTTCCAGGGTCTGTTATCTCCTGTCATAAAACTTTAGCTACCTCACCAGTACATCAAAGTCTAAGTATGGTGGTTTTACAGGTCAGCAAGCAACTTGAGGGAAAGAAAAGTCCTATTAGCTCTCAAGTTATTCCGTAATGTCTTCTTTCTGTATTTCCCATTACCTTCTGTTACTCCTTTCCAGTGAACGCCATATTCTATGGAAGGAGGACGGACACCACACCAAAAACAGTCCACCCTCAGCTTCTCAGCCTTGAGGATGTCTGGCAGCTCCAGGCGAAAGCTCGCTTCAAGAAAAAGAGAGAGAGAGAGAAAGGGAAAACTGTTAATGACTTTGATGACTATGATATCATAGTATAACTGTACGTATAAGTTGAAATAATAATAATAATAATAATAATAATAATAATAATAATAATAATAATAATAATAATCTTTGGAAGCCTGAATTACAAGTCAATGTCCATGGTGAATCGAATTCATTTTCCGAATAATAATAATAATAATGATGATGATAATATCATCTGGCACCAAATTCATCAGCTTTCGTCAGTTGTCTGCCCCAGTTGCATGATTGACTTAGGACCCACCCTTGTCATTTTGGTAACTTCAGTATATTGTTGTGTGATTGCTCAGTCCCTGAGCCTGAAGGCTATCTATCGATTTTAAACGTAATGCCAATGCCTCGGTGGGTGTGAGCGGTGGTTTAAGCAAAGTAACTATAGTAGATTCACTTCAGCTGTGTATTTGCTGTCTAGGCCAGTCCCTTACGACGCTCATGATTGGCTGTTGATAAGCCAACCACAGGGCTGGGAACTCTGTCTCTCGAGAGTTCACACAGGCAGGATGTATGTTCCATCTTTCCTGAGGTATACGTCTTTCAGGAGAGGTGGAACGTACATCCTGCCTACGTAAACTCTCTCGAGAGACTGCGAGTTTCTAGCCCTGTGATTGGCGTCGTAAGGGACTGGCCAAGACGTCAAATGCACTGTTGATGTAAATATACTATAGTAAAAATTTTGGAGCGAGAATTCGCTATATTTCTTGTAAGAGGATAAGGGTTGGGATGGTCGCTTACACGTCATTTGATGACAGTTCGGCTCAGCCTTGTTGCCGGGGATTCATTTTGTGAAGTTGATGAGATTAACCTGTTTGCTCTCGGCTGGTGATGATTTCGACGAAGGGACTCTGCTGCATCGGCGCCTCTTTTTGTTCTCAGCGAAGTGACGATGGTTCGGAAAGAAAATATTATTAGAATATTATAAAAAAAACTATTGTGGTCTAGGACGTCAATGTGCAACGTATGGACGGCTAAAAAAAAATTTTTTTTCTGAATAAATAAATAAGTGAACGAGAGTTGACGTAGATGGGCTGATTCATATGGAAATCATCGGGTGTGAGGAAGGGCTTTCTCTGGTATTAAGGGATGGCACTGGCGGTAAGCAGAAGGCAGCAGAGAAATAAGGGGAGGGGGGTGTAGGGGTAATGGTGTTTGGTGTTGGGTTGGTCAGGGGTTGTGGGGGGTTGGGGGGGGAGTGGTGGCAGCCTGACTGGCTCGCCCAGGGGGGCAAAGGCAGCGGTTGTCGGATAGATTGGGGAAGGGAGAAGAACCAAGCGGGCAGCACTGGCGGCAGTATGCGTGTTGACTCGTTGGCGCTCAGGCCGGGGAAAGAGAGAGAGAGAGAGAGAGAGAGAGAGAGAGGGCGAGTTAGAGAGAAAGGAGAAAGAAAAAAAGAGTGAGCCTGAGAGAGAGAGGAGGAGGAGGAAAGAGTAGGAGTGGCACAGTGCCATCTCTCTCTCCCAAAAGCCACGTGTTTTAGTTTTTCGCTGCTCTTTGATCTGAGTGTTCTTCAGAAAAAGAGAGAAAAAAAAAGGTATTTACATCTGATCATTATTGTGTGACGAAAGAGACTGACAACTGTCAGGTGAACCCGTCAAGTGACTGATTTACAGTTAAGTGTTTGTTTATATATGTCTTATTTACTCTTCCTCGACTGAGGAAATATCAAAACTGGACCTTATGTTTTTATTTTCATCTTCGAAGGAGAAACTTCGAAGGAGAAAATGGCAAATGACCCTCACCTGTCAAGTCGGTGTTAACCGCCGGTGATATCGCGTTGTTTGTCATTTGTTTTGTCATTCAAACGGAAGCGGATGTCATTCGCACCTTGGTTTCTTGATTAAGTAGCTGGCCATAGAGCTCTGAGCTTTGAGCTTTGGGGTTGTAATATAAGTTTACCATTTTGTCGATTTTACGTAACTCCTGTATTTCACGTTAAGGTTTTTATTTTATATATAAATTGTAAATCTATTGCATTTTATATATATATATATATATATATATATATATATATATATAAAACCACAATTTTGTCACATACACTGTGACATTTTTATTTACACATATATTAAGCCATATATGATATATATATATATATATATATATATATATATATATATATATATATATATATGTATATATACGTGTGTGTGTGCGCGTGTGTGTGTGTATGGTGTAGATTACAATTCACTACACCTCCCACTGGGTGTAGTAAGGTATTCTCAAGGTATAGTGTAGTTGATATAAAACGACATTTATGGTTTAATATTTGTCACTTTTTATATATTTATATATATATTATATATATATATATATATATATATATATATATATATATGGGTGTGTTTTTGGTCTCCATATGTCTAGGAGTATTAACTCTCTCTCTCTCTCTTCTCTCTCTCTCTCTCTCTCTCTCTCTCTCTCTCTCCCATGAGGAATTACGAAGCATGTTACCATTTATCCATTTATCGTGTTTGTTAGCACGAATCGTGCAGTGCATGATGGGAAAAAAAACTTGAGTTGACCTTGAAACTGGGGTGGACACAGTATCGAAATAATCATTAGTTCTGACCCGCCCTTATGCTTAGTGTTCTGCTGCTTGCGGCGCCTGACGAATGCTTTGGTGGAAGCACAGTGAAACGATATTAGTAATGGTAATAATTAGGATGATAGGGAAATTATGTAGATTTCCTGTTGCATTTCGTTGTTGTTTTAGTGTTCTGGATATATATATATATATATATATATATATATAATATATATATATAGTATATATATCATATATATATATGGATATATATATATATATATATAGATGATATAGCTATATATATATATATATATACATACATATCATCATATATATAAATATATATATATAATATGGTATATATGTATATATTATATAGATATACATAAATATATATATATATATATATATATATATATACATATATATATATATATATATTTATATATATAGATATATGTAGGAGTATATATATATATTACTATAGACAATAATACTATTAAGACAATATTTGTAGTATATATATACATTACATTACTATATAATATAGATTATATAATAATTATATCATATGTATATATGTATACATAATATACATACTAAAATATACATAGAGATATATATATATTACATACATAAATATATATAATAATAGGAATTAAATATAGAATATATATATATATCTAATATATATATATATTTAATCATATACATAAATATATATATATTAAGTTAGATATTTCCGGATATAAATATATAAATAATATATATATTATATATATACTATTCATTATAACCATTTATATATATATATATAATATATATATATTATGATATATACATATATTATACCTTATACTATATATATTATATATATATATAAGTATATACGGATATAAATTATACAATAGATATATATATATATATATATATATTATATATATATATATATATATATAACAATAGTAGGAGATATATATATATATTATATATCTATAATATATAAAGTAATATGGATAATAAATAATAGAATTATATTATATATATATATATATAGTAAAATATATATATACATACATTATAAATAATATAAGTATATATTGGTAAAATTAGATATAAATATATATTATATATTAATATATATATCCTATATGTATATATATATACATATATATTATATAATAAATATATGGATATAATATATAATAATGATATATATAATATAGTATTAATATTCATATATTATATATATATATATATATATATATATTATATATATTATATAATAATATATATTATATTATATATTATAATATATAGTATATATGATATAAATAATAAATAATTACTATATTATTTAATAATAATTAAATAATAATATTAATATAATATATACTTATATATATATATATAAGAATTATATATAATATTATTTAATTAATATAATATAAATATATATGGATATAATATAGTTTTATATATATATAAAGGAAAGAGAGAAAAAGTTTGGTTTCTCCACGGAGTTAAGATTAACTTTCTTTGGTAGTTTTCCCTCAAGTCATTATTAGCTCCTACCAGCAATACCATCATCCTATATAATGACATCATTATCTCTTCCATTGTCGGTGTCTCGTACCATTATTATTATAATTATTTATTACATTATATATATTATCATCATCTTTCTGAGGGGTATCATGACTCTCCGCCGAAGCATATTAACCCTATTAATAATAATAATAATATTAATTATTATTATTATTTTTTTTTTTTGGTCTATCACAGTCTTCCAATTCGACTTGGTGGTTTTTACAGTGTGAGGTTCCGGGTTGCATCCTGCCTCCTTAGGAGTCCATCACTTTCATACTATGTGCTCCGTTTCTGGGATCACACTCTTATTATTATTATTACTATTGTTTTTATTCTTGAACCTTTATTGCCCTTTCCAGAAACGTCAATAGAAATAATAATACGAGAGATAGGCACATTCATATCACCCCTCCCTCCCTCCCTACCCCAGAGTATCTCACCCCATCACAAACACCTCAACCATACACCACCGCGACACCCCACCATTTCCTCCCCCATCCCCACCCGCCTCCTACCATTTTTAAAGGTACAGCTAACGCAAATACAAAATACTATGGGGCTGGAAGAAGTAGCATCATTTCCCCTTAACCCGAGGCAGGGCGCCATTCGGCTCTCGTTACGTGTAAGGAAAATTTATGAGGACTCTGGGCGGGGGTGGGGGAGGGGTTGTGTGGGGGAGCGGGGTGCAGAAAGGGGGTAAGGGGGAGGGGATACAACTCGGTGCTGGGGATACAATTTGGATGGGATAATGCATCCAAACACTTGCAGCGCTCTGGGATGGACTCTGTAGTGAAATGTTGTGTTAGTTTTGCTATTTTTTCCTCTCCTCAGCTTGATAATCGACATCATATGAAAGCTACTTATTCCTTATATATATATATATAATATATATATATATATATATATATATATATATATATATATATATATATAATATATATATATATTATATATATATATATATATATGTTTATATATATATATATATATATATATATATATATATAAAAGGCATAAGCCACGAAGGAACAATAAACAACGGAGTTTTGCAAGATCTTTCGAATGAACGTCCTTTACTCAGCACGTTCAATCGAAAGATCTTGCAGAATCTCCGTTGTTTATTTTTCCTTCGTGGCTTATAGCTTTATTTATGGATTTATCACGTTCTAAACTTTCGTGGTTCAGTTACACACACACACACATATATACATATATATATATACATATACATATATTGTATGTGCAAAAACCTATACATATATAAAATCTATATAAGTGACAATTATAAATCTACCATTACTCCTTGACTCTGAGGCATAATGCAGGTGGGGTATTCATATTACCATTTTTACTCATTTTGTATGCACCAGGTGGAGGCAGAGTAATAATTCACAGCCGACTGCGCAGAATGCCATTAACAAAGTTTCCACTAGTTTCCAATACATATCTTCATAAGCCGTTCTTCATATTTCGAATTCGGGAACGGCTTAAGCTGTGAGTCTCCGATAAAATGTTTAGGAAGTTAGAGGTTGCGTTAAGATTTTGCACAATTGTGATGTCGTTGTTTTAGAGAAAGAGAGCAGAAGAAAGCAAAATAAAGGAAGAAAAGATTCTTCAGTTAAAAAAGTTCTTCAGGGAGAGAAAGAGCAAAATAAAGGATAAAAAACAAGATTCTTCAGGAAAATAAGTTCTTCAGGAAAAGAAAGAGAGCAAAATTAAGGAGAAAAAAAAGATTCTTCAGAACAAAAAATTCTTCAGGAGGAGCAAGAGAGAGCAAACGAGAGCAAAAGAAAGGAGAAATACCTACTTCAGGGAGAGAAAGAGAGCCGAAGAGAGGAGAATGAGAGCGAAAGACCAAAAAAGAGCAAAATAGAGAACAAAAGAGAGCAAAAAGGAGCAGAATACAGGAGAAAGAGAGCGAAATAGCAAAAAAGAGCAAAATAGAGTGCAAAAGAGAGCAAACGAGAGGAGAAAGAGAGCAATAAAGTGGGGGAAGAGAACAAAGGAGAGGAGAAAGAGAGCGAAATAAAGGATAAAGAGGAAAAAGAGCATGAAAGAGAGCAAAAGAGAGCAACACTTAAATTTTCAAGTTCAGGAAAATGTTTTGTGGTGCTCCGTAAAGTTCAGAAAATTGTCAATTAAGATGCACGATGTTCAGCGATGATGTTTTACCAGTATATGAATTTCATACCAAAACAAATTTGTAAGTAAAATTTTGAATATTTTTTTTATTGAATTAGAATAATTCTGTATTTTATGAACACTTTGAGAAAGATTTTCCCATTAGCGATTATTGCATCAAATTTTGCTTTAATCCTGTGGGAACAGGAAATTATTTTTTAATCGAGCCTTTGTTCCTGCACCTGTGTCATTCAACAGTTAACTAAACCTAGATAAAAAGAAATTACTTCATCATAAATCTTAATTTTATAGGCATTTAATCTTTACAAACTCTCTACGTCACGGACAAAGGGTGATAAGGTGACTGCTTATCGTTTTGACGTTCACTTGATTTGAAAAAAATGGTTGAAAGAATGAGGATCTGATAATATACTGCTCTCTCTCTCTTCTCTCTCTCTCTCTCTCTCTCTCTCTCTCTCTCTCTCTCTCTCTGCCCTTCTATATCCTTGTCAATTCCAGGTTGAAATTATGAACGTAAGGAATCTCTCTCTCTCTCTCTCTCTCTCTCTCTCTCTCTCTCTCTCTCTCATCCTTATATTTCCTTGACAACTTCATGCTGAAATTATGAACGCAAGGAATCTCTCTCTCTCTCTCTCTCTCTCTCTCTCTCTCTCTCTCTCTCTCTCTCTCTCGTCCTCATATTTCCTTGACAACTTCATGTTGAAATTATGAACACAAGGAATCTCTCTCTCTCTCTCTCTCTCTCTCTCTCTCTCTCTCTCTCTCTCTCTCTCAAGCTTGTCTGATCTGAGTTTCTCTGAGGAATGATTAACCTCTGAAATTTTGTGGTTTCTTAAAGAGCTAAATGGCATCATAACAACCGTTATGAAAATATATTTATATCTACTTTTGTTGTATTATTGTAAGTTTTTTTTTTTTGGTATTGATAGCAGATAGAATTC
>NC_061089.1:46847278-46859778 GCF_015104395.2 Macrobrachium nipponense | reverse complement strand
TCCCTACTTGTCATCCTATGTGGGCGGAAGATGTCTTAATATTTGTTGAGATGCTCGTAGATCAAAGTTGTTGATCTTGCATGCCTTGAAACTCATAAGGGATGGAATCTTCAAGCCTCTCGCCTCTCTCTCTCTCTCTCTTTGTGCATGTATACGTGTAAAGACTGGCGTATTTGTGACCCAACGCTGTTGATCAGCCACCAGATACATGATTTAAGGAATAGTTCAACAGTCAAAATAAATTGTTACATTAAACAGTCCAAAGCCATTTCTTCTCCGTGGGATCGATCTTGGCTCTTTAGCTTGTGCGCCAAGCTTCCTAACAACTGAGCCACAGCCCTGATATTTCCACAATGAATATTAAATTCACGTTATTACGGTAAAGGTTTTATTTATTTTTTCCTTTTTTATCGACTGAGGTAATAATAGGCTTTGTTCTACATTATGCCCATTTCATTCTGGATAATAATCGGCTTTGCCGAAGGAAGCCTCGATATCCACTAGGCTCTTTTTTTTTTGTGATATAATTTCGCTGTGGTGTATTTTCGCTCTTCAGAAAGTTCCCCTAATTTGTCTGTTGCTGTTTTTATTATTATTATTATTATTATTATTATTATCTCATGCATGTAGTGTATAATTAGAAAAAAAAAATATTTCTAGATGAACGTACATTTGCAAGTTTCAGAGTTGGGTGTACCTATGAATATATTACTAATACTGAATACACACACACACACACACACACACACACATATATATATGATATATTATATATATATATATATGTATGTATGTATGTATGTATATATATATATATATATATACAAATTTCTGAATCACATCAGAATCGAACCCAAGTCCTCCAATTAAAAGGCAAGGCGCTGCCAACTAAACCGCACGAGTAATAATAATAATATATATATATATATATATATATATATATATATATATATATATATATATATTACAAACATTTGTATATATTTATACGTATTTATCAAGGGCTTTGCAATTCTGAACAATTAAGAATACTCTCATTAGCCTCAGAGCGCCGTTAGTTGTGGAGCAATCTAAAAGAGTGAAAACTATTTCAAACGAATTACAGCCATAAGGTATGTTAACTACCACTCCCTCCCCACTCACACCCCCCTTCTCTCTCTCTCTCTCTCTCTCTCTCTCTCTCTCTCTCTCTCTCTCTCGTGACGTCACTCCCTTGTCGATCTCCACAATATTTTTTACATAATGAATAACTTATTATCCTTATTCATCATCTTTATTCATTATCGACTTTGTTGCTCTTTTGGCTCCTACTTTCTAATTGGGGGAAATTGAGTTTATGCTCATCCTTGGAAAATATGGAAAGAATTGATTTGGGAAAAATATACGAAGGTATATACGAATGAATTGTTTGGGGTGTTGTGTAGGGAAAGTATGCGAATAGTTATTCGAATGAATTTTGTGTGGAGCATAGTATACGAAGTAATATACGAATGCATTGTGTGGGGAAAAATATATGAAGAAATATACGAATGCTTTGTGTGGCGGTTGTGAAGGGAAAATATACGAATGAATATATGAATGCATTGTGTGGGGAAAATATACGAAGGAATATACGAATGAATTGTGTTAGGGGCTGTGTAGGGACAATATACGAATGGATATATAAATGAATAGTGTGGGGTGGGGGGGGGATATACGATGGAATATACGTATGAATTGCGTAGCGAAAAAATATACGAGGGAATATACGTACCTATGAATTGTGTGGTAAAAGATATGCAAATGAATTGTGTGGCGAAAATATACGAATGGATATACGAATAAATTGTGTGGGGGAAAATATACGGAGGGAAATACTAATAAATATACGAATGAATTGTGTGCCTTGCTTCCCTCCTCTTCTTTGTTCGCGTGTCTTCCCTTTTTATGCAGTTTTATGCCAATTAGTTCCTTTATTTCGTTTTTCTCCGCACTTATTTTATTTTGTCTTATTTTCATCCCTGATGTTGACTCGATCTTGGCGTTATTGCGCAAGGAAATGGTATATATTTTAAGCAATAAAGTTAGTGATATATATGGGATCTTCCTTATTAATCTCCTGTTTGTTTATTTTGCGTTTTATTTCTTCCTTACGCTTTTTTTCTATATAATAATAATAAATTAATAATAATATCGAAGATTGCGTCTCTCACTGGACAAATTGTTCTCAACGTCGCGTGGTTTCATTTTATCGTGTTTATTGCCTGTCTGTTGTCGTTTCTCATTTTAGACGTCCTCCTTCCTTTATCATAACATTTCCCCCCTCCCCCTTCACCCCTCCCCTTTCCTTCGCCCCATCCCCCAGGGTAGAGAAGCAACAGAAGGATCGAAGGAGAAAAAATTCAATCTCCGCAAAATGAGATAAGTTTTGATTTCGGCTACGCCGGAAGTGTATTTGTTTATTAGTTACTGTCGTCTAAACACAAAGAAGAGAGAGAGAGAGAGAGAGAGAGAGAGAGAGACGAGAGGAGAGAGAGAGAGAGAGAGTTTTCCTGCATGTGCGTGTGTTTTTTTTTCTGCGAAGGGGTAGTAAGATTCTCGAAGTGTAAAGTGGATATTCTGGAACTTCTAAGATATTATTATTCCCTTATTTAAAACTAGTATTATAATTATCAGAAGGTATGATTGTCCAGTCATTTCCTAAATGTTTGTAAGAGATCTGTTGACAACAGTTACTGAAAAACAGACGCTTGCTTTATCTTTTTCTGTGAATAGTATACTATTAGGGTAAGTGGGGATTTTCCACGTTAAGAATTTTTTTAATGGCCAAAACAAAAGAATGCTTTCCATAGTATAGGCTAATTGTGTCACTTTGAAAATTATGTCATTTTCATGGGTCGAATCGAAAATTTCATGGCCTTCAAAGAAATTACTTGGATTTTTTACTCTGTCTATATCCCTACCTATATTTATGGATGCATGTACTATATGTGCATATGCATTTTATATATATATATATATATATATATATATATATATATATATATATATATATATATATATATATATACACATACATGCATCATACACATATATATATATACATATATATATATATATATATGTGTGTATATATGTGTATATATATATATAGAAGTGAATTTTAGGTACTGCTACAGCTTTCTAGTAGTGTTAAAGGTCATTGACTCATTGACTCTTGCATAAATATTCATACAATGATCAAAGAGAAGTTTGCATTTAGCATACATTTTAACTGGAGCAAAATTGGATCAAGATATGATCATCGAAGCATCTGCGATTTAAAAAAAAGAAAAAAAAAGTTAATTCGTCAAATACCAAGCTATGCTTTTCAAGTGCGTCATGAGAGTTGGGGAGAGAGAAGGGGGGTTGGTGAGGAGTAAGGTTTGGTTGGGGGGAGGGGCATTTCACCACCTCACTTTCACCCCTTTCATTCCCTTCAACATTGATTTTCCCCCTCTATTTTCCCGTTTGCGTCTATTCCCCTTCTTCCTCTTCTTCTTCCTCTTCATTGGACCACGATTGCGCACCTCTGCCCGATTATTGATCCCTCGCCTGCCACAAATTATCTAAATGATTATCTCTGCCCAGAATTATCACCTCTCTCTCTCTCTCTCTCTCTCTCTCTCTCTCTCTCTCTCTCTCCAGCCGCCACCTTCCTTCCCACCCTTTAGCTGATCTTTTGTATGTCCCATTGTTTGCGGGTGTGCCGTTGTACAGCATAAAGATCGTTGATGAAATTATGTTACGTAATCGTTACGTAATATCATTTCATGTTATGTTACGTTACGTCATGGTTTTCCGGTTTAGGATAGGTCCTGCGCCTCCTTGTGAAAGGGAAGATTTCATTTATTCTGTTACTGAAATGCGTTCGGTAAAACATCTGCAAATGCAATCTTGAGTGAATGTATTGTTCAATGTATTATGTTTTTATATGAATGAATTTTCATGATGCAGTTGATTTTCTAAGCACTACGTGCCCTACAGAATAAGGGAAGATTTAATTACTGAAATGCGTTCACTAAATCAGCTGCAAAAGCAGTCTTGAGTGCATGTATTGTTGAATGTATTGTTATATTTTTATGAATACATTTTCATAGGACTGTTAATTATTATTTGCGTATCACCTTTCCTGATTCAGATTAGACATGGAGATGTTATCTGATCCAGTTTGGATGTTTGCAGTTTCTAGAATAAACAAGTAAAAAGCTCACCGATGTTTCTTCGGCGCAATCGAGTTTTCTGTCCGGTGGTGGCCTCAGCCATGGCCCATAAAACTCTTAGCTGCGGCCCATAAAAACACAACCAGGTTCGGTGGTGGCCTATGCTGTTGGTACCTATAGCGATTATGGCTAACTTTTAACCTTAAATAATATTTTTTTTTAAACTACCAAGGCTAGAGGGGCTGCAATTTGGTATGTTTGATGATTGGAGGGTGGATGATCAACGTACCAATTTGCAGCCCTCTAGCCTCAGTGGTTTTTAAGATCTGAAGGCGGACGGACAGACAAAGGCGGCGCAATAGTTTTCTGTATAGAAAACTAAAAGTGTGATTTGGGTCATTAGAGCATTATTTCAGTGAAACCTTTTATCGGCATATCTTAATTAAAGTAACGCTTTTGACCGACATATTTTAATATGTAACACTTATCGGTATTTCTTGATTTCACGGACACACTTTTCGTCGGATCTTGATTTCACGGACACACTTTTCGTCGGATCTTGATTTCACGGACACACTTTTCGTCGGATCTTGATTTCACGGACACTTTTATCGTCAGATCTTGATATCGGCGATAATTTTTTCGTCAAAAGTATCAGTGACACTTTTATCGGCATATCTTTGATTTCAGTGAGTGTTTTGCCGCACAGTTTCCTCACATCATTCTATAACTGTTTGCTTTGTTTTAATGAAAATAAAAACGGTTTGTTAAGTTAATGTGTGTTTACGGCTTACCGCTTCACACACACACTGCTTTTAGGTGCCTGTAAAAGAAAGCTATTGAGATTTGAGCTTAGCCTGTCCCTCCGCACTTTTGCTCTCCGTCCTCAGATCTTCCAAATTACTGAGGCTAGAGGGCTGCAAATTGGTTTGTTGTTCATCCACCCTCCAATCATCAAACTCACCAAATTGCAGACCTTTATAGCCTCAGCAGTTTTCATTTTATTTAGCGTTAAAGTTATTCATGACCTTACGTCCGTAAACGCTATAGAACAGGCAACCACCGTGCCGTGGCTGAGAGTTTCAAAGGTCTCGGCTCATACAACATATACGCTTACGTGTTTATTTTAAGGACTGTTGAACAGTCTCCCTGAGGATTTTGCGCAGTTAAAACCTCTGAGGTCCAACACTTCTCTAAAAGAATTCACCTTTTGTTTAAATGATTTATTTTATTATTTGTATCAGTTTATTTATTCATTTATTAATTCACCTTTCCTTTCCTAATAACTGCTCTCATCTTTCTGTATTTCCTATCATCCTTTGTAACTTCTTTCAAATAAAGACCAGTG
The DNA here is from genome assembly GCF_015104395.2 of Macrobrachium nipponense. Lineage (NCBI taxonomy): Eukaryota > Metazoa > Arthropoda > Malacostraca > Decapoda > Palaemonidae > Macrobrachium > Macrobrachium nipponense. Next base: position 46,854,249 of record NC_061089.1, on the reverse strand, counting down.
AATAGGGTTCATCTTCTGAATAATAATAATAATAATAATAATAATAATAATAATAATAATAATAATACTGTTATTATTATTATTATTATTATTAATTATTATTATTAATTATTTATTAGTTATTATTATTATTATTAATAATTAATTCATAATTATTATTATAACAAACGTGGAAATCCTTGCATGCTTCGCCAGTAGTGATAAGATGTTGCAGGCCGCAGTCATCACTCACCTAGGTATACGTCAGTTATAATTGGCTGTGGCCCCAGTTAATTGCTAAATGCAAATCGGGTTCACAGTAATTAAAGGCACGTGACGGTCAACCGATTCTCTATCTGTCTATCTCGAAATGAAATTCAAATAACATTAAAATCTAGTCTACAACAGGGTTGGAAGAGGTGGTCGGGACCTTTCGGACGATAAGTACCGTCCAAAGAGCTTGGATCCCTGATGATAAGAATGGCTTGCCCCGGGTTGGACGTCGGGCAGTCTTAACTTAAAGTGATACACGCAGGCAGATCATTGTTACACACCGGGAAAATTATGCATGGATATACATGGTTTTATGGAAAACAGAAATGCTATCAGATCTGCCCTCATTTTTCTAATGTTCGTGAGAAAGCAATTGGTAACCAGTTGCGTATTATAAACCAATTATTATAAACCAGTTTCTGATTATAAACGTCTACCTAAGACGCGGAATTGAATACTGATCATCTCATTAAAAATATAGGTAGAATGCACCAATCCATTTGAGAGAGAGAGAGAGAGAGAGAGAGAGAGAGAGAGAGAGAGAGTGAGAGAGAGAGAGAGAGAGTCATCCTAAATTTTTTTTCCAGATGAAATGTCTCATGCTTTAAGTTCTCGATACGTCCTTATAATCTCGATAGTTTGAGAGAGAGAGAGAGAGAGAGAGAGAGAGAGAGAGAGAGAGAGAGAGAGAGAGAGAGAGAGCTAAGTAAGAGGACTACGTGAGATTAAAACTGACTTAACACAAGTCTCATTAATCTCCAAACCGAACGTCTCACGGAATAAGTTTTTTTTTTTTTCAAGTAACGGATAAGTTTCCATCATTAGCGATGCCAAGAGAGAGAGAGAGAGCCGTTAATAGGATCGTCTCCGCTATTCGAGACGATCCGAGTTCGCTGGAGAAAGAGAGTCTTCCTTCCCTCCTGTGAGTCTTCTGTTCCTTCCTTCCCGCCTCTCTTCCTCCCATTCTTCATTTTCTTCTTTACCCGGTGGTCGCTTTGCATATCGGTTTCCTTGTAAGAAGAAGATCCGAATTGCATCCATCCGGAAACGACCTCGACTTTCTGGTGAAGTCCGTGAATCTCTCTCTCTCTCTCTCTCTCTCTCTCTCTCTCTCTCTCTAGATAAGCTATATATAATGTAAGATAGGTAGGTTACGTCACGGCTTTCATGTCGAATCGTGATAGCTCCTGTATAGAATAGTATACATATATAGATATACTTTGTATGTGTATACATACATACATACGTACAAACAGACATACTCTCAAAAGAAATAAAATGCTGCAGTCCAATTTTTACTTTTTCTGAATTACTCTTCTTCCGTTTTCATCTGAGCTTTTTCATTTCATTTATCCCTGAAAGCCTGCGTCACAACAAAATGTGATTTGATTAAGTAAATTATGAATTCACAAAAGAACAGATGGTGATTTTTATGCATCTTAATCATTTTTCTAGAGAGAGAGAGAGAGAGAGAGAGAGAGAGAGAGAGAGAGAGAGAGAGAGAGAGAGAGAGAGAGACTTTATTCACGCTCATAGGAAAGCCAAATTACTTGGTATAAAGTGGAAAGATTGCTCGTAGGCAAAATAGCGTAGCGAGTAATTATTTTCTCCTATATTAATGCGTCTCACGGCCTGTATTGAATCCCGATAGTCTTATGAATAGAAATTGGGAATTGATATCCTTATTCTTTAAAAGGACAGGGAAGGGGAAATTGACCAACGGCGTAGTAGTGCTTTGATTTTCTTCTTCTTTTTTTCCGAAGAAAAATGTGGATTGCTGTTACTGTTCACATCCTGACTTGTAAATTTTTAAAGTGTTTCATTGTCGTATTAAGAACAGCACTTATTTGTAAAGTAAATTCATTATAAACGCTATTTAACCTTGTAGCCTTCAAATAATTTATAAACGGGAAATTAAAACATTTTATTTACTTTTGGAAATTGAAATATTGTACTTACTCTTGAAAACTGAAATATTTTGTTTAAACCACTTTTTTTTTTACTTAATGTGAATCTTATTCGTCATAACAATCAACAGAAAAGAAACGAACTTTTGTCACCTTTGTCTTCTAAAAAGACGGACCAGAAAATAGAAAATTTTGATCCTAAGGACAAGAAAATAGAAAATTTTGATCCTAAGGACAAGAAAATAGAAAATTTTGATCCTAAGGACAAAAAAATAGAAAATTTTGATCCTAAGGACAAGAAAATAGAAAATTTTGATCCTAAAGTACTTCGCTTCAGAAACAGTTTCCGAGAGGTGCTTCAATGCATTATTATATTTATTATTATAGCTGTTTCAACGGCATTAGATTTACATAGAATCTTCTCATTTCTTCTTATTGTCTTTTTCTCATGAGCATGTAGCTGGTATATCAGGTTTCCTAAGGATACCAGCTGCATGCTGATGAGAAAAAGACAATAAGAAGAATTGAGAAGATTCTATAAATTAAATGCCGTTGAAACAGCTATAATATTCAATGCTACTGCCCTTAGAGAAGGCTTCCTTCCTTATTATTATTATTATTATTATTATTATTATTATTATTATTATTATTATTATTCAGAAGATGAACCCTATTCATATGGAACAAACCCACCCCCCGCCCCGCCAGCCACTGACTTGAAATACAAGCTAACAAAGATTAGCATGGTGACAATTAGAAAGAAGTAAGAGGAGGTAGAGAGAAATACAGAAAGAAGAGATGTCAGTTATTATAAAAGATAATATGAATTAATACATAGATAAAACTGTATTGAAATGCAAGGAGAACAGAATTCATAGGGAAAAAGAGATAACTAAATGATGAATCCTTTGTTCTCGTGACACCTGTTCATCTGAGAAAAAAAAATATTCAAGGTCATCATCCGTGACGAGAGAAGACGCCAGGGATGACCTAGGATGACTCGCTGCATTAGTAGGTCACGTAATGAGATTTTAACATTTTTTTTGTTTTCTGTCCGCTCTTAGATCTTAAGAACTACTGAGGCTAGAGGGCTGCAAATTGTTATGTTGATCATTCACCCTCCAGTCATCAACCCTACCAAACTGCAGCCCTCTGGCCTCAGTAATTTTGATTTTATTTAAGGTTAAAGTTAACCAAGATCGTGCGTCTGTCACCGCCATAGGTGCCAACAACACAGGCCACCACCGGGCTGTGGCTGAAAGTTTCATGGGCCATGGCTAAGAGTTTCATACAGCATTATACGCTGTACAGAAAACTCGATGACGCACAAGAAACCTCTGTGCATATTTTACTCCTTTTTTTCCACGAGCCTTCGTCGAACGTGCTTAATCCTTAGAGTAAGTTTTGATGGCTCGTGAATTAGCAGTCTTTTTTTTCTTTTCTTTTTTTCTTTTTCTCAAGCGTGCCCGAACCGTTCATTTTTATATTTCATCGAGAGTGCTTTCGTCTGCGTTGAAAACTGCTTTCATATCTTTGCTTTTGCTGACTCTTCGTAAGAGGGAAATGTTGTCTTGAGAGCTGTGTTTACTGCTTTTATGAACGTTGCTTAACTCTTTGAATTTCATTCATTACTTTTAGCAGGATCAATTTTTTTTTCCTTTTTTTGCGTGATGCGTCATTTTTTGCTTATTCGGATAAAGAGACTGGTTCTTACCAGCAACAATTTATGAAGACATCATGTCTAGAGATGTATTATACAAAGGAAAATGAAGAGGTTTGGTTAGACTACTGCATCCTCCAACGAACCTCTTCTTGGAGGAAGAAACTATTGGGCAAAATGGAACCTCTTACACCTTTCATTTTCCTGTGGCGAATACTACTGGATAATATATATTCGTTTGTAAAATTACCAGTATTCTCTAGAGATGTTTTTTTCACTGTACAGCCAGTCATTAACTGCGTTTACTGGAATCCCCGAATGATCTGTAGAAAACATTACTGAAGTTATTGACGCATTACTGGCCTAATGACCGTTAATGAAACACAACTGCTTTCAAACTTTGCCTGTTTTGTGGCCGATTCTTTTTTACCAGAATGTTTATTACACTTTGCCAAATATGCTCGTAATTGCAAAGCCAGTTTTGCATTTGTTTAGACTTACATTGTTCAACGTTCGAGTCTAGTAATTCTCGAAGTAATAGTGATAATAATATACCATGGGACAACAGAGTAGAAGAGAAAGAGAGAGGAAAGATTGATAAGTATCAAGACCTGAACATAGAAATAAGAAGGATATGGGATATGCCAGTGGAAATTGTACCCATAATCATTGGAACACTAGATACGATCCCAAGATCCCTAAAAAGGAACCTGAAAAAACTAGATGCCGAAGTAGCTCCAGGATTCATACAAAGGAGTATGCTCCTAGAAACAGCACATATGGTAATGAGAAAAGTGATGGACTTCTAAGGAGGCAGGATGCAACACTGAACCCCACACTACAAAAACTACCCAATCGAATAGGATGACTGTGATAGACCAAAAATATATAATAATAATAATAATAATAATAATAATAATAATATGCCGTCCAGAACCTGTAAGCTCAACGGTATCCGAGTACCATCCTTTTCAAAGAGCCTCTTCCTCCAAAATAATAATAATAATAATAATAATAATAATAATAATAATAATAATAATAATAATAATAATAATAATGACTAGCGTCTCGTGAGTCCCTCAAAGGATGAAAGACCCCAGAAAAATCTTGTTTTTCTTCTTTTAAGTCCACAACAAAATGCCAGAGTTGAGAAGGTTGAAGATGATCATCACTGTACCTCTTACGTCTCAATGTCTGTTTTATATCCACCTTATAATTTGATGCCATGAAATAATCTTCTTAGTATTACGTCGAATATATATCGAAGATACTTTGCGTGCTGTTAAATTGCCGCGTTTTATGAGCCTTCTCAGTCATCTGTGATGCTCTAAATAGTCATGCTCTCTCTCTCTCTCTCTCCTCTCACTCTCTCTCTCTCTCTCTCACCGAGATACTGTAAGCGTGCTAGAACTACACTCATCCTTTGTTTATGACTTTGCAAAGTGCTTCAAGGAATGCGCACTGTCATCGTTCAGTTGTTGTTGTTGTTGTTTTTGTGTTAGGGATATATTTTAAGATAGGTGTAAAGATTTCTAATTGTGCATATATATATATATATATATATATATATATATATATATATATATATATATATATATATATATATATATATATATATATATATATATATATATATATATATAGATAGATAGATAGATAGATAGATAGATAGATAGATAGATAGATATATATGTGTGTGTAGCTATGTATGTAAATATATATATATAATATATATATATATATATATATATATATATATATATATATATCGTATATATGAGTCTGATCACATCACCGTGATTCCTGTATAGGCATTAAGCTACAAATGCAATTAATATCTAAGTCGCTCTACCTCAGAATTAATATATTTTCATACATGTTAACTGAAGGGGAATTTTTAGTTGATAATAATTTCGTCGGCTTCCGGGCACGAACCTAGGAAACCCCAGAAATCAGGACGTACACTGAAGCGCCTTTAACCACACAGCTACCACGAGAGGGATATATATATATATATATATATATATATATATATATATATATATTATATATATTATATATATATTATATATATATATTATATATATATTCTTTTTTATTGTGTATATAATATGTATATATATATATATATTATACTATATATATATATATATATATATATATATATAATATTGTATACATATATATATATGTATACATATATATATATATATGTATAATATATATATATATATATTAATATACATATATATATATATATATATATATATATATATATATATATATATATTTATAAATATGGGCGCACGAGAATATGAAAGTATATATACTTCTTTGCTGAAGTCGACGTGGGATTATTTAGACACGAGGTTCACAACTAATTTAAAGTTACTTTTTTTATCCCTATATTTTTATCTCTTCTCTGTTTCTGCTTCATTTCGACCAAACGACGACTGATGTCCGTCTTTGATGTCTGCATTTTTAATCTTGGGATCCATCTCTTAGGTTTTCTTTGGGCTCATAAAGTTCTTCTCTTTTTACGTTGTTGATTTAGACCGGTAGTTTGATGTTGAGTGAGTCTCCCTTTGGATGGGATTTCTTCTTGACTCTTTACATCAATGTTTTCTGAAATATTTTCGTTCAATGTCTAGTCATTTTTTTTTTCATCAAGTTTATGTATTTTTGATTTAACTCATTTATTCAGTTCATTTTCGTAAAATGTCTTGTAAATATTTTCCATTTTCGTTCCGTGCCTTGTAAATATTCTTTATTTTTATTCGGTTTCCTATAAATATTCTTTATATTCATTCAGTGTCTTTAAAAATCCTTTATATTTCTTCAGTTTCGTAGAAATATTTTTTTTATTCAGTTTCATGTAAACATTCTGTATTTCCGTTAAGTGTCTAGTAAATATTTTTCCTATTTTCATACATTGTCTTGTAAATATTTTTCCTATTTTCATTCAGTGTCTTGTAAATATTTTTATTTTTGTTGTGCTTCATGCCTTTTCACTTTGCTATTTTTAATTATCGTTGTCATCTTCTGTACATTATTCTTCGTCTGATTTCCCCTCAGTTTCTATTAAATGCTTTTTCTTCTTTTGTATATTAAATATCGTCTTACCTTTATTTCTGTTTGGTACCTTTAGACCG
>NC_061089.1:46819778-46842278 GCF_015104395.2 Macrobrachium nipponense | reverse complement strand
AATGCCAAGTTGTGGCTCCCATGCAAAGAAGGTTAAATGCCAAGTTGTGACTCCCATACAAAGAAGGTTAAATGCCAAGTTGTGGCCCCCATGCAAAGATGGTTAAATGCCAAGTTGTGGCTCCCATGCAAAGAAGGTTAAATGCCAAGTTGTGGCTCCCATGCAAAGAAGGTTAAATGCCAAGTTGTGGCTCCCATGCAAAGAAGGTTAAATGCAAAGATGTGGCTCCCATGCAAAGAAGGTTAAATGCCAAGTTGTGGCTCCCATGCAAAGAAGGTTAAATGCAAAGATGTGGCTCCCATACAAAAAAGGTTAAATGCCAAGTTGTGGCCCCATGCAAAGGAGGTACCAAGTTGTGGCCCCATGCAAAGGAGGTACCAAGTTATGGCTCCCATACAAAGGAGGTACCGAGTTATGGCTCCCATACAAAGGAGGTACCAAGTTATGGCTCCCATACAAAGAAGGTACCGAGTTTTGGCTCCCATACAAAGGAGGTACCAAGTTATGGCTCCCATATAAAGGAGGTACCAAGTTATGGCTCCTATGCAAAAGAGGTTAAACGCCAAGTTGTGGCTCCCATACAAAGGATATGTGGTAGTACCAGCTCATGGTTAATTATCTGTTAATTTTCCTTTGGATAGTCTCTCTCTCTCTATCTCTCTCTCTCTCTCTCTCTCTCTCTCTCTCTCTCTCTCCAAAAAACAGACCAACACCAACATTTAATAATGTGTTCCAGTAGTATTAATCAATATTTTTGCAGTTACATCAAAAGATTAAATAATAGTATTTTTTAATTATACTGCTGATGAGTTTTGACTACAAACTGATTAACTGTAATAAACGATATTTCTCATGAACGTTGAAATTTGATTATCCATTACATTTACAGGCTGCAGCGTTAAAATATTCATTTGATATTCCTATGCGCCCATACTAGCTCATGCCCCGCACATAATTAACTCATCAGCGAATCGTTTGTTAATCTATTTGTGATTAGTTGCAACTTACGTGCCCTCCCCACCGCCCCCCCCCCCCCTTCCACTTCCCCACCTCCCCTTGAAATGTATTGCGTTTGGTATCACAGAGAAGTAATCAACACACTTACTCGTGGAACAGCAATAAATTTCCGACTCACATCGGGATCAAATCCAGGTCTTTCAACTGGAAGGCAAGAGTGCTACCAGCCGGACCACACAGGTCATAAAAGAAGTTGAAACCTAATGTTTAAAAAGAGTATATAAATTTATAAATGAAAAGATGTGGGAGGGATTTTAATTACACTGATGTAAGCTTAGTGGCTAATGGTGTAAGTTTAGTGGTCCCTGGTGTACAAAGCTTAGTGGTCACTGATGTAGGCTCAGTGGACCCTGATGTAAGCTCATTGGTCCCTGGTGTAAGCTTAGTGGTCCCTAGTGTAAGCTTAGTGGTCACTGATGGAGGCTCAGTAACCCTGATGTAAGGTTAGTGGTCCCTGATGTAAGCTTAATCGTTCCTGATGTAAGCTTAGTGGTCCCTGGTGTAAGCTCAGTCTTTCCTGATATAAGCTTAGTGCTCCGTGATGTAAGCTTACTGGTCCCTGATGTAAGCTTAGTGGTCCCTGACGTAAGCTTACTGATCCCTGATGTAAGCTTAGTGATTCCTGATGTAAGCTTAGTGGTGTTCGGGAAGTGAAACGTTGTTTGGTGAAGTTATGGCGCAGGTAAAACCACTAATGGGGCCGTGGAGAGAGAGAGAGAGAGAGAGAGAGAGAGAGAGAGAGAGAGAGAGAGAGAGAGAGAGAATTTGTTGTTAGGCTAGCTAGTCTTTTGCCAGCACAGAATATTGCTCATGTTACCAGCCCATCAAGTGAGAGAGAGAGAGAGAGAGAGAGAGAGAGAGAGAGAGAGAGAGAGAGAGCAGGGTGGATGGGGGGAGACGGGCAGCACTTCATTAGTACTAGTTAATGGCAGAGATAGTAAAACGAGGCGCAGAAGGTCATCTCATTAGTGTCTTTCGCTACAGCCTTTCTTACCTAACCAACCTGCAGCAGTCCCGATAGCAAGGTGAGGGGGTTGGGGGGGAGAGGGGAGGAGGCTCTAGGTGGGAGGGGGATAGAAGAGCGGTTGGAAGGGGAAGGGGGCAGGATCAGTGGTATTAGCGTCCTATTAAAGGGTAACTAGGCGCAAAATGTCTCCATAACCGTAACAGGGATTGAGGGAAAGTGTAGATAATTAGTACGGAGTCGTTTGTGTTTATAAACTCTCTCTCTCTCTCTCTCTCTCTCTCTCTCTCTCTCTCTCTCTCTCTCCCCTTTGTTGATGTGATTGACAGCCTTCCGAGATTGCGACCGAAATGTAGAGGCAACTAAGTGATGGATATACATGAATAATAATAAGTGGATGCCATTATTATTATTATTATTATTATTATTATTATTATTATTATTATTATTAGTCTTGATGCTTACAGATGATCCTACGCGTAACAAATCATATTAGACGATTCAGCCTATTAATAACAGGTGTTTGTCTTTCTGCTCACAGGTTATATAACCTGTAACAAAACATATACAGCATTTTTTGTCATCCCCCGCGCTTACCTCTCCCATTAACGCGAAAAAGTGCTGCAGCATCTTACGACAAGTGTCTTCAAATGGAGTTGCAAGTGCCTAAGGCTCCTTATACCCAGTTTTACCAGTTTTTGACTTTTAACTGAAATTTTAGTTAAAAGGAATCACTCGGTCGTTAAACCACATAAAATATACATCGGGACTGTCTCTTGGAACTTCTGAGTTCAAGCGAAGATGCAGTGCATTCCTGCCCTGAAACTATTCTACTTCCATTTTAATAAATTTTTATCCATTTGTTAATTTATAGATTCATTTTTCCTCTTTAATAAGTGAGATACCTTCTTTCTGCATTTCCCTTTACCCTCACTCACTTCCTAATGAACATCATATTCTTTGGAAGCTTGAATTTCAAGTAAATGGTGGATTTGTTTCACATGAGTAGGGTTCATCTTCGGAATAATAATAATAATAATAATAATAATAATAATAATAATAATAATAATAAAAATAATAATAATAATAATAATAATAATATAATAATAATAATAATAATAATAATAATAATAATAATAATAATAATAATAATAATAATAATAATAATTTGTATTTTAATAATTTACTTACATTTTTATCTAGTTATTCATTTGTTAATTTATTTTTTCTTTGTTTAATGAGTGATCTTTTCTTTCTTTCTTTCTATATTTCCCATGATTTTTCGATATTCTTTGTAAGCTTGAATTTCAAGTCAGTGATCCCTTTGGGATCGTTCCATGTGAATAGGGTTCATGTTCGGAATAATAATAGGTTTTGGGTTAGTTGACGATGCTTCGCGCGAATAAACTGCCAGCTTTTGAAAATGGTCTACTTGAAATTCAAGCTTCCAAAGAATATGATGTTCGTTTGAAAGAAGCAACAGAAGGTAATGGGAACTACAGAAAGAAGAGATCAGTTACTATAAAAGAAAAAGTACATGAACAAATTAATCCATAAAATATAGTTTTACATGTTTTTTATGGGTGTTTCTTCAGCTAAAGCAAGAAAATCATTGCATGCTCTTCCTCTTATGATTATGAAAAAACATAATTATTAATCGTTTCTTCGCCGTGTCTGTGTATCTAAATACACTCGCAACTGACAAGGAAATGCATTGATTGAAATATACAAAAACATCGCACTTGGAAAACACACACGTAGACATGTACACATTACTACATACACACACATACACACTCGCTCTCATCTGTTCTACTGAAGTAATTTAATCCCTTTGTCCACGCCAGCATTTTGCGCAACTGTTCTGCATCGTCATATTTCCGTCCTTTAAATCACTCATATTCGTATATATCATATTCACTTGCGTGTATATATTATACTCATACATCTTCTCCACCTTGAATAATACAAATTTAAATGCGATGTTGTTTTGCATGTGCAAGCAATGGCGATCAACATGCAAGCGTGAAAAAAAAGGCGTTTGCATGCAAAACTGTATGTGTATGTCAGACCTTATTGGGCATGGTTGCTTAGTCATGGCTTCATGATGAATGTCGAGTGCCCATGTTTACTCTTTATTGGAATATTTATGTGGCAGAGAGAGAGAGAGAGAGAGAGAGAGAGAGAGAGAGAGAGAGAGAGAGAGAGGGCGGGGAGACAGATTCGTTGTTACGTTATCCGGTCATTTGCTAGCACAATTTATTGCTCATACTACTAACCCATGAAGGGAGAGAGAGAGAGAGAGAGAGAGAGAGAGAGAGAGAGAGAGAGAGAGACAGACAGACAGACAGACAGACAGAGATTTGTTGTTAGGTTAGCTGGTCTTTTGCTACCACAATGTATTAATGATGTTACTAGTCCCAGGCCCGAACCGCGCCGACAACACTGAAGAGAGAGAGAGAGAATGAAAGAGAGAGAGAAGAGAGAGAGAGAAGAGAGAATTTGTTGTCAGGTTAGCTGGTATTCTTTTGCTACCACACACTATTGTTCATATTACTATAGCCCATGGAGAGGAGAGGAGAGAGAGAGAGAGAGAGAGAGAGAAGAGAGAGAGAGAGAAAGAGAGAGATTTGTTGTTAGATTAGCTGGTCTTTTCTACCACAATGTATTGCTGATGTTACTAGCCCAGCCCATGAAGAGAGAAAGAGAGAGAGAGAGAGAGATTTGTTGTTAGATTAGCTGGTCTTTTCTACCACAATGTATTGCTGATGTTACTAGCCCAGCCCATGAAAGAAGAGAGAGAGAGAGAGAGAGAGAGAGAGAGAGAGAGAGAGAGAGAGAGAGATTGTGTTGTTAGGTTAGCTGGTATTTTGCTACCACACACTATTGTTCATATTACTAGCCCATGGAGAGAGAGAGAGAGAGAGAGAGAGAGAGAGAGAGAGAGAGATGGGGGAATGCAGGGTTCTTGTATAGTATGTAGTATTTACTAAGGACAAAACCGTATTTAATCCAATTAATGGAGTTTAAAGATTTGCTAAGTCTTGCTCATGGTTAGGGTCTTTCCTTAGGGATTATCTTCCCCTTCCCCTTCCCCTTCAGCTGAATATTCTTTCCCTCTTAAAGCCATGACTGGAAAATTCTGAAAACCTTCTCTTCCGGCTGAGGTAAATTGACATTTGTTACATAACGAAAGCACCTTCAATTAAATGGCGATATAGGCTTGTATTTCTGTTGCACATATTCTCCAGAATTACACTGTCTTCCATTCTCTCTCATTCTTTCAAAGAATGGTCTCACATATTCTCCAGAATTACACGGTCTTCCATTCTCTCTCATTCTTTCAAATGGTCTCACATATTCTCCAGAATTACACTGTCTTCCATTCTCTCTTATTCTTTCAAAGAATGGTCTCACATATTCTCCAGAATTACCCGGTCTTCCATTCTTCCTCATTCTTCCAAAGAATGGTCTCACATATTCTCCAAAATTTCACGGTCTTCCATTCTTTCTCGGACTTCCATTCTCTAAGGAAACGTCTCATATCTAAATGATCCAGGCCTAAGAGCTCCTTTGTAAAGGAGATTTATAGCAGGCATATTTCTTACTCTTCTTTTTGGGGGGTTTTCTATTGCCAAAACTATTGGAAATATTTGGCCATCTCTGACTCCTTCCTTTTCTGGTGAGATCTGAAGTTACCATAGCTATTCTGTTTGCAAGCACTTTTGAGCCTCTCTTTCTGCCCTGGATGGGTATAGGCATAGCTACCATTTGTCGCTCTCCCTATCCTTGTTGAGTGTGTTATTCCTCACAGAATCAGATCAAAGAACTTCCCTTATGAGAAAGATCTTTATATTGTTAAACAGTTGCCTTTGACGAAGCTGAATCAAAGACGCTCGCCGTATCGTCAAAATAATCTATCATACATTTTATTATTATTATTATTATTATTATTATTATTATTATTATTATTATTATTATTATTATTATTATTATTATTATTATACAATGGTCCACGTCGTTTTTTTTCATTTTGCTTGATGTGCCTCGAGCAGTGTAAAAGTCGAAAGATTCTGTTTAGTTATCTCCTTCCAGCCAATGGCATAATTCTCCGTCATTTCTTGAGAATATCGCCTGCTTTTTTGCTTAAAAAACTGACCTTACTCTTCAGTTGACGAAAGTGTCTTTTTTGATAAGGAAAAACACCAATGTCAGTTACATGGAGGAAGTAGATTTTTCGTATATATATATATATATATATATATATATATATATATATATATATATATATATATTATATATATACTTGAGAGGAGAGAGAGAGAGAGAGAGAGAGAGAGAGAAAGCAATTATCATTGATTCGCTGACAGAGAACAGTGTACAAAATACCGTGTTCCTTGTAGTTCACCGCCGAGACAGGCAGTGAACTCTTTAAGCGTAGCATTTAGCTGAGTGCATATGGAACACTGGTTAGATTGCAATGCATTTCTCTTGCATAATTAATGACCTCAGTCTGGTACATTCTAATCACGCTCTTTCTCATGCCTCTGCCTCTGCATTCGCTTATTAGAGGTACGATAATGATAGCTTATGCAATGCAATGCACATGCCATTTATTATTATTGTCATTCAGATGATGAACACTATTCATACGGAACAAGACCACCACAGGGGCCATTGACTTTAAAGTCAATCTTCCCAAGAATATGGTGCTAATTAGGAAGTGAGAGAGGGTAAAGAGAAATACAGAAAGAAGAGATCTCACCTATTAAAAAGAACAAATCAATAAGTTAATAATAATAAAAATGTATAAAAATTCAAGACCTGTTAAATAAGGAGGGTAAACATTTGTTAAGATATATTGTGAAGTAAGCCCTTCGGAAAGGCGCACGCTCATTAAAAACAGCGACCCCGACTAGGAATTAAGCTTAGAATGAGGAGAAGGGAATTTCATACAACCACTGAGTCAACATTAGAGAAGTTATCCATTCATTCTAGAACAGAGCAGGTGGAACGGATGAAAAGGATAAGGCTAAAAGGACTGCAATTGAGGTGTGAGAAAGGATGCTTACAGTGCTCTTCGTAAGGCACACTGTGGGCAGTGCTCTCCAAGGTAGAGTGTACATATAGGCTGACATCATTACTTGTGTCTCTAATGATAATTAATAATAAAAGTAATAATAATAATAATAATAATAATAATAATAATAATAATAATAATAATAATAATAATTAGTATTATTAATTATTATATTTAATATTATTATTTTTATCATTATATCAACAACTTTGCAAACATTTTTTAAAGTATTATATTGATAACGTTGAAAATATATGTATTCGTAAAATATATATACGGCAAAATTACATGTGCAGCTCTCTCTCTCTCTCTCTCTCTCTCTCTCTCTCTCACACACACAATGTATATGTGTCAACAGTTCACCTAGCGGGCGATTCGGGAGTCTCTCTCACGCTGGGTGACGAAAACATTGGGTGACCTCACAGACTCGTCGTTTAACTGGGTACTGGTGCACTTAACATGTAGTTAACTCTGATGCTCGTGCGTTTAACGTGCAGTTAACTCCTTCTCAGTGCTCAGTTCAGCGAACTTTAGTGGCGGTAGGACCTGCTCCTTAAGAGCACCCGTCTGTGAGTGACTTGTGTTGGAAGGACGAAGCGAAGGTTCGCTCTCTATAGGATGCGCTCCCCAAGGCGATATGTGGTGGCCCTTGGGACACTGGATTACTGACAAGAAGAAAACTTTATCCTAGGAGGCTATAGTAGGGGCTTGAGAACTAACTTCCTTTCCCTGAGACGGAAGAAAAGCTTCCTTTCCCTGAGACGGAAGAATAACTTCCTTTTCCCCGATACTGAAAAAAACTTCCTTTCCCTGAGACGAACTTTCCTTGAGACGGAAGAAAAGCTTCCTTTCCCTGAGATTGAACAAAAACTTCCTATCTATCAGACGGAACAAAAACTTCCTGTCCCTGATTGAACAAGAACTTCCTGTCTATGAGACGGAAAAAAACTTCCTGTCCCTGAGACGAAGAAAATCTTCCTTTTCCTGAGACGGAACTAAAATTCCTTTCCCTGAGACTGAACAAGAACTTTCTGTCTCTGAGACTGGAACAAACTTCCTTTCCCTCCAGTTATACAAGAACTTCGTTTCCCTGAGACGAAACAAAAGCTTCCTGCCTCTGGGATGGAAAAAAAAACCTCCTGTCCCTGAGACGAATCAAAGGCCTTCTTAAGAAGAAAAAGGTCGTTTTCTCATACATGTCTCGACTGGCCATTGCTCGCTTCTCACGAATTATTAAGATAATATCGCGTCGATTACCATGAATCTTATCAATAAAGAATGAAGTAACTTTGGCGATCGAAGACGAAAGTTCCTAATGGTCTTTAGATGAGAGACGACCGAAGTGGCAAGAGTGAATTGTCTGCTGTATCTTGGGTACGCATTCTTATTCCACTGCTCAGCCTGAGCTCAGGACGTTCTAGGTTCACGATAGGTTTCATCTAGAAGGGAAAATTGGTCAGGAATATCTCTCTTTCTCTCTCTCTCTCTCTCTCAAGAAGAACAAGTCGAAGAAGAAAAAAGTTTTTTCTGAGTGTGTATATATATATATATATATATATATTATATATATATATATATATATATATATACAACGTACATTACCCTCTGCATTTGTATCCCTGATTTGGCTATTGCGATGGTAGGTTATAAGAATTAGTTAATCAATACGTCATCGTTAGTAAGGCAGATCGACCATAGGTCTATGACAGCTGGTGCGTCTCTTTAGTGTAGGAAGGATTGTTTTATTCATTATTAATCGTCTCTTGTTTATTTTGCCTCCTGTCGTAGTAAACATCATCGTATTCTTATTATCTGTTTTCATTTTGCCTAAATGTGAAATAAAACTATATCTTTCTCAAGGTCGTTCATTCATATTCTCTCTCTCTCTCTCTCTCTCTCTCTCTCTCTCTCTCTCCACCCCTTCGTCGTCATATTGTCTACGCCCCTTATTTGTAACAGCTTAATGAACAAGAGGATTAATTAGGGCAAGAGAAAACTATCGTTTTATCGATTGGGTCCCGTGCAAGTCTGTGTATGTCGCGGTCTAAAATTAGCAGGGGCTCTGTCGATGCTCGAATTATACGCCGGGCCTTTAAAAAGATGTCCACGAAACTGTTATCATTATTATTATTATTATTATTATTATTATTATTATTATTATTATTATTATCATTATTATTCAATAGATAGACCCTTGTTTATATGGAACAAGCCCATCTCAGGGGCCACTGACTTGAAATCCAGGCTACCAAAGAATATTATTATTATTATTATTATTATTATTATTATATTATTATTATTATTATTATTATTATTATTATTATTATTATTATTCAGTAGACGGACCCTTATTCATATGGAATAAGCCCAACATAGGGGACCACTGACTTGAAATCCGGGCTTCCAAAGAATAGCAATTATTCATTATTATTAATTATTATTTTATTAATTGATTATTTAGTTTTATTATTATTATTATTATTATTTATTATTATTAGCAGAAAGTGAACCCTATTCACATAGAACGACCCCACGGGGGTCACTACCTAGAAATTCAAGCATCCATAGAATACCATGTTCATCAGAAAGAGTAACAGAAGGTAACAGGAAATAAAATACAGAAAAAATAAATCATTTATCGTCGTCGTTCCTGCGTCGTCGTCGTCGCTGGCGTCGTCGTTGTTGCTGCGTCGTCGTTGTCGCTGGCGTCGTGGTCGTTGCTGCACCTTTATCGTTGCTGGCGTCGTCGTCGCTGCGTCGTCGTCTCTGCGTCGTCGTCGCAGTTTCTGCGGACCAATTAAACGCATGATGACGATGCTGCTGAATAGCTCCTTCCATCATCCCCCTAACCCCCACCCACCCAACCCCCGCCCCCCGCCCCCCACCCATCCCAAGCACCATCG
Source organism: Macrobrachium nipponense (assembly GCF_015104395.2). NCBI lineage: Eukaryota > Metazoa > Arthropoda > Malacostraca > Decapoda > Palaemonidae > Macrobrachium > Macrobrachium nipponense. Next base: position 46,832,314 of record NC_061089.1, on the reverse strand, counting down.
TATCAAGCAGCGAATTATCAGTTAATTAATTCTCACCATAGAGTCTCATTGTAGGGGTGGGGTATGAGGCATTGTTGGCGCCCCTGAATGGGGTATAATGAAGGTCGTTTATATTCGGTAGAGTCGAAACGAGGGGATTTCCAAAAAAAAGGGGGCAGAAGCTGTGAATGCTAAAATATAATGTTTTATATAATATAACATACACACGTACATATATAATATATATATATATATAAGTATATATATATATATATATATATATATATATATATATCATATTTCCATCACATCACCTTGGTTCATATACTTGCATTTGTATGTATAGTCGTGTGTGTGTGTAAATATATAATATATATATATATATATATATATATATATATATATATATATGATATATATATATATTTATGTATATATATGCATGTATATATGTATAAATGTATGTATATATTATATATTAACCAATAAGTTAGACAGTTTTCTGTTGAGAATTTACTTAGCCATTCACAAATATATATTTTTCGTTGACAAATTTATCTGTTATGGTGTGAAAGAATATTCGTGATACATTTTACTGACAAGATGTGAACGCATATTCGTAACCCAACTACGATGTAAACGCATATTCGTGACCCAGATGAGTATATAGATGTGAATGTATATCCGTGATTCAATTAACTGTAAAAGATTGAGAGATATCGACCCAAAAAAGGAAAGCTTTTTGGATAATAATATCATTGTAATCGAGTTCTAATATCCAGTGTAACTGAAGATTCCGAAACTCATTCGCAATTAAGGGAGTGGAAAGTCATTTGCATATTTGTTCGTGGAGAATTTGAATATTTGCTTGTGGAAGACAAAGGAAACTGAGTTGTTGTTTTTATGTTTTCTTTTCTGTACTTTCATGAAAAATTCTCTCTCTCTCTCTCTCTCTCTCTCTCTCTCTCTCTCTCTCTCTCTCTCTCTCTCTCTCTCTCTCTCTCTCTCTCTCTTTTAAAAATGTTAAATGAAAGCAGTGTTATCTCTCTCTCTCTCTCTCTCTCTCTCTCTCTCTCATTTATGTCTCTTCTTTACTTGAAAAAAAGTTCTGTGAATTGTTAGCCTGTGTACAGATTTATCTTAAACTCTCTCTCTCTCTCTCTCTCTCTCTCTCTCTCTCTCTCTCCCTTATTTATGTCTTTGTTGTACTTGAAAAAAAGTTCTGTGAATTGCTAGTCTGTATACAGTTTTATCTCTCTCTCTCTCTCTCTCTCTCTCTCTCTCTCTCTCCTTATTTATGTCTTTGTTGTACTTGAAAAAAAGTTCTGTGAATTGCTAGCCTGTATACAGTTCTCTCTCTCTTCCTTCTCTCTTCTCTCTCTCTCTCTCTCTCTCTCTCTCTCTCTCTCTCTCCTTATTTATGTCTCTTCTGTACTTGAATAAAAGTTTGTGGATTGTTTTTAAGCCCTTTATACGGAAAATGTGTGGAATTTGTTTTTTATCCTTATACCAAAAAGTTTTATCTTTTTCTTTCTCCTCTTAAACTCGTTTATAAATATTGTCATCACGCCTTTTGGGGTGTTTTACTTCCTCTGCTCTAAGCTCCAAACCTCTGTCTGGATCTCTCTCTCTCCAATCGTCTCGTCCTCTCTCAGTCTCTGGTCTCTCTCTCTCTCTCTCTCTCTCTCTCGCCTTAATTGTCTATTTGTAATGATATATACCTCTGCGAAAGTCGGTAGGCATTGAAGCCAATGCTATTGTGCCCTTTAAAAACAAAGAATAATCTTTCACTTTCGTACGTTGATTATCTCAGCTGTTTGTATTTCGTTAACGAATTTCAGCGGCAATTCTGTAACCTTTTTGCATAATTTAATGTTAGTTGAGTTTTAAAAGGAGAGATTATTCGATGATTGCTTGATGGGGGTAAAGTCTGTGGAAGAGTGACGGCCAAAGTAAATTGAACTGTCGATCAAATGGACGAATCTCCGCTGGGATCACGACCCTTATCTGTGCCTTTCAATGGGGTTTTTTTTTATTTTTTTTTGTATATATATATAATATATAGATATATGTATATATATATCTATATATCTTTTATATATATAAATATATAATATAGATTATATATATATATATACACATATATATACATACATTTATACATATGAATATATATATATATATATATATATATATATATATATATACTATGTATCTAACCATAATCTTATCTATCTATCTATCTATATATCACACACATCATTCATCACACACCACACACACACACATATATATATATATATATATATATATATATATATATATGTATATATGTATGTATATATATCTGTATATAAATTTACATACATATATACGTGTAGCCTATACATGTATATATTACGTATATACTATATATGTATGTTATATACATATATATATATACATATATATATGTTATATACATATAAATATTCACTAGGACAAGTATACATACATACACCTTCTCCAACTTTTCGTTATATTCCACGAAGAGATACTGAAGCGATGACAGACGACTCGACCATTTGACATTCCAGGTTCAGTTTGGAGGGAGGCTGGGATTCCTTGGAGGCATTCCAAGCAAGCAGGAATTCAAGAAGCCATTTTTACGATAACCTCTTGAAGACCTCTGGAGCATGTTTTTTTTTCTCTCTATCTTTTTTTTTTTTTTTGGGGCGGGGGGGGGGGGGGGGGGGGGGCGGCTGGGCTGTCGTGCGTGTGGTGAATTGGTGAATGTTATTTATTTATTTTTTATATATTTTTTTAAATGGGGTTAAGGGGAATTTTATAATGCAGTTTTTCTTTACATGGTGAAGTATTGATGGGCTGACGACTAGTTGCTTGTTTTTATTTAGATATTTGCACATGTTTGTTTGTAAACGCATACTCACCATGCCTACACATGCTCTTATATACGTAATACATAAATTCATACATAATTATATATATTATATATTACATATATATTATATATATATATATATATATATTGTGTATATATATAAATGTGTGTATTATATATTTATGTATGTACGTATGTGCATGTATATAATTCGTACCTATTACCTTTCTTCTTATCCATATTAACGCATGTCAATTAGCACACATATCTTACTACACGTGCTCACACCCACATACATACACAAATTCATACTTACATATAAATACTCAAGTGTGTATACTCGTAATATCTGTGCGTTCGTAGGTATGTATGAGTGCATGTATATAACTAACTCTAATTCGTTCCTGCCGCCTTTCCCCTTATCCATCGATTGGTTACAAGTAAAGCTTTTCATTTGCGACATTATTTTTGGGTGACAGACAAAGGAAGCGAATCATTGCGTGACGGGACGTGGATTGAATTGAAGGAGAAGAAGAAGAAGAAGAAGAAGAAGCAGTGAAAACTTTATTCCCGAAATTAATGTGTTCCATCTGCATGCAGGGTGGGGGGTGACCTTCTCCCCTCACCCAGACGAGGAAAGGTCAAAGGTTAAACGCTGGACACGATTCGTTCTCATATACAAGGCTGCTGCTATTTATTTATCTTCTCAAATGGATTTTGCTTTTGCTCACAACTGGAATTCTAGAGGTTGCTCTCTCTCTCTCTCTCTCTCTCTCTCTCTCTCTCTCTCTCTCTCTCTCTCGCTCTCTCTCACATATATATATATATATATATATATATATATATACATATACATATATAAGCGTATATATAATGCGTATATATATATATGTATTATATATATATATATATATATGTGTGTGTGTGTGTGTGTGTGTATGTGTGTGTATTATAATAAATATATACAAAAACATTCACTAAACATTTCCAAAGAAGTGTCAGTTCTTCAGCGCTGCGAATAAAACGCTTTAAACATTTTATAAGTTGATATTCAACAACATTATTACCGGAAAGTCTACAAGCGATCGTTATAGAAATCATAAATTTCCTCCAACGCCGGTTCTATTAAATATTCTTCTGTCGATTCGATATGCGTTACGGTTGCCAAAGTGACTGACGTTAAATTGTGTCCAAGAGCCAAGACTAGACCTTCTCTCTGGTACCGTTTTGGTTGGATTAAGAAACTTACTTGAAATATCATGATATCATTGATTTTTTTTCTTTCAGAGAGAGAGAGAGAGAGAGAGAGAGAGAGAGAGAGAGAGAGAGAGAGAGAGAGAGAGTTACTGTTATATTCTCAGGTAAGTTCTCTCTCAGGTTTGTAATGCAAATAGATATGGGTGTGTTAACAAGTAATTTCCAAATAGGTATGGGTGCGTTAACTAGTCATTTCACTCTATATTTACATGTAAACTCTCTCTCTCTCTCTCTCTCTCTCTCTCTCTCTCTCTCATCTGTGGTCCACTTTATGGCTCTCTCTCTCTCTCTCTCTCTCTCTCTCTCTCTCTCTCTCTTGCTCTTTGCGGTCCACTGATTTTTGCTTGCTCGTCAAACTTCCTGTCTGTCTGTCTGTCTGTCTCTTCCCATGATTTGCGCCGACGGGAAGAGGTTATTGAGTCGAAAACGCTCTCCTCTTCTCAGAAGAAGAAGAAGAAGAAGAGGAGAAGAAGAAAAAGTTGAAGAGGAATCATTGTCACTGAAAGTGACTCTGTCAATGACACTGACAAAGACTGTCAGTGACGCTGACAATGACTGCCTGTCACTAACAATGCCTCTGACAATGACACTGGCAATAACGCTGACAATGACTCATTGCCACGGACAATGACTTACAATGACACTTACTCATAGTCACAAACAATGTCTCTTGATAGTGACACTTCCTCCTCTGACTTGGAGAGAGAAAGTTACGATCAGAATTCAAACCATGTTTCCGTTTAAGGACGGCGGCATCCGATTGTACGTTTAAGACGTAATTCCCCGTATTATACTCCCACTCGTATATGATGTCACCACACACACACACACACACACACACACACACACAGGAATAAGAAGGAATGGTTTATCCCTATTGGCGGGTGGGTTAAATCCCACCAACTTCCCTCGTGTCTCCCCCTCCCCACCCAATATTTTGTTTTCATTTTTATCTCATAATGCTTTTGGTTAGAATATCACCTGTGTATATATACGTATATACATATATATATATATATATATATATATATATATATATTATATATATGTGTGTGTGTGTGTGTGTGTGTTATACATATATGTATATAATGAGAATGTCAGATAATAGATGGACATTGCAACAAAAACGAAGGTTAGAAAGCATAGAAAGATCATAAACAGACTGGAGTGGAAGGACTTGTCTGAGGCCTTTGTCCTGCAGTGGACTAGCAACGGCTGATGATACATACATATATATATATATATATATATATATATATATCTATATTATATATATATATCCATTATGTACAAATATAACTATATAAAACTGGCTGGGCCTAAGATTAAGATTTAAAACTTCCATAGAATTCGCTTGTCTAGAGAAGGGACCTTTGCCACTTTTAAGATGTTTCTATTTCTATCACCTTTACATCATCAAAAAGCTGGTAATTTAAAAGTTATCATTTATATAATTTTTTAAATCTTTATATGCTCTGATTTGCTTGGCACATGAGGACGAATCATTTGGGGCTGGAATTAGAACCTTCATGTCTCATTCTGAATACTCGAGTATTTGCAAAACGCCGGACCACTATTGTGGGCCAGGTGGGCCCGTGTAATCTTATGTAGACCCTCTGGGCCCATTCTGTGGCCCGATTATGGCCCTCGGGGTCCACGGGTTGAACGGACTTGAATCTACATTACAAAAAGAGACTTTCACTAATCCTAGAGATTTTTAAAATGGCCCCCATTATGTTTTCACTCCTTAGAGGTGAATTCTCTCCTCGGCGAAGAAGATGGAGAGGGCGTCGGCTTCCATTCGAACAAACTTGAACCTCCCTTAACCAAGGTCCCTTTATTTTTCTTTTTTATTGAGCGGAGTTGAAAATGCAAAAGGTTTACGCCTTACATACATGCACAGCGTAGTTGCTAAGTTATTAGAAGGCATTGTTCAGTGTGTATATACGTATATATACTAATATGTGTGTGTATGGAGAAACAAATCCACATTTATGCAAATGTTCATATATTTAAATTTAAAACTTTAAAGATAGCTTTCGGAATCTGTTCGGTTTCCCTTATCATAAGGGGAACCGAACAGCTTCCCGAAAGCTAGCTTTAAAGTTCTAGATTTAAATATATGTACATTTGCATAACTGTGGATTTGTTTCTCCATTTGAAGACTCGTGCTACTTTGAGGATTTTTTTGATGCGTGTGTATGTTCAGTATATATGTATTTACACACACACACACACACACACACACACATACACATATATATATATATATATATATATATATATATGATATATAGTATATATATAATAGTATGTATATATGAAAAATTACTTTTAAACTATTATCTCAGTCAAATCCTTTTAAGCATCAATAACCTAGATGCTGCGATGCTAGGTTCATCATAAATCAATCAGTCGAGTTGCTTTGAATATTCCCGTAGTTTCAGATCCTCCTTTATAATTCTGGAAGAGCTCACTTTTGGCTCCGTATATGTGGATTTCGTTTTTGAAATTTGTCTTCCGTGTTTCCAGAAGTAACGATCATTACTCCGAGAATACAAGAGTGAATAGTCCATTCATAAATTATTATCAACTGGCGTCGCATCAAGTATTGGTAATCGACGCCGTAAACTGTTTAAAAAACCCATGAACAGATAAACTGTGTGGATTACCTCTCTTCCCACCCCCGCCCCCGTCACCCCCTCCACCACCACCCCTCGTCCCCGCTTTCTCCACCATCAGTCCCACCCTCTTACGCTCCTCAGCCTCAAAGGAATGCGAGCGACCGACCATATACAAACATGGCCGGTGAAACAAGAAATTAGTTTTGCGTTATCATGATCCTTTGGTGTGTATCGAGTTCATCAACACTGGAGAAGGAAGGCCCTCTCCTCCCCCGTCGCCGTGGGAGGGGCCTAGGCCTAATTATCCCTTTGTCGGCTGTGCCCAAGCGCTGTAAAGTCATTGATGATAGGACATTAAAACCCCATTATGAAGGTATTTATGGCTATTGTTGAAGCACCGTTCAAGGATTTCTCCGGCGTGGGAGGAGGAGGGGGAGGAGGATACGCCCCCAAGCCTCTTCTGGAGCGTAGCAGAGAGAGAGAGAGAGTAACTGAAAAGAGCTTAGTGTTAACGAGGTGAAAATAATTCTACAGATATGGTTTCGATGGTAAATATCATTCGTAAATAGCCAATTGATTTTAAAGACGCGCGCGCGCACACCGTTCTCTCAACCGTCAGTACAGACGTCGGTCTATAGATGTAAGCACGAGCATGTTCCAGAAGGAAAGTTTGTTCCAACTCGAACCCCGACGGCAAACGACTACTATTATGATCCCTACAAAGTACAGATCGGGAAAGCAGCATGACGTTTCATTCTGTTCTGCTCACTCCGGCGTGGGAAGGACTTTATAGCAGGAGGGGGAGGAAGAAAGGAGGTCTCGAGAGAAAGCAGTGTAGTAATAGTAGTAGTAGTGCTGCGGCACTTTCCCCCCAAGTGTCTCTCAATTAACTCATTCAAAACGAACGCACCCGCAACACGAGCGGTGTACACAAGCTAGGGAGCCCAAGATAGATTTTCATTAACTTGTTTCTTCTTACCTGTGCCCCGTTACGTGTGTGTGTGTGTGCGTGTATGAGTTTATCTGTGTGTTTGTGTATGTATGTATGTATGTGTGCGTGTGTCTGTGTGTGCGTGTGTGTGAGGAGCGAGCTACCTCGAGTCAGTTGCTGCGTGTTATGGCAGCTGTAAGGTAGTGTGCGTGGAGCTTGTTTTCGTTCGGGTAAGAGAGCTGCGCTCGCCCTCGCCTTGGTGGCGCTGTGGCTGTGGTCCTTTTATTTAGATCTCTCCTCGTGTTTTAAACATGCAGGGCCCTTTAGATACGCGACGCAGGGCGCGAGCTAGCGTGTCAGTGCTTCGGCGACACGCCATGTGACGTCTCCTCCGCCTCTCTGTGTCTGTGAGTCGGTCTGTTTTGTGTCCGTATCATGACGCTGTTAAAAGTAAAGATGGAAGAAGGAAAAAAATCGAGAATGATCGTAAATTTCAGTGTTTCTTAATGGCTACGAGTTGTTCGGAGAGAGAAAGTGGGGGAGGGGGTGAGTGAGGTGGAGGTAAAGCGATTGAAACCGGGATTTCTTTTGTGTTTATACTGAAAAGTTATTGTTTTTAGCGATTATACCAAAAGTGAAATTTTGTGTGTTGTGTTTTCAGTGCCAGTGTATCAAACATGGATTTCAACAATATTTTTATTTATTGTTTAGTATATTTCGTCGACGCCGGGTACACAAGAGGGCTCTAGTTTCTTCCAGCGCGCTCTCTTTCTCTCTCAAAGTGACCTTTGAATAATACACAAGACACCTATGTTTATGAGTGTTTGGGATTTATTTATGATTGCTAAATATTGCCAAAATTGCTCCCACCACTTCCTACCCGACTTTCCTCAATAATTCACGAGATAATTTGTTATATTTGATATTTATTTTGTTAATCCAAAACCCCATGGTTGTGTATGAATACAGTGAACGTGCTAATATATATATATAAACTACATTCGCCAAGTGTAAACAAAAACTGTTCTATCACCTTATTCTTGTTTTCATTCCAAATACCAAACGGTCCACAGTTGATGTGATGAAAATATTATTCATTCGACCTTTAGAATCTTCTGTTGGGCATTATCGTGTTTGTGTGAATTATCGCCGCAAAGCAGATGTTTGTTGGGGGTGAGGGTTGGGGGGGAACTTCTTGCATGCACAGTTGCGTTCGTTTGCAGTGTCTGTTGATGCCGAAATTGTTATTGTCTTTCACGAAATTCTAAGAGAAAAATTCGTGCCTGTTTTTTTTGTTTTTCTGCGGGTTAGGTTGTGTTGCGCATCCCCGCTAGTGTTAGACCTATTAGCGCCGCTGTTGAATAGCTGTCTCTCTTAACGTGCGCCAGCCTTCATTTTGTTGAAAGGCTTGTATTCGGGTACCCGATACAGCGCCGCCACTTTCTGGTGATATATTGTTACCACCGATATTACCGGAAGCGAAGCAAGGGCGGGAAAAATCATTCTCAAGAGAGAGAGAGAACACCCATAACGGAAAAGGTGAGGCGCTCTCAGCGCTCAGTGGCTATAATAGTACTAGGCCTATAGCCATGGCCTCGGCAGCCAGAAAGAGAAACTTTTGGAAAAGGTAACCATTTTTTTTATAGCATTAAATCTGTAGCCATATATTTTTTTTTTTATCCAGCGAACTGCTGCTGTGCGGCATTTGAACGAGAGTTTTATTTTGTTTTTTGTTTTCTTGTTGCGTCATGCTGGCTGCTGCTTTCTTTTTAATCCTTTGATTTCTTGGAAGTTTGTAAGAGAGGCGTCGAAGTGTCACATATTACAGAAGCTTGGCCTGGCTGTTATTACATTGCCTGTTTGTTGGCTTGTGAAAGAGAAAGATAGGTATATATATATAGCTAATATATATGATATAAGATTATATATATATATATATATATATATATATATATATATATATGGGGATATATGATATATATATATATATATATATATAATATATATATATATATATATATATATCTGATCCTGCAGTTGTCGTGGGTTGTAGTGTATAGGTTCGTAGTGTGTCGAGTTTTGAAATTAATTTATTTTTCTTGTTGACTTAAGTTGCTGTAAAAATGCTTTTAGATTACTACGAAGTATTAATATGTTCTTTGGCCGCAGTTTAGTACTATCGATGTAGGTAATTGGCTAGCTACCTTGTCGAGAAAGCAACCTTCCCCAAGCTATAAGTAGAACCTTATCCAAAATATTGCCTCACAAGAAACTTATAAAACCATATACATAGCAGCTCTCAATGAAAGTTCAATAATAACAACAGTTTTATATAGACTTTCACTCTTGTATAAGTCAGTAGTAATTAATACCACGGCGTTGACAAGGTAAGCTACAAACTTTCAAATAGATGCAGGTAGTCAGTTGTAGTCTAATAAACCTCTTTCAGGAAAGGAATAATACTACAGTCTGAGAAGTGTTTGTGTTCGTGCAGTCATGCACTCCCGTACAGACATCATCGTACTTTAAACACACGTGCATTTACAGGTAGGGTCGGAAAGATTGTTTTTCCTTCTTCATTGTAAGCTCATTTCCACAGATAACAGTTGATAAAGGGTATAATACATTTCAAGCTCGTATCGAATTGAATGTAGAATTTAGGCCAAAGGCCAAAACAATGGACCTATGAGGTCATTCAGCGCTGAAACGGAAATTGACAGTACCTAAAAGGTTTGAAATGTGTAACAGGAGGAAAACCTTTCAGTTGCCATATGGATCAATAATTAGGGGAGGGTGGAAAATAAGATGGAAGAAGGAATATAAAGGAGATAAAGTAAAAGTTAAGGAAGGGGTTGCAGCTAGGGGCCGAAGACACGCTATAGGGGTTAATCTTGTATCCACATATAGCCTAACTAATATTATTATTTAGCCAAGTTTTTTTTTTTTTTTTTTTTTTTTGCAAAAAAATATTTTGGTAATTTGGATCTTGAACTGTTTTTATTTGTTAGTGATACTGTATCCGGGGTTCATCTCTCTTCAAAAGATGATTAGTGTTTTCTAAGTCTGTTTGGAATAGGTCTAAGACAATTTGATTTTTTTTTTAATCTTATTCCCAAAAAATGTTCAGTGTAAGAGAACATGCCTTAGTTTATTTTATCGTAATTGTTGCATTATCTCCGGTGATGATTTGTAGTTATTTTTATTACTAGTTATATTTAAATATTTTTATTATTTGAGAATATTTTCCTAAATCTATTCAAACATACATATACACAAACATATACACACAAACTTATACGTTATGTCTCTCGAAATGAATCCTAAGATGGTGGCGAGTTCAGAAATCTTGATCTACCTACTTACTATAAGGTAAACCTTACCACTGAAACCAGGGCAACATCATCTCAAGAATTTTTTCAAAGAGAAGGACACATAGACAGAAAAAAAAAAATTTCTTTATTACAACGAGCACCTTAAAATCACAAAGTTCCCTTGAAACCTGTAATTTAAGTTAGAAAAATCCATAATTGCAACGCTAAAAGCAAACATTCGCTGGTAGATCTAGGTAATAACTCCGCGGTGGTATTTCTTTGTTAATTACCGTTTCCTATAGTAGTTGGGTTGCTTATTAAGAATATACTGTTATTTTGGGGGGTTCGACTGTAATTAGCCCAGGGGCGCTAGTACTAAAGACGGCGAAATACAGTTGACGCCTCAATCCCTAGTGGCTGTTCCCGCGGAAACGTTCCTTGCTGTCCGTGCGGAGTTATTGCCTAGAATTTCCTATTCGCTTAGCTAACTAGTACCCTTAAGTAAAAAAAGAACGGAATTAGATGGAGATAGAACCCACATAGCCACGCGTCGGTATGCTAGCAAGAGTGAGTAAGAAGTTAGTCTTAAGCCTATTTCAGAAACAACTACAAAATAAACGTATTTACGAGATCACTAAGAAAAAAACTCATCAATGCATTGACAGTAATTAATCGTAATCCCTTTAACACCAAGGCTGATACAAAGTCGTCCGTTATGACAAATTCCTCTATTGGGCCACAAACCAGGACGCACGCAACACAGGTCGCCAAGCACGCAGGGTCTTCTCCGACCCTGGAGGCCCTTTAACGACTCCAGAGGCTCAGCGGGCTGAGGGCAAGGGCAGGTGACGACAGGGCGAGGCTCGCCCCCAGAAGTACGAAAAAGAGTCGCAGGAATAAAGGTCGCATTCATATTTCCTAGATAGTAACCCCCAAAGGATTTAGCCCGGTATGGATCCACCTTTGCATCGTGTTTAGTACAAGTCCGGTGGGGATTATACCGCTAGAACAGAAACAATACTGTAAATATCATAATGATAATGACCCCCAAAATAGTGTGAATTGTTCCCTGTGACTTTATTACCGGCCACCCAAGGCACAGCACCTCTAATGCCACCAGCAGCAAAACGTCGAGGGCACCTTCAAATTACTGCAGCAAACTGTCACAAGCTGTCAGAGAATATGGGCGCTTAAACCTTTCTAAAAGAGAGCCGTTAACTGTGTAACACTCAGTAGGTCCCCACATCACTAGCGGAGACGAGAACTAGCAGACGACGAACAGCCGAATCACCGTCAAACATGAAATGATGAAGACACTTACGTATGGGTGACTATCTATTCATTGACAACAACTATTTTAAGGGAGGAAAAAGACTGAAGTTCAGCCCTCAAGCGACATAAATAAATAAAAAATAACAAAAACTTATCGGCCAAAAATGAAAAGCAACTCAAAGTGAAAAAGAGAATAATTACGTCAACTTCATTACAATATGTATACACTATATATATATATAGTATATTTCTTATTTATTGGTTATATATATGTTTATATA
>NC_061089.1:46794778-46814778 GCF_015104395.2 Macrobrachium nipponense | reverse complement strand
GGTAGAGCAAATTGGATATAAAGGACATTTGTAGCTAATACATGTATATATGAATCACGGTTATGTGATAAAAATTCATATACCTATATATTATATATATATATATATAGATGATATATCACGTTCCTAACTTTCGTGATTCAGTTAACATTACATATATATATATATATATATAAGATATATATATATATATATATATATATATATATATAGAACCATACCAATTTTCTTGTGACGCAATTTAGGTTATATTCTGAATTATATTATTTAGGCCTAATTGGAATTTGAGAATTACATAGCAGGTTTTAGATGTGATTAATGAGACGCGTGATGCCTCTTTATCCCGTAATACATTGCGTAATTTGTCTTCCGTTTGGACGCGTTAATTACGTTGCTTTAATTAGACGAACTTTTTTTTTAACCTGTCTAGAGTTTTTAGCATCATTAATTATTTATCTTTTGCCTTTGTTTCTTATATAGTCTACGTTATTCGACGCGTCGTCTTTTTCCACAAAGTTAATAACCATCCTCTCTCTCTCTATCTCTCTCTCTCTCTCTCCGTCTCTCTCTCTCGTCTCTCTCTCTCTCTCTCTCTCTCTCTCAGCTAAATGAATATGTTAGAGTATTCTAGGAAAAAAAAAATGTTTCCTCTCAGGTATGTGAAAAAGATAAAATGTATTCCCGGGCCGGAGAAATTCCCCCCCCCCCCCCCCCCCCCCCCCCCCCCCCCCCCCCCCCCCCCCCCCCCCGTCCCTCTCTCTCTCTCTCTCTTCTCTCTCTCTCTTCTCATCTCTCATCTCTCTCTCTCTCTCTCATCTTCCTCTCCTCTCAGCTAAAGGAAAAAGATAAATGTTTTGTAATGGGAAAATGTTTTTATTCTATTACACCACTCCTAGAAATTTCTTTTAGTTTTCATTCATCCTTAAAGGCAAGCACCTACGTGTCAAATTGCATTTCTAGAAACATGTATTTTTTACTTTATTTTGTCCTGCTAAAATTCTCATTAAAAAGAAATAAAAAGGAAGACTTATATGCGTTTTGTCGGAGTAGATTTAAAATGTTTTTCCTTTTGGGCTCAGACGCTTCCTAAAGGATAGTTTTTTTTTTTTTTAAGAGTTTATGAGTTTCTCCGTAATTTTGTTTGCTGCAGATGATTTTTGTATTTTCATGAGAGAGAGACGTTTGACTAATTTCTCAAAATTTAAGGTTATTTTAATGAATTCATTATTATTATTATTATTATTATTATTATTATTATTATTATTATTATTATTGTTGTTGTTTTTATTATTGCTTAAAGATTCCACAGTGGAAAGATTAAACTGTTGTAAATTAAAATCACGTTTTTATAAACGTATGTATGCATTATTATTTTATTATTATTATTATTATTATTATTATTATTATTATTATTATTATACATGTAGGTATACACAGAAGTACATATAAGTACTATACATACCAGTATGCACGCATACCTAACTATGTATACATATAGGTATACATTCAAGTATACCTAGAAGTATGCATGCTTGTAAGTATACATGATCACATCAGCAGGAACAAACGCACAAACTCATTTCTTCGATCATTTATGTCCGTGACATGTCTCAAGTTCAGCTCTGCATTGCGCCATGCGATAAAACTCTCTCTCTCTCTCTCTCTCTCTCTCTCTCTCTCTCTCTCTCTCTCTCTCTCTCTCTTTGCGTGTGTGTCCTTATCTTTCTGTGACAACTTTAGGTTGAAATCATGAACGCGACGAATCTGTGTGTGTGTGTGTGTATACTTATCTCTCTGTGACAACTTCGGGTTGAAAGAATGAATCTATCTTTCTCTCTCTCTTTCTCTCTCTCTCAGGGCGACTTTAGTGCGACCCACATCAGTCGACAACCAACCATGCCCCTAATTAACGGCTTAAGTCTGTAGGGACAACGTGGATTTTTAAAGAAATGAGAGAGAGAGAGAATTTCTATTATATGGCTTAAAGAATTTTGCGTCACGATTGTTAGGTAACCTGGATCTCAGAGAATTTTTTTATTAAAACTGAACAGTTATTTTCGCAGCGACGAATAATTTATTGTGTCAGTTCACATCCACTACCGATTTCAAGGCTTCATTGCTTCACAGGAGGACCATGTAATGATCTATGAATGAATCTATTGCGCAAATGGCACCTCCGAAGTTCAAGCGACGATGCAGTTCTTATATTGTAATAATGTATATGAATTTTGATCTATTTATTTATTAATTTCTTAGTACATTTTTTTTCTCGTAACTGATCTCTTCTTTCTGTATTTCCTATTTCCTTCTGTTATTTCAAATGAGCACCATATTCTTTGGCAGATTGGATTTCGTGTTAATGGCTCCTGTGGAATAATAATAATAATAATAATATTAAAAATAAAGAATCAAGAAGAAAGTATCACTCATTGATGTCGCAATACCATGGGACACCAGAGTTGAAGAGGAAGAGAGAGAAAAAATGGATAAGTATCAAGATCTGAAAATAGAAATAAGAAGGATATGGGATATGCCAGTGGAAATCGTACCCATAATCATAGGAGCAATAGGCACGATCCCAAGATCCTGAAAAGAATCCAGAAAAACTAGAAGGCTGAAGTAGCTCCAGGACTCATGCAAAAGAGTGTGATCCTAGAAACGGCGCACATAGTAAGAAAAGTGATGGATTCCTAAGGAGGCAGGATGCAACCCGGAACCCCACACTATAAATACCACCCAGTCGAATTGGATGACTGTGATTGAGCAAAAAAAAAATAAATAATAATAATAATAACTGTTGTCATATTGGCGTGGATGTTTTCATGTTAGTTAATGATTTTTTTCTGAATAATAATAATAATAATCATAATAATGCAGGGCAATATTATCTAATATTTTTTTTATTTTAATGAAGGATTTTTTTTTTAATTAGGAACTTTTCATTTTTAGTTAAATCAGGAGCCTATTTTTTTCGTGGCTCACGGACGCAAATAAATTTTCATTACGACCTGCGACTGCGAAGACCTCTTTGAAGTCTGAGCCGCCTCCGTTGTGTGTGTTTGGATTTTTTTTTCCATGTTTTTGGGGGTTGGTGCAGAGGTTTTTTAATTATTTTTTTTTTTTGCATTTTTGTTATTGTTATTAATATTGTTGTTATATTGGGACCTCTTTCAAGTCTGAGCCGCCTCCATGGGGTGTTTTTTTTTTCTTTATGTTTTGGGAGTTGGTGCAGAGGCTTTTTTATGTATTTTTTTATTGTTGCTATATTTTTTCTTGTAGCTATTATTATTTTTTTTTTTTTTTGGGGGGGGGGACCTCTTTGAAATCTGAGCCGCCTTGTGGTTTTTTTTTTATTGTGTTTTTGGTACATCAGTTGGTGCAGGGGCTTTTTTTTTACATTTCGTTAATTGTCGTAGATTTGTCATTATTATTATTTTATATATTATTATTATTATTATTATTATTATTATTATTATTATTATTATTATTATTATTATTGGGACCTTTTTGAGTTCTGACCCGCCTCCTTGGTTTTTTTTTTTTTTTTTTTTATAAATCTTGGGAGTCGATTCAGAATTATTTTTTTTTATTTTTTTATTGTAGCGGATTTTATTATTATTAATTATTATTGGATTATTATTATTATTATTATTATTATTATTATTATTATTATTATTATTACTTATTATTGTGTTTTAAGTAATAAGTGATATGATAATTACAATTGATATTATTATTATTGTGTGCATGCTAATAATAATAGTACTAATAATGTAATGTACATATAATAGTTATAATAATGCGCCAAGATTAGAAGATCCATTTTAAAGTGGGATTAGTATATGCTGTTATATGTTTCATATTGGAGGGGGGGGAACGGGGTATGGGAGGGAGAGCAGTTGCGACGGAGACGACTGGGTGATGGGCAAGAAGTGGGTTGGGTAGGAGAGAGAGAGAGAGAGAGAGAGAGAGAGAGAGAGAGAAGAGATTGGTTCCTTCCAGCAAGGGGTAGAGCTGGAATGTAAATGGGTTTTCTTTGCAAATACGAAATTAGCCATTGAGCTTGACCCTTGTTCCTGAGCCTGGTAAAAAATAGAAGTCACGCAGCCAGTTTTTTTTTTTTCTTTTCTTTTTTGAGAGAGATATTTCCTTAGGTGTTAGTTAGCCATTAAGTTTTTTTTCGAGCCTTAATATAGTCAAAAACACATTAAAGAGTCCGGGGAAGGTTAGGGCTCTTTCTGCTCCCAGTAAAATGGGTGATAGGATCTATTCCATTAGGCCTGGACAGAATTTAACGCCTTTTTTTAAGCAGTGCTGTAGTGGTGATAATTACAGGAGTCCTGGGGATGGGCAGGAATGTAGTTGAAGATGCATTGTTAATAATACTCTTCTGCATGAGTCATGGAGCTACTTCAGCATCTAGTTTTTCCGGGCTCCTTTTCAGGGAATCTTGGGATCAAACCTAGTGTCTCTATGATTATGGGTACAATTTCCACTGGCTTATCCCATATCCTTTATACTTCTATTTATTATTATTATTATTTTTTTTTTTTTTTGCTCTATCACAGTCCTCCAATTCGACTGGGTGGTATTTATTATTATTATTATTATTATTTTTTTTTTGCTCTATCACAGTCCTCCAATTCGACTGGGTGGTATTTATAGTGTGGGGTTCCGGGTTGCATCCTGCCTCCTTAGGAGTCCATCACTTTTCTTACTATGTGTGCCGTATCTAGGATCACACTCTTCTGCATGAGGCCCGGAGCTACTTCAGCCTCTAGTTTTTCCAGATTCCTTTTCAGGGATCTTGGGATCGTGCCTAGTGCTCCTATGATTATGGGTACGATTTCCACTGGCATATCCTATATCCTTCTTATTTCTATTTTCAGATCTTGATACTTATCCATTTTTTCCCTCTCTTTCTCTTCAACTCTGGTGTCCCATGGTATTGCGACATCAATGAGTGATACTTTCGTCTTGACTTTGTCAATCAACGTCACGTCTGGTCTGTTTGCACGTATCACCCTATCCGTTCTGATACCATAGTCCCAGAGGATCTTTGCCTGATCGTTTTCTATCACTCCTTCAGGTTGGTGCTCGTACCACTTATCACTCCTTCAGGTTGGTGCTCGTACCACTTTTATTATTATTATTATTATTATTATTATTATTTTTTTTTTTTTTTTTTTTTTTTTTTTTTTTTTTTTTTTTTTTTTGCTCTATCACAGTCCTTCAATTCGACTGGGTGGTATTTATAGTGTGGGGTTCCGGGTTGCATCCTGCCTCCTTAGGAGTCCATCACTCTTCTTACTATGTGTGCCGTTTCTAGGATCACACTCTTCTGCATGAGTCCTGGAGCTACTTCAGCCTCTAGTTTTTCTAGATTCCTTTTCAGGGATCTTGGGATCGTGCCTAGTGCTCCTATGATTATGGGTACGATTTCCACTGGCATATCCCATATCCTTCTTATTTCTATTTTCAGATCTTGATACTTATCCAATTTTCCCTCTCTTTCTCTTCAACTCTGGTGTCCCATGGTATTGCGACATCAATGAGTGATACTTTCTTCTTGACCTTGTCAATCAACGTCACGTCTGGTCTGTTTGCACGTATCACCCTATCCGTTCTGATACCATAGTCCCAGAGGATCTTTGCCTGATCGTTTTCTATCACTCCTTCAGGTTGGTGCTCGTACCACTTATTACTGCAAGGTAGCTGATGTTTTCTTGCACAGGCTCCAGTGGAGGGCTTTTGCTACTGAATCATGCCTCTTTTTGTACTGGTTCTGTGCAAGTGCCGGGCATTCACTTGCTATGTGGTTTATGGTTTCACTTTTCGTATTGCACTTCCTACATATGGGAGAGATGTTATTTCCGTCTATCGTACTTTGAACATATCTGGTTCTTAGGGCCTGATCTTGTGCCGCTGTTATCATTCCTTCAGTTTCCTTCTTTAGCTCTCCCCTCTGTAGCCATTGCCAATTGTCATCGCTGGCTAGTTCTTTAGTCTGTCTCATGTATTGTCCGTGCATTGTTTTGTTGTGCCAGTCCTCTGTTCTTTCTGTCTTTCTCCTGTCTCTGTATATTTCTGGGTCTTCGTCTGCTTTTATTAGTCCTTCTTCCCATGCACTCTTTAGCCACTCGTCTTCACTGGTTTTCAGATATTGCCCCAGTGCTCTGTTTTCGATGTTGACGCAGTCCTCTATACTTAGTAGTCCTCTCCCTCCTTCCTTTCGTGTTATGTATAGTCTGTCCGTATTTGCTCTTGGGTGTAGTGCTTTGTGTATTGTCATATGTTTCCTGGTTTTCTGATCTATGCTGCGGAGTTCTGCCTTCGTCCATTCCACTATTCCTGCGCTGTATCTGATTACTGGCACTGCCCATGTGTTTATGGCTTTTATCATATTTCCGGCGTTGAGTTTTGACTTGAGTATCGCCTTGAGTCTCTGCATATATTCTTTCCTGATCGTGTCCTTCATCTCTTGGTGTTTTATATCTCCTCCTTCCATTATTCCCAGGTATTTGTATCCTGTCTCATCTATGTGTTTGATGTTGCTCCCATCTGTAGCTTATCCCTTCAGTTCTCATTACTTTGCCTTTTTGTATGTTGACTAAGGCGCATTTTTTCTATTCCAAACTCCCTCCTGATGTCCCCAGATACAATCCTTACAGTCTGGGTTAGGGTATCTATTTCCTTGATGTTCTTACCATACAGCTTGATGTCGTCCATGAACATCAGATGGTTGATTCTGTTGCCTCTTTTCTTGAGTTGGTACCCGGCATCCATCTTCTGTAGTACTTTTGTCACGGGAATCATGGCTACTACTAAGAGTAGTGGGGACAGTGAGTCGCCCTGGAAGATCCCTCTCCTGATATTAACCTCTGCTAGTCTTATTCCAGAGCTTGTAAGTATTGTATTCCAGTTGCGCATTGTATTTTTGAGGAAGCTGATGGTATTTTCCTCTGCCCCATATATTTTCAGGCATTCTATTAGCCATGTGTGTGGTATCATGTCGAAGGCTTTCTTATAGTCTATCCATGCCATGCTTAGGTTGGTTTTCCTTCTCCTACTGTTCTTCATTACCATTTTGTCTATCAGGAGCTGGTCTTTTGTGCCCCTACACTTCCTTCTGCAGCCTTTCTGTTGGTGGGGGATGGTGTTTGTCTCCTCTAGGTAGTTGTATAGCCTTTCACTGATGATACCTGTTAGTAACTTCCACATTATTGGTAGGCAGGTGATAGGCCTGTAGTTACTGGCTATATTTCCCTTACTCTTGTCTTTTTGTACTAAGGATGTTCTTCCTGTGGTCATCCATTTGGGTGCTTGGTGATTTGAGATACAATGCTGGAGTTGTTCTGCTATTCGTGGGTGTAGGGCCTTGAAGTTTTTGAGCCAGTATCCATGGACTTCATCGGGACCTGGGGCTTTCCAGTTTGGCATTTTCTTTAGTTGGTGTCTGACTGTGTCTGTCTCGTGATCTCTGTTTCTTCTTCCTTGATTTCCTGGAGCCATGTTGCATGTTTGTTGTGTGATACCGGATTGCTCCATATGTTTTCCCAGAGTCTCTTACTTGGTTCGGCTTCAGGAATTTCTGGGTGGTTGTCTTCCCCTCTTAGTTGGCTGTATAGTCTTTTCTGGTTGGTTCCGAATAGTTTGTTCTGTTGGTATCCTTATTCCTGTTCATGTACCGTTGGATCTTATGTGCTTTGGCCTTAAGCCTCTGTTTTACATCTTCTATTGTGTTGTTTAATCCCCTCTCTTGTACTTTGTATTTCTCATTGAGTTCCTCCCTTGTTTTCTTGCTTCTTAGCCTTTTTTCTGCCATCTCTTTCAGTTTACTCAAGTCAGATCTCATCACCATGATTTGCTTTTCCAGGCGCCTTTTCCAAGGAGGTTGCTGTTTTGGTTGCTGTTGGGTTGGTTGTGCTGGTGGTGTTGGTGTTCGAATTCCCATCAGTTCTGCTACTAATCTTGCTCCTGCATATGTCAAGTTATTTGTTTCTGTGATACTGGTGGTCTGTATTATGCCCAGTATTTCATTGACCTCACTTGTTTTCTCCCTTAATTTCTTGGTGTTGTAGGCTTTCATGGAGGGGATCTTTGTTCTCTCTGTATCTGGCTCCATCCATTGTCTAATCTTTTCTACCCATTCCGTCCTCTCTGTTACTTCGTCGGTGTTTCTTCGTGTGTCGTTGTTTGATACCTCATCCTCCCTGTCGTCTTCTGTGGCATCGTCTCTCAGTTCGTCTTCGTGTAATTCGTTGTCGTGTGACATTTCCCTTTCCAGTTCTTCTCTTTCTGTTGGGGAGAGCCAGTTCTTTTTCTTTATGTTCCTTGCTTGGTCTGCCAGCCTCTGTTCTGTTTGGGGGGTGTTATTCCTCTCATTCCAGATGTTGACCAATCGTCTTCTATATCCTCTCTCCGTCGGGTTGCTTCTGTTATTATATTATTATTATTATTATTATTATTATTATTATTATTATTATTATTATTATTATTATTATTATTATTATTCTATGTCTCCGGCAGTATGTCTATACCATTAATTTTGTATATATCTGATTCTAAAGCCTGAATGCAATCATCACTAAGGAATATAACAACTGATAACAGCGTACTAAGAACTTTCCGATAAATATATAAGAAGTGACACTTGCAATTTGCGAATACGTAAAGCTATCATTATTATTATTATTATTATTATTATTATTATTATTATTATTATTAGTCAGAAGGTGACTGCTATTCTTATGGAACAAACTCACCACAGGGGCCACTGACTTGGAATTCAAGCTTCCAGAGAATATTATGGTGTTCATTAGAAAGAAGCAACAGAGGGCAACGGGAAACGCAGAAAGAGTTTTCGTTAATGACACCCAGTCATGTATTCAATAACAAATAACAAATGAGTATTATTGCACTGTCATGGTCCTTGACATGTGTCATTAAATACCACGGTGCTAATTTGAATGCAAATTGACCAAGGGGGAGATTCAGTAATTTATTCTTATCAGAGTTTGAATGATTCAATTTCATTATAATTTTTATTTATTTATTTATTTATTTATTTAATTTATTTATTTATTTATTTATTTATTTTCCTGTATACATTTCGCGCCTGAGCTTGTGTTCATTGATGTGTTATTGATTTCTGATTGTGGTTTTTGAATAATGCATTTCATGTTTGGATGTGAAAATATTATTTGTGTTCTGGGTATAAATTTACATGCTTTGAACTTCAAATTAATTTATATGGTCATTATATTAATATATATATATATATATATATATATATATATATATATTATATATATATATATATAGTATATATATATAATATATATATATATATATATATAATATATATATATATATATATATGTATATATATAATATATATATATATATATATTACACACATTTATATGTGTATACAAATACATACACACAAATTTATATATATATGTGTGTATGTGTGATGTTTTTGTGTGTAAAAGACTTCCATACGAACCATACGTACTAGTCGACCTTGCGAATCTCACCCTGTTATCTAATCCTGACTTAGAGCTTCAAGGAAAAAGCCGATGACTGCAAATGCGAAGTAATGAGGAAAAGGCCATTAAACGGGTTCCAATTTCGAGGGCCGTTCTTTTGGATAATGCTCATTAATGTCACGTGGTGTGGCGTCCGACAAGGGCAGGGCCGACGTCCTCGGATTTTCCCCGAGACGCCCACCACACAACTACATTTCGCATTCCATCCGTCTAATGGGCCTCGTTGTTGTTGCTCCCAAGCTCACATTCTGATCAACTTCTGCTCCTCATCTCCTCATTCCGTAGTAAAGTCACCGCCTTGTCGCCCGCCCCCTACCCCCCACCCCCCGGCAGCTTTTGTGGCTTTGAAAAGTGTAAATTCCTTTCCTTATTCTCTGCCTTTTGCAGTTGGTCTGGGTACGGGTCCAAGCTGCACTTTTTGGGTAAGTTTTTTTTATCAGCTCTTGGCTCACAAAGTGGCTGTTGTGGCTTCGGACAGTGTAGAGTCCTTTCCTTCTTCTCTGTCTGTTGCTCTTCTCGGGTACAGTTCCAGGCTGCAGTTCTGGGTAGGTTTTTTTTTTTTTTTTTTTTTTTTTTTTTTTGCTGTATGGCTTCGGAAAGTGTAGAGTCCTTTCCTTATTCTATGTCTATTGCAGTTTTCGGGTAGAGTTCCAAACTCCACTTTATCGGCAAGTTTTTTTTTTCTCAATTATGGGCATCCGTAGAATTTCTTGGCATGGTTTGCTTGCAAATTTAATATAATTCCATAATATGTGCATAATTTGCTGTTATAAATGGTCTTACTCCATGTTATTTGCAAATTGTTTTGTCAGAAATAGTCATACTCAACATTATGTGCATATGTTGCTTTCAAAAGTAATCTGGGTCCACCTTATGAGTACGCTTTCAAATTAATTTTTTTCTCGTTAAAAAAGCGCATTCTTGCTCCACTTTCAAAGCTTGAGATCTTACTTCACTTTCAGTGCAAATTTTGCCCTAAAAATGCGTTATTTTCTTTCAATAATTCACCCGTTCTCCCCTTCTTTCATTTTCAATTATGCAACAATACCTGTAAAACTTTTGCTCAAAAGTAAAAAACTTGTTCCACTTCCTCATGTACAGATTTTTACTGCCTAGCCCAAAGTAAAGTTTTCTTCGTTTTGTATGCATATTTGGCCCCTTTACTCTTAATGCCATTATGAACTGCTAGATAAGTTTTTTTTTTTTTTTTTTTTTTTTTTTTTTTTTTTTTTTTTTTTTTTTTTTTAGCTGAAAGGACCAATTCTTCCTCCAGAGAGAAAATCCCTCGAAAATAGAAGATAAAGGTTTTGTGCTTTAGATATGTGAAGTCCAATATTTCGTGAGGGTCATTAATTCCTGTCTTTTTCTCGGGAGTTGTGGGGTGGGGGAGACCCAGGGGGGTGGGTGTCGCTTCACGTCTGAATGCATGAAGAAGATGCCAAACCACATTAGAAATGGAAGTCGTCTTTTCTTTGAAGTGCCAAGGAACCGTTCGACCGTAAATGAGGAGGACGACTTTACTGTGAATTGGATTTTCTTTCGAGGTATTCCTTTGACGCTCTCTCTCTCTCTCTCTCTCTCTCTCTCTCTCTCTCTCTCTCTCTCTCTCTCGTGACGAAGTTTGTAATTTTGTGATTGGGTATTGAATCCCCTTCCCTCTCTATCTCTCTCTTACCCCATAATGAACTTTGTAATTTTCTTTGCTCCAAAAATGGCGCACTTGCCTATTAGTTTGATAAAAAAAAAGGAATGTTACGAACTGAGTTATTTAGTGATAATGATCAATATTTATTAACTACTTACTGTTAGCGCCTCAGTGGTGTGGTCGGTTTGGCCTTGGCCTGCCACTTCGGTGGCCGCGAGTTCGATTTTTGGCCATTCCACTGAGGGTGAGAGATGTGTATTTCTGGTGATAGAAGTTCACTCCACCATATACAAACAAAAACTACTTACTGTTGCCATGAGCCTTTCGTTGAATCAGTCAGTAGGAGGTTAATGCCGTCAGTGCACCTCTACTTTCGGTTCTAATCAGTGTTCCTTCGGGCCCCTAGCTACAACACCTTTCATTCCAATTACTGTACCTATCAGTTGAGTCATAGTTTAACCACAAGGTATTCCTCCTGTTACACCTTTCAAACCTCTTGACTGTCAATATCCGTTACAGCGCTGAATGACCTTATAGGTCCCAGCGCATGGCCATTGGTTTAGATTCTGTAATCTATATAGCCCCTTACGTTGAATCATAAAGACGATGAACAATGAAACGAACTGTGGGTTAATTTTGAAAGTTCTGCGTCTAACCGTTGTCTAGAGAGCCAAGAATCTTTTCCATTTGCTTTTAATTAAAGTGGCTTGATCATATTTGATCTCTCTCTCTCTCTCTCTCTCGTTATATATATATTATATATTATATATATATATATATATATATATGTATGTATGTATGTATATAGTATATATATATAGTATATATATAATATATATATTATATATATAATATATATCACACACTACGAAAATTGTAATAGCCATAATTCCCTCTATTACAATTTCATATGTATCTGGTAAAAAATAATCAGTAGATCCTACATAGTATGTATATATATATATATATATATATATATATATATATATATATATATATATATATATATATATATACATAATAATCTCACACCGCCTACCTGTGCATGTATGAGAGACAGACACAAAAGACAGACACGTCGAAGTCGGCGTGATAAAACAAAAGGGTTACCTGAGAGGTAATTACCTCAATGAAACTTTGTGTTTGAGAGGTATCATGTTCTTGTTTGCTTGTTAGCAACTTCGAGATTCTGAAAGGAAGAAGAAACTTTATTAACTCTCTCCGGGGGGAAAGGTTCGTGAAATCCATTGTGTACGCTTTTACTAAAACCCGTTTGGGAGTTCCTATTTTGTTTATCTTCGTTTTCGAGTAATTTATTATCGAGAGAGAGAGAGAGAGAGAGAGAGAGAGAGAGAGAGAATTACCGAGAGAGAGAGAGAGAACCTGTAGGGAGGTTCCTCAGGTTAATGAGGTGGGTGGGTAGAGAGAGAGAGAGAGAGAGAGAGAGAGAGAGAGAGAGAGAATTCCCCCACCACCTCTTGCTCCTGCGTGGCTCGTGTGACTTTGGTGGCGCATCCTTACCAGTTGTGGTGTAGTGGTTTCAACGCCTTATTGGGAGCTCGTTTCTCGTCAGACATCCATAGTCGAATATGTAAGTGAGAATCATTAAAATTATATTTTCACTTTTTTATTCGAGCAGCGCTCTTGAGCGCTTGAGCTCAGGCGTGCGCGCGTCTTCGTGGGAGGTGAGGGTCCAAGGTCACTGGTTAGGTCTTGTGGGTACCGGGCAAGGGTGGGTGGGTGGGAGTATGGTATGGGGGAGATGGAATGTGTGAATTCTCGATTATGTGGTTATTGGAGAGAGAGAGAGAGAGAGAGAGAGAGAGAGAGAGAGAGAGAGAGAGAGAGAGAGAGATCCTCGCGTTCATGCTCTGAATCTCACGTTATTAGGTAGAGTTTGTACTATAGTAGATTGACATCACCGGTGCATCTGATGTAGGCCAGTCCCTTACGACGCTCCTGATTGGCTGTTGAGTTCACATAGACAGGATGTATGTTCCACCTCTCCTGAGGGCTACGTCTTTCAAAAGCATCCCTCAGGAGAGGTGGAATATACATCCTGCCTTATGAACTTTCGAGGGAGACTGAGAGTTTCCAGCCCTGTGATTGGCTTATCAACAGCCAATCAGGAGCGTCGTAAGGGACTGAGCTAGACATCAAATGCACGGCTGATGGGAATCTACTGTAGTTCGCCATCTTCCTTATCACACAAAATAATTATTATTTAAGATTTTTTTCCTTCGCTAGGAACAATAACCTCTGCTTTGTTAGGGTATATTATATTGACCCCTAACGAATTTCCCCCATTTTTTTAGGGAACTTTATATTGACCCATGACAAATTTCCCCCAATTTCTTAGGGAACATTTTATTGACCCATAAAAAATTTCCCTCACTTCTTAGGGAACATTATTTTGACCCATAAAAAATTTCTTTCACTTTCTTAGGGAACATTATATTGACCCATAACAAATTTCCTTCACTTTCTTAGGAAACATTATATTGACCTATAACAAATTTCCCCCAATTTCTTAGGGAACATTATATTAACCCCTAACAAATTTCCCCCTATTTCTTAGGGAACAGTATATTGACCCCTAACAAATTTCCCCCAATTTCTTAGGGAACAGTATATTGACCCCTAACAAATTTCCCCCTATTTCTTAGGGAACAGTATATTAACCCCTAACAAATTTCCCCCCAATTTCTTAGGGAACATTATATTGACCCCTAACAAAATTCCCCCAATCTCCATAAAAGAAAAAAAAAACTTTTCAAAGAGAGAGGTCTTTGTGATAACGAGGTAAAATACTTATCTAGAACTCAGAGGAACAGTGATTTATAGACAACGATGCTTTGTGTAAAACGTAAGTGCAAGCATTTCTTTTTCTTTTCTAGCGATAGTCCGCTGCTATAGCCTATCCACCTTGTAACTGTCGAAATTTCTGTGGAGTAATCAGATGGTATCTAAACGGATGCATCCGTTTAGATACGATCTGATAACTCCACAGTTATATACATATACATGTATACTATATGTACGTTACAATACTTATTATGTATATAATATATATAACATATAATATATATATTATAATAATAATATATATACCAATACAATTACGTATTAAGCTACAGATGTCCTTTAATATCTAATTCTCTCTACCTCAGAATTAATACATTTTCATATACGTTAACTGAAGGGGAATTATGAGTTGATATAATTTCGTCGGCTAATCACGGTGATGTGATCAGAGACACACACACACACACACACACACACACACACATATATATATATATATATATATATATATATATATATATATATATATATATATATATATATATATATATATATATATATGTATGTATGTATGCATGCGAGCCTGACATTTATATGAATTTCGTACCTACGTATAATACCCCGGAAAGATTTGCTCCCCAGCCACCCTGGGACAGGAGTGAAAAGGGGGCGGACGCCATGACCTTGTCAACCCGCCTGGGAGTAGTATTAGCAATACGAGCATCTGTGAGTCATTAGGCGTCATTCATGAGAGGATTTACCGCCCCCGTCACGTCACCGCCTGTCACATCGGGTGCCGAGGCCAGTTGGGCGGAGAATTAGCAATATACCTCATCGGTTGGCTCCGTTAGTTCACCTGGGGAAAAAAAAAATAAGACCGTTACCGATTCATGATGATGATGATGTTTAGATTTCTTTATATAATTATATTTATATAATATATAACACACATTATATATTGTATGTATTGTATTTGTTTATTTATTATATATATATTTTATATATTAAATATATATATATATATATATATATATAATATATATATAATATATTAAACGTATCTTTTACTGTGGCAGAGTGAGGAATACTGGTAATGAATTGATGGAGAATATGAAAAAGACATTAGAACTAAGTCCTTGCTTTTATGTATGTCATTTACCGAATTCTTCGCTAGACTATCTTTGAACTCTCGAAGTTCGGCATTTTAGAATTAATTTTCTTAAGTATTTAATAGTCTGATTTAACTGCTCGGTCTTTTATTTTCTATTGTTTATTTTTTCTATAAAGCTCACCTTCAGCGTAGTGTTCAGTCGATACCTTTGATGCAGTCTTAAAAATGATTTTCTTGGCTGTTTAATGGGTTATTAAACTTTTGCCTTTTTTTTTTTATCTTTTTTTCCCCTAGCATTGTGAGATTTTAACCCTGCTGTGCAATTGCGCTCGTTAAGGCTTCAGAAATGCATTCTAATTAAAAGATAAGCGGTTGGAAGTTCGCTTGATCGTTTGACCCGAAAGACTTTCGCGTAGGAGGATCAGATTCAGGTGTATTTCGATATTCTGTCATGCTGGTATTTTATGCGTCTTCGAAAGTGCATCATGATTCAAGATAAGTTGTTGAAAGTTCGCAAGATTCTTTGACTCGATGAATGGCGCACATAAGGAAAAGTCTCAAGTCTATTTCGATACTGCGTGAAAACGAATATTAAATCACTTTATATTTCTTCACATTTTACAGGGAATGAAAGTTGTTCAGAGAAAAGATTTTTAATCCGGTTTTCCCGCTAAGCACAGTTGAATAATTTAGCTGATAGTGTTCAGTGTTCATTAAAATGGTTCTCAAGTAGTCATTGAAGGCTCTATACTGAGATTTTGACTGATGTCAATGACTACATACTACTGGGTTCATTTTCCATAAGTGTGAAAATTCCTTGAGTCAACACCCAAACAGCTCTCTCTCTCTCTCTCTCTCTCTCTCTCTCTCTCTCTCTTCTCTCTCTCTCATCATATATATATATATATATATATATATATATATAATATATATATATATATATATATATATATATATATTATCACTTACATTCATGCATACTATTTTGTTTTTCACAAGAAAGGAATTTAGTGACCTAGCCGTTTATATCTTTGTCTTGTTATTCATCTCTCTCTCTCTCTCTCTCTCTCTCTCTCTCTCTCTCTCTCTCTCTGACGTTCCTTGGGCCATGTTCAGGAGGCGAGATCAAACGCTTCCGCGCAAAGCAGGTTTGCGGCGAATTTAGATTCTGGCCACCAATCAAAATAGTTTACGGTCCTTCTGTTTAAAGTCTCTCTCTCTCTCTCTCTCTCTCTCTCTCTCTCTCTCTCTCTCTCTCTCTCTCTCCTCGACGCCTGATCATCATCGTCATCATTTTTTTTCGATGCACACTTATCATGTGCATAATGTATAGGGCAGTGAACGTGATGGACTGATGGGGCAAAGGATATATAATAGCGTGGACACTTCTACAAGTATGTGTATGAGTGCGCGTGGCGTTTAGGCCTAATGTATGTATTTGTATGTATGAGTATACCCTGGGTTTGTGTGTAAGTGTATACACACACCACACATATATTATAATATATATTAGTATATTATAATATATACTATATATATATATATAGATAATATATAGAGAGAGAGAGATGAGAGAGCGACGAGAGAGAGAGAGAGACCAGGATAACCAAGTGTGTAGCATACCCTTACATACGAAATAAATCAATTCATAAATCTAAGCAAATACACTAATATGTGTGTTTGTGTGCATATATAAGTGTGCATGTATTATATATGCAGTATGTATATTTTATACATATATATGTATATGTATATATATACAATATATATATAATATACATACTGCATATATAATATATTTGCACACAAACACGTATATTAGTGAATTTACTAAGATTTATAGATTTATTTATTCATATGTATGGGTAGGCTATACTACACTTGGATCTCTCTCTCTCTCTCTCACACACACACACACACACTACACACACACACACACACACACACACACACACACACACACAGAAAAAACATACAGTGCTTTCTTAAAATAATACACACCTTTATATAGGTGTGTGTGTGTGTGTACATATACATATACATATACATATATATACATATAGTTGTGCATTTTTTATTAAGAAATTAATGTGTTTTTATTATGAAACTAAATTTTACTGTTTCACTCACCTGTTTATACCATTATTTGCTATTTTATTCGTTTATTTTTTCATTGCTTAATATAAGTAATATCAATCCTTCAATGTGAATTCACCTCTGAAGCGCACCGTCGAATTCCTACCTAGACGGGGGGGAAGAAGGGGGAAAAAAGGAGGGAAAAAAGAGAGAGAGGAGAGAGAGAGAGAGAGAGAGAGAGAGAGAGAGAGAGAGAGAGAGAGATCTAGGGCTATAAGGAATCAGGTACGGTTTTCCTGTTGTCCCTTTTTTGTTTTCCGTTATACTCTGAGGAAAAATATGCAGAAGACTTGTACTTTATCTTGTCTTTTATCTGCTGATCAGAATAATGTTGTTGCGTATGATGAAGATGGCTTTAAGCCAGCACGGGGCCTTGTTCGTAGAGCAGCCCGTAAATATCAAATTAAGCCTTTTATTGGTCTTATACATTTTTTTTTTTTTTTTTACCAGAGGCTCCTACTTATGTTCAGACTTTGTACCATCTGCTGAACTCATTTTCAAAACACCAACCATCCTCCTCCTCCTCTCCTCCTCCTCCTCCTCCTCCCTCCTCCTCCTCCTCCTCCTCCTCCTCCTCTTATCTCTATTTTGTCTTATCCTATCCAAGATATGCTTGTATCAACGCGACAGTGAATATTCTATGATCAGCCACCAGAGTAATTTCATTTGGATTAGTGCATCTCTCTCTCTCTCTCTCTCTCTCTCTCTCTCTCTCTCTCTCTCTCTCTCTCTCTCTCACTCCACCCCGGGTTATTTCCAAACGAATTATGAACCCATTCCAGAAAATTGATAGTATTCATGAAAGGGGAAGAGAGAGATGTATGGCGAGGGGACAGCAAAATGGAATGGACTAGAGAATCATAGGATCATAATTTAATTGTTTTTGAAAACTCGGTTGGTAAATATATGGAGAGAGGTGGGTATGTGTTGAGAGAAAAAGAGAGAGAGAGAGAGAGAGAAAAGCTAACCAACGTCGAAGAGAAAAGAGAGAGAGAGATAAAAGCTAACCTATGTGCAAGAGAAAAGACAGGGTGGGAGATGATGACAATAGACCTTATGGATGCTTAGAAAGAGAGAGATCGGATGACGATGGGTGACCGCATGGATGAGTGTGTGCCCGGCCAGGATTGTGGGATCCCTAACGAGGCAGAGGCTTTGAATTCTAACCTGTCAGAGGTATCATAGGAGGGGAAGCTTTTCCAGGTAGGAATCTCGCAGGATACCCCAGACGGGACTGGATCAGTCAAGGACCTTGGGATCAGTCTGACTCCGGACCCGTATACTCTGGGCGAGAGCGACTTCTTGCCTGCATTTTCGGGAGGTTTCTGGTGAACTGGGAAATTGGGTAGAAGGGTCAAAATATGTGAACGGGGAAACTGGGTAGAAGGGTCAAAATATGCTTCCTATGCTTTACGGTCTAGTCTGATGCAGGTTTTGTGGTGGTATAATGACCGTTACGCCAGATAACTTATTATCATTCATTTTGCGGTGGTATGCATGCCCGTCTCGCGTAAATAACCGCCTCAGGATTTGACTGACAGCCGAGTCGAGCCTGGGTATCTAGCTTCCTTTTAAAAGTGCTTTTGGTAACGGCCTTTAAACAGTTCATGGGGCAAGTACTCTGTCACAGCTTTCATTGCTACCATGAGACAGTTCAACTTGTATTTTAATATTTTACTAACAATTTTATTTTTATCTGTTTTTCTAATAACTGATGTCATCTTTGTGTACTTCCCTTTTCTGTCTGTTACTTCTTTCAAATGAACACCATATTGTTTAGAAGCTTGAATATCAAGTCAGTGGCCCCTGTGGTGGAATTGTTCCATGTGAATTACGGTTCATCTTCTGAATAATAATAATGAATAATTAGAACGATTTTTTTTTTTTCGATGGTGAGAGCGCCCAGAAAATATTATTTAATTTAAAAGATAAAAACTCATGTGGCTACTAATACTTCAAACTTGTTATAGTAGATTCACATCAACCATGCATTTGATGTCTAGGCCAGTCCCTCACAACGCTCCTGATTGGCTGTTGATAAGCCAATCACAGGGCTGGAAACTCTCAATCTCTCTCGAGAGTTCACATGGGCAGGATGCATGTTCCACCTCTCCCGAGGGATACTTTTGAAAGACGTACCCCTCCGGAGAGGTGGAACATAGATCCTACTCATGTGAACTCTCGAGAGAGACTGAGAGTTTGCAGCCCTGTGATTGGCGTATCAACAGCCAATCAGGAGCGTCGTAAGGGACTGGCCTAGATATCAAATGCACGGCTGATGTGAATCTACTACAGTCGCTATTAAGTATTGAAATTGACTTATTTTCAGGAATTTACGCCGTCGTAAACGCCCCCAAGTCCAAAGTCCTCGTCTCTGGACCTAATCAGTTGGAACTGCCATCATAATTGTTTTATCAATAAAACCTTAAGCGCTTCGAGTTTATCCAATCTCCAAAAGCATTTGTGGATAACGTATCCTTCGTCGATTGAAATGAAAACGAATTAAAAATGGAGTTTTTTTTTATGTGGTAAAGTAAGATCGATTTTGATTGTCATCAGTCCTGTACCTCACGCGGTGCACTGTAGGCATTACTTAATGTTCTTTGCAGCTTTCCGTCTCCCACCTAGCTGCAACCCCTTTTACTGTACCTCCGATCACATTCTCTTTTCTTCCAATCTTACTTTCCACACTTTCCTAACAATTGATTCATAGTGCAACTGTGATGTTTTTCTCCTGTTACTCCTTTCA
>NC_061089.1:46769778-46789778 GCF_015104395.2 Macrobrachium nipponense | reverse complement strand
TCTGTTGAGATGAGAGAACCTTACAGACCTTACAGACCTTACATCTTGTTCGGGTTGCCCCAGGTCCCTCAGTGTGAGGCACCTCTAATGTTCTACCAGAGAGTTGCTAGTACATCTTCCGGTATATTTTGCATCTTCCAATCTTGGATGGTCTGGGATGCAGTTTAGATATTTGTCGAGCTTATTCTTAAACACATCTACGCTCACTCCTGATATATTTCCTCAGATTGAGCTGGCAACGCATTGAATAGACGCTGCATTATCGATGCTGGTGCGTAGTGGATTAATGTCCTGTGTGCTTTCCTTATTTTTTCCTGGTATATTTTGGGGCACTATTAATCTACCTCTGCTTGCTTCTTTTCTGATATTTTTAGTTCCATGATATTTTCTGCTATTCCTTCTATCTGTTTCCATGCCTGAATTATCATGTAGCGTTCTCTTCTCCTTTCCAGACTACTATAATTTTAAGAATTGTAGTCTTTCCCAGTAGTCTAGGTCCTTAACTTCTTCTATTCTAGCTGTAAAGGACCTTTGTACAACTCTCTATTTGTGCAATATCCTTTTGATAGTGTGGGTACCATATCATATTGCAATATTCAAGTGGACTACGAACATATGTTTTATAAAGCAGCTAATCATGTGTTCAGCTTTTTTCTTGTTTTGAAGTGCCGTAACAACATTCCCATTTTTGCTTTACATTGCCACAGAGTTGCTATTTGATCATTGCATAACATGTCCTATTCATCATCACACCAAAGGTCTTTAACTGCTCCTTATTTGTGATGGTCTCATTATTAGGTCCCTTATATGCATATAGCTTTCTTTCTCTGTCTCCATAATTATTGATTCAAATTTATCAGAAGTTAAATACCATCCTATTTACCTCTGCCCAATCATATACTTTGTTAAGGTCTCTTGTAGAGCGTTCCTATCTTCATCACAAGTAATTTCTCTACTTATTCTTGTGTCATCTGCGAAACTACTCACTACCGAATCCTTAACATTATTGTCTATGTCTTCAATCATAATAACAAACAGTATTGCAGCTAACACCGTACCTTGCGGCACACCGGATATTACCTTGGCTTCATCCGATTTCTCGTCGTTTGCAATAACTATCTGTTTTCTGTTGTGTAAAATTCTTTTAACCATCTTCCTACTTTATCCACGATATTGTGTTTTCTAATTTTCTTCGCTAATATATTATGGTCTACTTTATCAAAGCTTTTGCAAAGTCTAAATAAACCACATCTGTTTCATTTCCGCTTTTCATATTTTTGAATATGTTTTCACGGTGGACTAACAGTTGGGTTTGTGGTACTTTTTCCGGGTACGAAACCATGTTGTCCTTTATTAAACAAATTATTTTTTATTAAATGTTTCATAATATTTTTCTTCATTACCCTTTCATACACTTTCATATATGTGATGTTAGACTCACAGGCCTATATTACTTGCCTCTAGTCTTGATCCACTTTTGAAAGTAGGGTAATATACGCTAATTTGTGCTCATCATATATCTTGCCTGTATCTACACTTTGTCTTAATAATATTGCAAGTGGCTTTGCGATAGAATGAACTACTTTCTTTAAACAAAATAGCCAGGAATTCCATCAGGCCCTGCAGCAGCTCCATTTTTAATTTCATTAATAGCCTGCACAATATCAGCTTCATTATATCTATGTCAGCTAAATATTCACATATTTCATCCCTTACTTCTATATCTTATCTTCATTATCTATTCTAGGGGTGAATTCTCTCTTATATCGTTCTGCCAGTATGTTGCAAATTTCCTTTTTTTCATTCGTTAATCTCCCTTCAATCTCAGAGGGCCTATTTCTAATTCTTCTTTTATTCATCTTCGGTTCGTTACTTCACATGAGTATAATAGTTTGGGTTTTGCTTGATATTTAATAGGGTTTTTTCTTCCAAGTCCCGTTTTTCATTTTCTTTTGATTGTATAATCTCTGCATTTTCTATCTTCACTTTTTAGTTCTATAACTTTCCATGCATTTTTTCTTTTGCAAGACCTTTTTTCCACTTTCTGAGAGAGAGAGAGAGAGAGAGAGAGAGAGAGAGAAGGTGAGGATTGGGGGAGGGGGGACGGGCAAAAGGGGAGCCTGTCGAGCTAAAAAAAAAAAACATTAGTAAGTCTTCTCGAAGGACAAAAACTGTCAAAGTGCATGATTGTTCTGCGTAAGGAACAAGGTCTGACAAGTGTGCAAGAAATTATTCTGTTTTCTTACGAGGAGACCAAATAAGAAGAAGAAGAAAAAAAAGTTCCTCTTGCGTTGGGACAAAAGAACAGCGAGTTTCTTTTAACCATAATCGGGGAAATTCTCTCGTTTATTCGCTCTAACTGATACCTTTCCTATAAATGGTGTCTCCCCCCCCCCCCCCCCCCCCCCCCCCACTCCCTCCCCCCCAGGAAAAAACTTCTACATGCCAAACTAGTTTTTTTCGAAGGTATCTTTATTCATTAACAAAATTATTTATTTTCGGCGGTTTGTTTTCATTTGAAAGAATATGTTAGCTATTTTTTTTTTCTACGAAACGAAAACAAGTTTGAGTATGACCTGATTTTCTTCATGTCTTCCTGTTCCTTTCTTGTCCCGTCTTTCCCTTCCTTTTCAGAGATGCACATTCCCAAAACATTGACTAAATTCTCTCTCTCTCTCTTCTCCCGACATTCTCTCCCTTTCTCTCTTTTCTTTGTTTTTTCTGACGTCTCTCTCTCTCTCTCCTCTCTCTCTCTCTCTCTCTCTCTCTCTCTCTCTCTTTCTTTATTTCCTTGACTCTCTTTCCTCTCTCTCTGACGTCTTTTTCTGCGTTCAACTCTTTTGTGTCCGCACTCGCTCCTATCTGATTACTTTTTTATCAGTGTTGACATTTCATATTCTGCCTTTGGCAGAAATCATTTTGACATTTGTCGCAACATTTTTTTTTTTTCTTTCACATATTGATGATTTCGTCTCCATGAAATTGTTTTCCAGAAATTTCTGTTTTAGATTTTTATTTATTATATATATTATAAATATTATATATATTATATAGATATATATATAAATATATATATTATATATATATATTTGGATAACTACCAGACGCCAAAATCTAAAACAGACCGACTACACTTCATTCTTCGTCCAAATCTTCTCTCTCTCTCCAAATCTTCTCTCTCTCTCTCTCTCTCTCTCTCTCTCTCTCTCTCTC
Source organism: Macrobrachium nipponense (assembly GCF_015104395.2). NCBI lineage: Eukaryota > Metazoa > Arthropoda > Malacostraca > Decapoda > Palaemonidae > Macrobrachium > Macrobrachium nipponense. The sequence continues at coordinate 46,786,565 of NC_061089.1, read as the reverse complement.
TCTCTCTCTCCACATCTATTCCGCTTTCTCTACCTCCTGTCAATCAGGGTCTGTTTGCTCACTCCTTACATTCTACCCATCAACCTCTCTATTTCCGCCTTTTTCTATTTTCTTCTCCCCTTCGGTATTTTACTTCCGCCTTCCTTACCTTCTCTCCATCATTCTCTATTTCCGTCGAGAATCACTCTACTATAAAATATTAAATGTACATTTTTCTAGATATCTTAAAACGTATTACAGTATTCAGAGCATAAAACACCATATTATACCATTCTCGTGTGTGCATGCATATATATATATATATATATATATATATATATATATATATATATATATATATATATATATTATATATATATATATGAAATTGGCGTAATTCTATTTGATTTAGGCTTTGAGTAATCTTTTAGCTTTCTGTTCAAGAAGCTGGTGAGAGTGCTATGTGTCTGTCCGTCCGCATTTTTCTGTCCGCCCTCAGAGGTTAGAGCGCTGCAAATTGGTTTCTTGATCATCCACCCCCACCAATCATAAAACATACCAAATTGCAGCCCTCTAACCTTAAAAGGTTTTATTTTATTTAAGGCTAAAGTTAGCCATGATAGTGGTCTGGCACAGCAACAACGCAGGCCACCACGGTCGGCTGAGAATTTCACGGCCGTGGCTGAGAGTTTCATACAGTACTATACGCATTACTCTGTTGACATATGAATCGGAATCGGTCACATAACTGACGGTATCAGTATTCCTTATTATGATTTTTTTGCAATTCCTGTTTCCTGTATATTTACTTAACTCTTTCAGTCCGTCTCTGCTTCAGTACCTGTGATTGATATGTAAATATTAATTTATTGTACTTATTTTTATTCGTTTCTTGATACCAGACGATTCCAGCGAGTTCAATTCTCGGGCATTCTATTGAGGAGTGAGAGATGTGTATTTCTGGTGATAGAAGTTCACTCTCGACGTGGTTCGGAAGTCACGTAAAGCCGTTGGTCCCGTTGCTGAATAACCCACTGGTTCCATGCAACGTAAAAAATACCATTCTAACAAACAAACAGACGATTCCAGGTCGATGGTCGATTCAGGCGAATATAAAGGCTGGCAAGCAATGCATTGCTTTTGTTTTCCCAGACACCACCCTCTCTCTCTCTCTCTCTCTCTCTCTCTCTCTCTCTCTCTCTCTCTCTCTCTTTCAAGCACAAATTCCGTTCGTTCCTGCTCCGCTCGATCTGCATACTGGAAGCATACTCTCTCATCGAATACAATGCCCTAGACGGCCTCCCCTGAAGTATGAGATTTATATGTTTATTTTTCTCTTGTGTTTGTATGTGTGTGTACGTAACCGTCTTAATTTTTTTTTTTTTTGCACATCGATTTTTTGTTTTTTTTTCGTGGCCCGAGTCTCTCTCTCTCTCTATCTCTCCCTCTTCTCTCTTCCATCTCTATTTCTCTCCTCTCTCTCACCTTTATATATATCTAATCATCTCCTTGTATTGCCGAAGTGCTTAGTTGTAAATTTGTACAATAATTTATCTTTGTTTAAATATATATTATATTATTAATTATATATATTATTATTATAATATATATATATATATATATATATATATATATATATTGCGCGTGTATGTATGTATGTAGAACGTATTAGAACTTGCAACCTAGTTGCTCTGTATTGCTCATACAATATGACAAAATTTTTAACTCGAAAAGAATTGCTTTAACTTACTAAAATTTGAGAAAACTTACATCATCGATAAGGAATCCACCTAGAACAGAGAGAGAGTTTGCAAAAGCATGACCTTGAAATACGTGGTTTTCTGTTGTCCTCTATGACAGAAGCCTTTGAACCTCTTTTCACTTTGGTGTAAAAAAAACGTATATCTTACTTTAACCAGACCACTGAGCTGATTAACAGCTCTCCTTGGGCTGGCCCGAAGGATTAGACATTTTTTTGTGGCTAGGAACTAATTGGTTTCTTAGCAAGGGGACCTACAGCTTATGGTGGGATCCGAACCACATCGAGAAATTAATTTCTATCACCAGAAATACATTCCTCTGGCTCCACGTTGGCAGAGCGGGGATTCGAATTTCGGACTACCAAATCGGTAGGCAAAAAAAAAGTTAAGTATATCTTAGTTTAACCAGACCACTGAGCTGATTAACAGCTCTCCTAGGGCTGGTCCGAAGGATTAGATATTTTTTATGTGGCCAGGGACCAATTGGTTACCTTGCAACAGGACCTACAGCTTATTGTGGGATCCGAACTACATCGATAAATGAATTTCGATCTACAGAGATACATTCCTCTGGTACCACGTTGGCAGAGCGGGGAATCGAACTTCTTTTATTTGTTTCTGAAAAACCTTCGCTTCCATGCCGCATCACGAACCGTGTGTGACCCAGATCGTGCATTCGTAGCAGCTTGTGAAAAAGATGTAACCGTAGCCCGTGACGTCACGAGATCCCTCGTCGTGTGCCATTTGACATGAATCCTGGTAAATGAAATGGAGATTTGCCCCGATTGAACGTCAGTATGATGGTTTGGCGTCCTGCTATGAGGAAAATTTTATTAATTGAAATATTTAAACCCCCTTTTTTATTTATCTGTACAGTTTTGCGTTTGTGAATGAAGAAGAATGAGTTTGCTTTTCTTCCATGATGATTTGACAGTATTCCTGGTCAACGAAATGGGGATTTAGTATTCGCCTTGATTAAGCGTCACTGTGATGATTTGGCGCCCTGCTATGAGGAAATATTGAGTGGTTAAAGTATGTACTTTTGTTTTATTTATCTAGAAAGGTTTGTGTTTGTGAATGAAAGTGTAGATGAATGAGTTTCCTTTGGTTAGTTCCTTTAATTTCATCATGATTTAACAGCAGGGTTGACAGTGATTAAATCAAACTGATTTAATCAAGTGATCAAATAATTGATTTTTAAAAAAAAAAATTTATTTGAAAGCTAACAAATTGAAAAATATGGTTTTTAGGTTAATTAAAACTTTAGCATAACTTTGCTGCATCTATTTATTTTGATATAAAAAAAATTGCAATTACTACGTACTTTATTCCAGCACTGGAAACCTAGAAGATAAATCAATAGTAATTCTGTCATAAAATTCATTTTGAGAAAAAAAGTATTGAAAAAACCTAAAATAAAAACATAAATTAAGAAATCAAATAAATCAATAAATGAAATAAACCATTGATTTTTGTTATTTTTCTTATTTTTAAAAAACAAATGAAAAAAATCGCCATCTCTGTTTAACAGTAGCTTTCTAACGTGGGTAGGACAATCAATTTCTCAGAGAGAGAGAGAGAGAGAGAGAGAGAGAGAATGAGATTGCAACACCTGAGTGATTCAGTTTGAAGCTGAATCTCATAACTGAAAGGGTTAAATATCTATCTAAGATAGGTTTTTCATGCTTTGGCGAATTCTAAGCAGAATCACACTCAAGTGTGAAGGTATATTATAATAAATACACTCTAGCCTAAAAACAAACAAATGAAATGTATAACAGTTATAATATATATATATATATTATTATATATATATATATATATATATATATATATATATATATATATATATATAGACAGAGAGAGAGAGAGAGAGAGAGAGAGAGAGAGCGAGGGAGAGAGAGAGGTTATTCACTTCGAAGGAAAGATCTGGCAATGGAATGATTGGCATTTTTCTTCTTCATTCACTGCACCATAAGCAAACCGATTTTTGCTTGAAAAACAGTATTTTAAAAGTTGCCTATTTCTTATCCTAAAAAAAAAAAAAAGCGTCTAAATGCTTCAGGTTTTTTTTTTATCTAGTTTTCCCACATCTCCCTCTCCCTTCCTCCCTCCCTTCACCCTCCCCCTCCCCCCTCCCCCTTCCTTCCCCCCCCATCCTCCTCCTCCCCACAAAAAAGGGTTCAAATATATCCTCAAGGTGGTATGAGGAATTTGACTAAAGGCTGACTCCGTATGTCTTGAACTTCATTTTTCATTTTATGTTGTGTTCGGCTTGTCAAGCCTGTTTGACGACTTGAGACTCGAACGCCAACTTTACTCCCTCCTCCTCCTCCTCCTCCTCCATACTGTTGTCTTTTCTTGCATCTATACAGATAAAACATTATATATTCATATATACTATATATATATATATATAATATATATATCATATATATATATATATTACACGTATATATATTCAGTTTAATGCTTCTCCGTATTGAGCGGTTGTTCCTTGATTACACAATAATTATAAAAATGTGCAGCAGTTTGTTAACTACTGAATTATTAAAGCCCTAATAAACTAACACATGGTTTGTATCTTTAGACCATTATTGTTAAACATGGAAATTTATTCAAATGTATTTGTACTATACACACACACACACACACACACACACACACACACACACACATACACATATAAATATCCATATATATATATATATATATATATATATATATATATATGCTTAAAAAATCACAGTAGTTACACATGACTTCAGCGAGAGAGAGCAAATTCATTCGCTAAATTAGAAAATCTGTTAATTTATTTTGGTCCTCTCTCTCTCTCTCTCTCTCTCTCCTCGCTCTCTCTCTCTCTCTCTCTCTCTCTCTCGCTGAGCCGTGGGTGAATGAACAATTCTCAGTGAGGATTTCACTCACAGTCGCCATAACGCGCTGTACCCCCTAGACTTTAGCTCACTTAATCATGACTGAGTTTGTCGAAAGATAAAATTCGACTCGAGGACGACGCGATCCCGGTGGTTGGGGGTTGAGAGGTGGGAGCTGGATCGGGCTCCCCCGAATTTGCACGGGATTACGTCGTTTCCTTCATTGCATTATCTAAATTGTAAGCAGTTGATGCTGCTTTAACTGCTGCTATCTTTAGCGGTTTTTTACTTTTTATGTGAATTATTTTTTTTTTACATATTTTTTTACCCGTGGAGTAGGTACTTTTTTTTTTTTTTTTTTTGGTTTGGGGCCAACACTGGTTTTTACTACAGTGGCGTTCTCTTGTAATCAGCATGTTTGGGGTATGAGGTTTTTTTTTTTTCATTTATTTGCTTAGTGTCTTTTATTTAATTTCATTTTATTTTTCTTATTTTTGCCAAACAGTGCTATATCTAAATTGTATGCAGTTGATGGTGCTTCAACTTCTGCTATCTTTGGCGATTTTTTATCTTTTGTTTTACATGTTTTCACCTGTGGATTACTTATTTATTTTGTTTTGGGGGGTTGTGGGGTTTTTGGGGCCAACACTGCTTTTTACTGCAGTGTCTTGCGTTGTCCATGGCGTCCTCCTGTAATCAGCATGCTTGGGGTGTGAGGTTTTTTTATTTGCTTATTGTTTTTTATTTAATTTTCTTTTATTTTTCTCATTTTTGCTAAACAACTCCAAATAAAATATGTAGGTTTGCTTTCAGCAGCATATCAAAATTTGTACCAAGGTTTGTTCGACTGAAGAAGCCAAATTTTATTTCACTTTAAATGTTTAAATGGCTGGCCGTAGTTATTTCTTTAGTAGAAAGGAGGAGGAGGAGGAGAATTACAAGGATTAGGATGTCTCAAAGACTTGTTAGTCCATCCTAGAAGACATCGCGTGCTCACTTATCTTTAGGAGCAGGTTTTACTGTGCAATCACAGTGTCCTAATGATTTCGTCTAGCTTTCTTTTAAACTCTTTCACACTGTTACTGTTTACAACTTCTGGTGGCAGTTTATTCCACGTGTCACATATCTTTTATGTAAAGATGTTCCCGCAATGGAATGTGTTGTATCTCTTCAGTTCTAGTTTCCATTCATTATTTCTTGTCTGGTTTTTGTTAAATATAAGTAGGTTACTGTTTACTTTTGTTATGCCTTTCAGTAGGAGGAGGAGTTCTCATTATTAACCGTTACTAGGGAATGTTAGACCAAAGTTTCGGTAGCGCTATCTCGCACTCGGCCACCGTCCGACGAGCTGATTACCTCGATAAATTCGTTGTTAGCCGTGTTGCCGGATACTGTATCACCTTTACATTATGGTGGCTAACGACTATAAGGAACCCCTCGACTACTTCCGCCCTCATATTCTAAGCCAATACAGAATCCCTGTCCCACATGACGACGTCAACGTCATGTGTATATATGTGTATATATATATATATATATATATATATATATATATATATATATATACACATCAAGCTACAAATATCCTTTAATATCTAATTCGCTCTACCTCGGAATTAGATGTTAAAGGACATTTGTAGCTCGATGTATGCATATGAATCTATATATATAGTAATTATACATTTTATGCATGTTTTATGAATATATATTACATGATATATAGATATATATATATAGGTATTATATATATTATATTTATTATTTTTATTTATATTTATATATATATATATTTATATTTATATATATATATATATATATATTAATTATATATATATATATATATATATATATATATATTATACATTTTATGTATGCTATATATATATATATATAGATATATATGTGTGTATATATATATATATATATATATATATATATATATATATATTATATATGTATATATAGTATATATATATATATATATATATATATATATATGTATATTTTATATATATATATATATATATATATATATATATATAGTTATAGTATATGGGCCTATACATAAACAGACCCAGATTTTGCCCTGTCAGATTTTCAATCAGCTGTCAGAGTTCTGACATGGTAAAAAAAAAAAAAGTGATAGCTATATATGCCAACATAACGGTAAATCCAAAGGTAGGTCCTAGAGGGAGTTATCGACGTCATAACATTGTTGATCACCAACGTCCAGGAAATATATTTCACGGCGTTCCAGGATTCATGTCTCCATCCGTCTTCCTACGTCGTGGGCCTTACCTGCTTATTGGAAAGTGCGACGGGTCGACGACGCTTTTCTCCGGTGGTTGTTGTTGTTGAAGATTAAGCCACCCGTGTGCTGGCACGGGCTCTTGTTCCTAGAGCAGCCTGTAACTGGATTATCTGTAAAGATACAAAAACAGTGCTTTTGGCGGTTAGTTGCAAAAAAAGGTAAAATAGAGTGACAGGCAGGATTGCAACCCCTTTGAACCTTACGGTATCCATCAGTAGGAGAGAAAGTTTTATAGTAGTGAGACTCAGCCTAGTTGGAGAGTGCTGAGTAGGAAATGGAAGCGAGTTTTAGTTTGAGGGAAATTTCTCCGGTGTTTTCGTCGTTCTTATATAGTTTCGCCTATTCGGGGAGGAAGCCTACAAACGACCATTGTTGTTGTTGTTCTTGTTGGGGGGTTAGGAAAGCCTGAAAACGTCTGAAAACGGTGTTAAAGGTACAGGAATTTTAGGCTCGGATATTTATGATTTATTTATTAGAATGAAAATGTAAAAAATAATGTGCATGTTAAACAGTACGGAAAACTTATTTCTAGTTATAAAATATACTGTAGCCTATTTATTTTAATTTTCATTGGTGAAACAGGCGTCTGTTTTAACCGTAGATTTTGGCTTGCTCCCCGAGTAAGCTGGAGATCGAATCACGCCTTGTTGGTATTGTTTCTTAGTAGATAACCTTGATTCACCATAAGGCTGTTGTTATTGTTGCATAGTAAAAATCAACCGTTTTGTAAAGTTGTATCGTTATATATTTTATATTTTAGTATTGTTTCTTGTATAAACTTTTATAATTTATTATATTTATTAAATTTTTACTATTGTTTCATAATAGATCAATTTGATTCGCCTTATGGATGTTGTATGGTTATTATTATTATTATTATTATTATTATTATTATTATTATTATTATTATTATTATTATTGCTAAGAAATTCACTATGTCGCAAAAAGCTGTTTCATAATAAAATCCACAGTTATAGAAGTAAGTTTTTATTATTACAGATATTATTATATATTTTCAGTATTGTTTCGTAATAAATAAATTTGACTATTACGAGTGCTGTAAAATGGCGATGATGATGATAACAATATTATTTATAATAATAATGATTATTATTATTATTACTAATGTTATTACCATTAATTATTATAATTATTATAACCGAAATATTACAAGAGATTTTGAGAAACATTAGGGCAGTACAGATTAATTTTTAATTTCATAGGCAGGTTTATCCATTCCTGTTTCGTGAACTATCTCTTCTCTTTTGTTATTATTTCTTTTCTCTCTCTCTATATATATATATATATATATAATAATATATAATATATATACTATATATATATATAGATATATATATATATTATATATATAATATATATACTATATATATATATATATATATATATACATATATAATATATATATATATATATATAGATATATATATAATATTTATATATATATATATATAGTATTTATATATATATTTATAATGATTATTATTATTATTACTAATGTTATTACCATTAATTATTATAATTATTATAACCGAAATATTACAAGAGATTTTTGAGAAAACATTAGGGCAGTACAGATTAATTTTAATTTCATAGGCAGTATCCATTCCTGTTTCGTGAACTATATCTTCTCTTTTGTTATTATTTTCTCTCTCTCATATATATATATATATATATATATATATATATATATATATATGTATATATATAATATATATATATATTATATATATATATATATATATATATATATATATTTATATATATATATATATATATATATATATATATATATATATATACGACACGGTATATCATTATTAGAAAACGAGATTATACACACACACACACACACACATATATATATATGTATAATCTCTTTTTCTAATAATGATATACCTTGTCGTACCTCCGCTTCATTCTATCTCAAGAAAATCTATATGCGGATAAGGGAAGAAAAGAAGTGGTTCCTGAGGTTAACTCTCCCAAAAACTGCTCCGGCCTTGAGTAGATGAGAGAGAGAGAGAGAGAGAGAGAGAGAGAGAGAGAGAGAGAGAGACCATATCCATCATCTTGTTGAAAGGCCGTGTGCCATTTCTTTTTCCTCTTCCATTCTTCTTTTTCCTTCCTTTTCAAGATTAAGGGGAAAGATGTATTTCGTTGGCGCTTACGAAGAAGAAGAAGAAGAAGAAGAAGAGCTTTCATTACTCGAAGCTCCACGGGGTGAAAGCTGATGAATCCTCGTTCCTAACTCTTCTTCTCCTTGGGATGGTGAAGAAACCCGCTATCAAGAGCAGCAGCGAGTAAAGTTTCTCATCGAAGGTCGCTTGTGAGGGGTATTGCTTCTCTTCCGATTTCCGTCCGTGTAGTCAAGAGTCTAAGGTAAAATCCATCAGTCTAGTCAAAGTCTAAGGGAAAATGTGAGGGAAAGTCCATCCGTGTAGTCAGAGTCTAAGGAAAAGTCTGTACGTTTAGTCAAAGGCTAAGGAGAAGTCCATCTGTATAGTCAAAGTCTAAGGAAAAGTCCATCTGTATAGTCAAAGTCTAAGGAAAAGTCCGTCTGTACAGTCAAAGTCTAAGGAAAGTCCGTCTGTGTAGTCAAAGTCTAAGGGAAAGTCCGTCCGTTTAGTCAAAGTGTAAAGAAAAGTCCATCTGTATAGTCAAAGTCTAAGGAGAAGTCTAGAACTCTTGCCTCTGAGATCGAGATGAGGAAACAGACGAGGTTTCTTGTATATTTTGTTACTTTTCGTGAGGGTAAGTGGGGCTTGGTGCACAACCACGTATAATCCCAAGGGTCGGGCGTAAACGAGAACCGGTTTTTGTTTTCCTCCTGAAGGCGACGTTTGCAATGATTTGTCTGCGCTCTCTCTCTCTCTCTCTCTCTCTCTCTCTCTCTCTCTCTCTCTCTCTCTCTCTCTCCTGCCCGGCAAGGCAGCCTGCCAGAGATAAGCATAGGATGAAATTGTGCTTCTATTCGTTCGTAAAGTAGGATTAATTCGAATGGTCAGGGGCTGAATGGAAAGAAACTAACGAATTGCTAATATATTATTGGGTATGGAATAGAAAACGTTATATTATTCAACCATGGTTGTTGGTTCTAGTGAGTCTCCAATTTTGTATCCGATTTATTTGGAAGAATTTGTTGTACGAAGCTGCTCAGATATAAAATATGACTGACGTCCTGTCTTGACTAAAAAAAGAAGTTGGTATTAGAGTGTGGGTTTGGTACATGTTTACGTCCGGAGAAGTTGCACATCCAAATTGTTTTTAATAAAAGGAGTTGGGGCAAGGAAGATGTTTTTATTTTGGCAATATACCAGAAAGAACTTGTTATAATCATCTAAATTAACACCAGTGGATAAAGCTTACCTCCAGGTGAGATTGAGTGATCTCTTTTTAATATGTTGTATCCATCCACTGTAAATACAGCAAGTTCCATTGATGCCATAGCTCTTTCAACTCTTTTTTTTTTTTTTTTTTTTTTTTTTTAAAGATAAATACGGCTGTATTTTAACTCTATTTACGGTAAATACTAGTGTATTTATTTACTTAATCTGTTTGAATGGCACAGAAAGGGTGTTAAGATTTGATCGCGTTGTGAAGTGTGAGTGGCTTCTAGTACCTGAGCTATCAGTATAGTGGACGCTTGAAGGTAGTCTGCTGCAGATCAGCTGATTTTTATGACATCTTTGCAGAGTTACGGCACCATTTAACTTGCGCAGTGAAGCTTAATATTCCTCTTCAGACTTCTGAAACCTTTCGGACGGGTGTGAATGTCATGTCTTATAGTGAACCTAGAACGATTTACCTATTGAGGGGCTAAGGCTGCCAGTGAGCATCGCTCGGTGTACTGTAAGCATTACTGAAGGTTTTTGGCAGCGTCCCTCTGGCTCCAAGCAGCAACCACTTTCATTCATTTTACTGTGTCTCCGTTCATATTCTCTTTCTTCAGTCTTATGTTCCCTCCCACTACTGTTTTCTTCCTTTTACGTATTCAAAACCTTCTTTGCCCTCAATTTCCCTCTCAGCACTGAATGACCTCATAGTTCCCAGTGCCTGTACTTTGACCGAAGTCACTCGAAGGTCCAAAATGTTGAAACTACTCTCTTGGAATCATGTTGGTTATTGACTATACACAGTGATCCAGAGTCAGTTTCAGCACAATTGTTTTTTTATTATTATTATTATTATTATTATTAGTATTTTTTTTAGCTATGAATGGTTTGGTTTTTCTTTTGTTGTGGAGGCAGAAGGTGAACGAACAGGATTTATTCAACATAAAGTGTCGAAAGGCATGGATTGTATTCTAGCCTCATCTTTTTCATTTTCACACACACACACACACACACACACACACACATATATATATATATATATATATATAATATATAATATATATATATATATGCACATACATACATCTGTATGTGTACATTATGTTTTGATGTATATAAACACATATATATGGCATATGTGTTAATTTGTGTGTGCGCGCGTCTTTATTAGATGTATATCTACCTAAATTCGTTTACATTTAAAATATTCAAGGTCTTTTATCCTCATCTGAACTAGAATCTAGTCCCGTTAATTAGAATCTAGGCCAATGAATCATTTATATATTGTATTTATATAATATATATATATATATATATATATATATATATATATATATATATATATATATATATGATTGTACATATCCTAATACGAAAGTCACATGCCAACCTCTAATTACCGTAGCTCATTAGAGAGTCACGATGAGATTTTAATCACCGTATGTCTATGCTCTTGTGTTCCGGAACACGAAACAAGTCAGTTTTTTTAGCAAAGAGAAAAAAAAATCTCATTATCTTTTTGGAAATCGTGTATTCTCGGCCACGTCTCGATTTAATTAAAATCACGCTGCATTTGATTTGATAAAGTTGGAACTATGCGCTTCAATTGCGGTAGTGTTTTTTTTTTTTTTTTTTTGAATGAGTGGTTATTTAATTTAATTTATATTTTGCGGTTTCTTTTTACAGTTTGATATGTCTTTTATTCGAGGCTTTACACACGCACACACACACACACACACACACATATATAATATATATATATATATATATATATATATATATATATATATATATATATATATATATATATATATGTACCCCCATTCATTACCTGCTTGAAAAGAGAGACAGTTGGTTCTTTGAAATATTTTATTACATGGAATTCCGTTTTTAAGAAAAATTTCAGTCCTATGTGTGTGTGTGTGTGTGAAGCCTCGAATAAAATTCAGGCTTCTAAAGAATATGGTGTTCATTAGAACCGGTAGGCATCGTTGTCTTACTATTGGTCAAGTTGTTTGGAGTGTGTTTACATTAGAATATTTTCTCCTTGAATTTAAAGTACCTTCGTTGCTGACGGGATGCTATTTCATTAAATATTTTAATAACATTCAAGGTTGATATCACTCTATTTATTGCTACATGCTTTCAGTTTAATCTTTTTTCTGTAATAGAGTACAAATTTTTCTCTGTATTGAATGAACTCGTAGCGTTCGGCCTTCTCATATTATTGCAAACTATTTCCCTCAATTTTCCTCATCGTTTCTATCCTCGCAGAATCTCTTCTTTCTGAATATCTGTCTGGCTAATAAATATGCAGATTCCACGCATGCGCCCTTCTCGTTAATCTGTTGTAGAGCCTCCTCTTAGAATGCTGTTTTAACCCCTCACAAATCAACTTGCTTTTTTGGCTCCTCTCATCCATACCCTCCTGCTACCGCCTTCCTCCTAATACCAACCTTATATCCTCCTCCTTATACCCTCCTCCTCATTCCGTCCTCCTTATACCCTCCTCCTCCCAGCAGCCTCCTGGATCCATCCCTGATTTGTTCATTCCTCATCCACTGATTCTCTCTCTCTCTCTCTCTCTCTCTCTCTCTCTCTCTCTCTCTCTCATGCCCGTGCCCCACAGGTAGGGCATGAACCCCGGTGGGAGGGCACTGAAGTGTTGTGGTTTCAAGGTCGAAGGTCTTCTCTTAAACAGCCGGAGATGACTTGAGATCCATCCGTCGCCAGAGCACCAGAAATTCTCTCTCTCTCTCTCTCTCTCTCTTCTCTCTCTCTCTCTCTCTCTCTCTCCGGAGTGCAAAGGCGGCAAATCAAGAGTGACACTGAAGGTCGGGTATATTTCAGCGCTGGTAGATCCTGGTCTGTCTGGAAAGGACACGAGTGTTTCGTGTCGTTCATAGCTGGAAGTCCAATCAGTGCTGGAATCTCTCTCTCTCTCTCTCTCTCTCTCTCTCTCTCTCTCTCTCTGCGGAGTTGGGTTTTCAGAGAGAGAAGAATCTTTCAATATAGGCAAACCGCCATGGATGACATGGGTTACTTGTTTTATAACATTTGAGAGAGGTTTTATAACATTTTGAGAGAGGTTTTATAACATTTGAGAGAGAGAGAGAGAGAGAGAGAGAGAGAGAGAAGAGAGAGAGAGAGAGAGAGAGAGAGAAAGATTGGGTTTACTGCCATAGAAGTGACGGGTTATTTGCATTATAATATTTGAAAGAGAGAGAGAGCAACAGCATCTGACCTTGTGGCAGTAGCGTGGGCCATTTGTTTGTTTTGGTTTAATTATGCTGTGTGTGTGTGTGTTCTCAAAACCAGCGGCCACTGCTTAATACCTTGTACTGCGACTAGTAATCTCAATGGAGAGATATTTATAGTTTTCTTCCCATGATTGTATATTATATATACATACATACATAACACGCAATATATATATATATAATTATATATATATTATACTATAGACAATATATAATATATATATATATATATATATATATATATATTATATATATATATTTATAAAACTTTCTATTACTTCTTATTTTCATAGTGGCTTCCCCTCCTAGATCGTCTTTCATGCAAATCAACTTGAAACTAGTATAAATACCTTTTTTTTTTTAATACATCTTACAAGATAAACATTACCTGCCTTTCCATTTTCTAATTAAATCGTTATTCAGCGCCAGGAACTGCCGTGAACTTTAGAAGAGTCTGTCCCACATTGCTGTCAGGTTTCTGGAGTATGAGGTGGGCGTATGACTGGTGGTGTTCCCAGGAGCCCGGTGGTAGCTTTGGGTATCAGTGTTGCCACCTATATGGTTACGTACCCCTCGGAAGGTCGAGTCAAATTCTTTTTCTTCCATCGGACTTTCCTCAACCCTCTCCTAACAATTATTTCATATTGCAACACCATTTTTACCTTTCTCCTCTGTTCCCTTTTCATCGCTGAATGACCTCATAGGTTCCAACGCTTGGCCTCTGGCCAAAATTCAATATTACGTCCTAATCTTTATCTTGCTTTGGGCTAATTGACCCACCCGCTTTCAGTTTTTGTAGGCAACATGTTGCTACGATGAGGTGGCACTATGTTGGTGGAACCGTTCGTGGGGCTGTGGATGATGAAACACTCTCTTGGGGCGGTGGCTGCAGATAGCTGTGATTTTTTTTTTTTTTTTTTTCTTTTACCTTCATGACAAATCTCAGGCAAAGATCAATGGTAATGTCAGTTTCATTATTATTATTATTATTATTATTATTATTATTATTATTATTATTATTATTATTATTATTATTATTATTATTATTATTATTGGTCAATCTGGTCAATCTAACCGTGCAGGTCATCGAAAGCTTTCGGCTGTATATATACATTTTAAATAACAAAATCTAACAGGCATATTACTGTGGATTTACTTTCCCATTATTATTATTATTATTATTATGATTATTATTATTATTATTATTATTATTATTATTATTATTGTTATTATTATTATTATTATTATTATTATTATTATTTACATATTTAGATATGTATATATATATATATATATATATATGTGTGTGTGTGTGTGTGTGTGTGTGTGTATTTATATATAACAAATATATATTATGTATATATATGTGTGTATATTCTCTCTCTCTCTCTCTCTCTCTCTCTCTCTCTCTCTCTCTCTCTCTCTCTCCAAAAACAGTCAATCTCAGCTTATAACCTAATTACGATTCCCTGGTATCAGGTAGGTTCAAGTTGGTTGTTTTGACAGAATTTGGGAGAATTATCTTAACTTTATTATACGTCTCTCTGGGTTCCTTACCCGAATCCTAGAGTGAGAGAGAGAGAGAGAGAGAGAGAGAGAGACATGGTGGGGGGCGGGCGGTTGATTGATACTTGAGCTTAGTTGTCCTAAAGAATGGAAGAGGAATAAAGATGAAGAATGGAAGAGGAATAAAGATGAAGAATGGAAGAGGAATAAAGATGAAGAATGGAAGAGGAATAAAGATGATTGATGTAAAGCGATCTTGAGATTCTCGTTTTTCTCTGATTTGACAAATAACATGATTGAGATGACTTTTTCAGCTTTCGGTTTCGCATTTTGATGGATAATCGTAGTTGTGACGTCATTAGCCATTTTTTGTGTGGTGTGTGCGTGCGTTTGTGTATATTCATAATGAACAGATGTACTCCTGGAAAATGTGTGTACGTTTGTATAACAAATATTTTTGTCATACATTAGTTTTTATCGTTTCACATTCATACGCGTGTCCGCGCTTATACGCCCGTATGTATGCATGCATTCAAGAAAGTATCTAAGTATGCATTGCTTTTCCAATAAATGTCCTGCGCATACCAGTGCATTATAGACATACATAACGTGTCATCGCTTTTAAGGCCGCATATATGCATGCATACAAGGCTGTATCTAAGGTATACATTGCCATTCCAAACCTAATTAGGTCACTGCGCATTCTGGTGCATGCACATGATGTCATTACTATTTTCATCTAGAGCAAACACCATCTGTGTGTGGGTTTAGCAGTTGTTGACTTCGTATCAAGTAGCGCATGGCAAACATACTCACCCACGTACTGTACATGTATATGTTGTCTGAATCTACCTATATTTATTTGCGCCTAAATAAATGAAGGAAGGGGGTGCCCATACTTATATATGTTTCCTGTTGATTTTCCCATGGAATTTGTGAATTGTTTGGTGTAGTTCCAGTTTCTGTGTAAAATCAAACGTCACTGGAAGTTGCAGTATTATGAAGGCATATTCCAATGACTCAAACATTGTATAGGAATGATTCAATCGTCGTTATCTATAAGACTACTTTTTCCAATGACCTAATCCGCATTTTCTAAGTGCCTGCATTTTCCTATGACTCGATCATCGTTTTTCCCATGACCCAATCTGCATTTTCTAAGAACCTGCATTTTCCTATGACTAAGACATCGTTTCCTGTAAGGCTGCATTTTCTAATGACTCAGTCCCTCATTTCTATGAGACTACATTTTCGTAAGACTATATCATCATTTTCTGTAAGACTGCATTTTGCTATGACTATATCCTTATTTTCTATAAGACTGCATTTTCCCATGGCTATATCCTCATTTTCTATAAGACTGCATTTTCCCATGGCTATATCCTCATTTTCTATGAGACTGCATTTTCCTATGACTATACCCTCATTTCCTATATGACCCCTTTTCCTATGACTGTATCCTCATTTTCTATAAGTGCATTTTCCTATGACTATATCCTCATTTTCTATAAGACTGCATTTTCCTATGACTATATCCTCATTTTCTATAAGATTGCATTTTCCTATGACTATATCCTCATTTTCTATAAGACTGCATTTTCGTATGACTGAGTCTTCATTTCTTGTAAGGTTGTATTTTCCAGTGATACAATCATTTTTAGCACCTCAATGGCGTGGTTGGTATGGTGTTGGCGTCCTACCTCGGTGGTCGCGGGTTCGATTCTCGGCCATTCCATTGAGGA
>NC_061089.1:46759778-46764778 GCF_015104395.2 Macrobrachium nipponense | reverse complement strand
TCTCTCTCGTAGTAGTATCATCTTGCTTGTGAGAGTTCCTGGTCGAAGTCAGATTAATCAACAAATATCACAAGTTTAACATACGTCTAGAATTTGAGAAATATCTAGAAGTGTTCGTGAACTATCGGTGATAAGATTAGTGTGGGAAATAGTAGGATAAAGCGTCTTCTAAGTTAGTTTATCAAGTGAAATACTGTAAATCAAGAACAAGATGGCAGTAAGCTCCAACTGCGGAAAAAAATGGCGAGAATTTAGCTTGCTTGGCAGATTCGCAATACGATGAGGTAGCAGGAAGGGAACTGGCATTTCTGATCTATGAAAATCAGCAACAGTCCTAACCAAAAAGATACAAAATCATTCATAGATATATTAGAAGGATACAATCCTTCAAACTGGAACAAATCAAATGAAAACATCTTGAAAATAATTGAAGAAGTTCCAAATAAAATCCAAGTGGTCAAGAGACTCATAAAGAAAAAATATACATAAACCAACATATTCCGACAAAAAGAAAATGAATAAGTGAACCTTGTGAATATCCTAATTGATGCATTAGGAAAAAGAATGCCAAAAAGAAAAACATGTAAACTGTGTAAGGTGTGGGTATAGCATATTTAATCCACAAAACCTAATCAGAAAATGTGCTGCATGCAACATTCCGACCCATCCACAGTGTGCTGAGGTAATGCAAGATATGAGAAAAGACACAACACTAAGCAATTTTTTTGCTCAACATGTCTACCATGGATAGACAATGTTATTAAATCAAGATGAATGTACAAATAGTTGAGGATGAAGAAGAAGAAGAGAGGAAGAAGAAGAGAAGAAGAAGAGAAAACGTAAGAGAAGTAAACAAAACTGAAATGACAGAAAAAGATAAGGAAAACAAGAACAGATAAAGTATGGATGCAGAGATACTCATTGATACTACATATGAGGCTATAAGCAGCATACCTACGAAGAAATAAATTACGATATGACAGCACAAAAGAAAATGCCGAAGAGGCTCTACCCAGATCTACACAATGACGGGAAAGAGGAAAAAATATACAAAAAAGACAAAGTCTGCAACCTTTTGAAAAGAGGGAATTGCAGATATGGAGAAAAATGAAAAATAACTACAAAAACATCCTAAGGTATGTCACAACTATGAAATATATGGTAAATGTGCATACTTAGATGGATATGAGGATGATTGCAGAGATCTACATCCAAAATATGCAAAAACCTAAAGAAGGAAAGGATGTTAAGTTCGACAAAAATAAATAAATATATGCACCCTGTAGCCATGAAAAATAATCAAATAAATAACCAATCAAGCAATAAAATCCAAAATAAGAAAGAAACAAATAAAGAGAGGAATGAAGAATATCAGGTAAAAGAAAAAAGCAAGCCATCAACGAGATATGCAGAGGTGCCAGCAAAAAATTTCAATGCATCAGCTCAAGATTCTACTCAAGAGATAATAACTGTTTTTATTATGCAAGGGGATATTGCAGATATGGAGAAAATTGCAGATTCAGACACAAAATGAATAATTATGATGAAGGAAGAACAAATATTATGGAAAAAGTTGGATTTTTTAATGTCAGAATTTCTGGAAATGAAAAAAGAACAACATACCAGAACAGGAAAGAGACATGGGAAAATCCTTATTATTACCAATATTAAATGAAGGAGAAAACACGCAAACCATCATAGTGATGAATGCGCAGGTTTAGTTACGAGTAACTCAAAAAGAAAAATAGAGTACTTAGAAGAAACTAACCCAAATTGAAAAGAAAATAGATATAATAATGAATATAAGTGAAAACCTGTATTCCCAAGAGACTGGGAATGATGATCAAATAAAAGGGTTTCAAACTTATAGATCAGATAGAAAAAATAGGAATCAAGGGGGAACCGCAAATAATATGGGAAAGACAAAAAACAAGGAAAAATATATGAGAAATATAGTAACTCAGAATGTGAAACTAATAGCGGTAGAATTTGAATCTGAAAAATTAATGAAACATATAATATATAGACCTCCTAATACTAAAGAGTTTGACTTAATAATAGAAAAATTGGATGATATATGTAGAAATCACAAGGACTGACTATTCTCCTATCTGGTGACTTCAACTTTCCTTTCGTAGACTGGAAGAACGAATAGGAGATTGTGGATGTACTTATACATATAAAAAAAGAGAGTAATAGTAGTGCAGAAGATAAGAGGCAATTCGAAAAGCTATTAGATATGCTACTAGAATACAACATTCAACAATAAATCACCTGCCAACAAGAAAGGAAAATACTTTAGACCTAGTATTTGTGAACGAGATGAATTATGTTAAAAAATATAGTTTATAATGCGAGTATTTCAGACCATATGTCATAGAATTAACAGTCCATTCCAAAGCAAGTGAAAACAGAGATAAGCAAGAAATGAAAAAGTGGGAAGGATATGGAAAATACAACTTCTACAGTAAAAATATAAAATGGTCAGAAATAAATGAAGAATTAAACAAAGATTGGGATAACATTTTCGTAAGTGATGACAATAAAGGTAAATACGGAGATATTATATAAAATATTAGAGAAAATAGTAGATAAATATATACCGAAGAAGAAAAGTAAACATCAGTCATGCATACCAAGAGACAGAAGGATCTTGTTCCAGAAAATCAAGAAAGTGGAAAAAAGGTCTAGCAAAAAAAAAAAAAATGCATGGAAAGTTATAGAACTAAAAAGTAAGATAGAAAATGCAGAACAAAAGATTATACAATCAAAAGAAAATGAAAAACGGGACTTGGAAGAAAAAACTCTATTAAATATCAAGCAAAATCCCAAACTATTATACTCATATGCGAAGAAGATGAATAAAAGAAGAATAGAAATAGGCCCTCTAAGAATTGAGGGAGATTAACGAATGAAAAAAAGGAAAATTTGCAACATACTGGCAGAACGATATAAGAGAGAATTCACCCCTAGAATAGATAATGAAGATAATGATATAGAAGTAAGGGATGAAAATATAGTGAATATTTAGCTGACATAGATATTAATGAAGCTGATATTGTGCAGGCTATTAATGAAATTAAAAATGGAGCTGCTGCAGGGCCTGATGGAATTCCTGCTATTTTGTTAAAGAAAGTAGTTCATTCTATCGCAAAGCCACCTTGCAATATTATTAAGACAAAGTGTAGATACAGGCAAGATTTATGATGAGCACAAATTAGCAATATATTACCCCTACTTTCAAAGTGGATCAAGACTAGAGGCAAGTAATTATAGGCCTGTGAGTCTAACATCACATTATGAAAGTGTATGAAAGGGTAATGAAGAAAAATATTATGAAACATTTAATAAAAAAATAACTTTGTTTAATAAAGGACAACAGGTTTGGTTTCGTACCCGGAAAAAGTACACAAACCCAACTGTTAGTCCACCGTGAGAACATATTCAAAAATATGAAAAGCGGAAATGAAACAGATGTGGTTTATTTAGACTTTGCAAAAGCTTTTGATAAAGTAGACCATAATATATAGCGAAGAAAATTAGAAAACACAATATCGTGGATAAAGTAGGAAGATGGTTAAAAGAATTTTTACACAACAGAGATAGTTATTGCAAACGACGAGAAATCGGATGAAGCCAAGGTAATATCCGGTGGTGCCGCAAGGTACGGTGTTAGCTGCAATACTGTTTGTTATTATGATGAAGACATAGACAATAATGTTAAGGATTCGGTAGTGAGTAGTTTCGCAGATGACACAAGAATAAGTAAGAGAGAAATTACTTGTGATGAAGATAGGAACGCTCTACAAAGAGACCTTAACAAGTATATATAATTGGGCAGAGGTAAAATAGGCATGTGGTATTTAACTCTGATAAATTTGAATCAATAAATTATGGAGACAGAGAAAGAAAGCTATATGCATATAAGGGACCTAATAATGAGACAATCACAAATAAGGAAGCAGTTAAAGACCTTGGTGTGATGATGAACTAGGAACATGTTATGGCAATGATCAAATAGCAACTCTGTTGGCAAAATGTAAAGCAAAAATGGGAATGTTGTTACGGCACTTCAAAACAAGAAAAGCTGAACACATGATTATGCTTTATAAAACATATGTTCGTAGTCCCACTTGAATATTGCAATATGATATGGTACCCACACTATCAAAACAAGGATTGCACCAAATAGAGAGTGTTACAAACGGTCCTTGACAGCTAGAAATAGCAAGAAGTTAAAGACCTTGACTACTGGGAAAGACTACAATTCAATTCTTAAAATTATATAGTCTAGAAAGGAGAAGAGAAACGCTACATGATAATTCAGGCATGGAAACAGATAGAAGGAATAGCAGAAAATATCATGGAACTAAAATATCAGAAAGAGCAAGCAGAGGTAGATTAATAGTGCCCAAAACTATACCAGGAAAAATAAGAAAGCACACAGGACATTAATCCACTACGCACCAGCATCGATAATGCAGCGTCTATTCAATGCGTTGCCAGCTCATCTGAGGAATATATCAGGAGTGAGCGTAGATGTGTTTAAGAATAAGCTCGA
Organism: Macrobrachium nipponense; assembly: GCF_015104395.2. Classification (NCBI taxonomy): domain Eukaryota; kingdom Metazoa; phylum Arthropoda; class Malacostraca; order Decapoda; family Palaemonidae; genus Macrobrachium; species Macrobrachium nipponense. Next base: position 46,760,217 of record NC_061089.1, on the reverse strand, counting down.
CAAATATCTAAACTGCATCCCAGACCATCCAAGATTGGAAGATGCAAAATATACCGGAAGATGTACTAGCAACTCTCTGGTAGACATTAGAGGTGCCTCACAAGCTGAGGGACCTGGGCAACAACCCGAACAAGATGTAAGGTCTGTAAGGTCTCTCTCCTCTCTCTCTCTCTCTCTCTCTCTCCCCTTAGCTCCACCGAAAACACGTCATCATTTCCACCTGGTGTAACGTATCTCTTTCAGGTTACAAACTGGTTTCGTTATGGGATATGGTTGGCAAAGCTCCCGCTTGTATTCTATTTTTCATTTTATTTGAGTTTTTGTTCTTGTATTTTTATCAAGTTTTTTTTTGTTTTTTTTTTTTTTTTTTTTTTTTTGCGTATCTTCTACCTCATTATTTTTTTTTTTTAATGGATATTAACCCCGGGTGACTCTGGAG
>NC_061089.1:46749778-46754778 GCF_015104395.2 Macrobrachium nipponense | reverse complement strand
AGCGCTAAGTGACCTCATAGGTCCCAGTGCGTGGCCCTGGGTCTAAATGTTATATTCCATTCCGTTCCATTCCACACGTAATCATTTTTTTTTCTCAGTCATGAGGTGGTTGAGCATCGATCAAAATTTCGTTCAAATAAAAACAACCTTACCAACAATTTCTCCTTTAGGGGGCGGGGGAGTACCGTAGGTGGACCTCATTGCAGGTTCTTTGCAGCGTCTCTTCAGCTCCTAGCTGCAACTCCTTTCAATCCTTTTATTGTACCTCCGATCATATACTTTATTCCTTCTTACTTTCCACCCTCTTCTAAAAATGTATCATAATGCAACGGCGAGGTTTTCTTCTTGTTATACCGTTTAAATCTCCTATTCTCAATATACTTTTCACCGCTAAATGACCTCCTATGTCCTAGCGCTTGCCCTTCCTCCTAAATTATATATTCTGTCTCCTGTCACCCACCTTTCTTAGTCCTGCTAACTAACAGGCAAAGAAACAAACTAACAAACCACAATACCAAACTCAGAACCTATCTGTCGGGGCTAATTGAGAACAGGTGCGGAAGCTCATGTAATTTACTGTAAATGACAAAAGATGCTCTCGTGTAGGAGGGCTTAATGAGGCATTAACCCCACGCTTACTTTATGTAAGTTTTTTTCACTTTTTTTTTTTACTGGGTTTCTTCCTGTATAGGAAGAGAAAGGGGGCGTGGTTGCTCTTCAAGTTTAGGAAGAGGAAAGGGGCGTGGTTGCTCTTCAAGTTTAGGAAGAGGAAAGGGGGCGTGGTTGCTCTTCAGTTTGGAGAAGAGGAAAGGGGGCGTGGTTGCTCTTCAAGTTTAGGAAGAGGAAAGGGGGCGTGGTGCCACCAGGTGGTTCCTTTCCCTCTGGTTCCCAGCAGGGTGTTTTGGATACGAACCACCGCTTTAAATGTGTGTTCTGAGCCTAGCTCGGGAATCTATTTAATGTGTAATATATATATATATATATATATATATATATATATATAATATAATATATATATATATACACACACACACACACACACACACACACACATATATATATATATATGTATGTAGTATATTGCATCTATATTACATACATGAGAGAGAGAGAGAGAGAGAGAGAGAGAGAGAGAGAGAGATTCTCCTTTGCTCGATCACAACAGTTTTCCTAACGAGTTGAGTAACTGGAACAGTATTGTCTTTCACTATCAACCTTTTTTTAATGGAACGGTAATTCGTCCATCAGGTCTGATAGGCCACGGAACGAGAGTGACTGTTTGCGCGTGCGCGTGCACGCGTCTGTGTAGATTCAACTTATTTATATCCTATGGATCCCCTGTTAGACAGATGCGAAGGATCAGAGTAAATTGGTTTTATTCTATCCTGATGGATATTTACTGGAGCTCGCCCGTTGTTGCATTTCCCTACAGTGGGGATTGATTTAACCGTGCTCCTCCTCCTCCCCTCCCCAACCCCGCTCCACTGTCCGTTAACCGCCCACGGCCCTGCAATTTATGGGCGGTAACATACGTCTGTTTGTTCGTTGTCCGGTTTGAATGTAGGCCGTGTATAATAGCAGGTGTATTTTGGTTTTCATATAAATCACGACGGAGGGAACTGGTGTAGAATTTGAGAATTGTGCCTCACTATGTTGTTTATTCTTAACCGCGGGAATATTTTGGGTGCTTAGGTTCGTATGTGCGCGCCCCCACACACTATAACATACACACACACATATATACACTTACGTATAATATACACACACGTGTGTGTTATATATATGTATGTATATATATATATATTATATATATACTATATATATATATATATTGTAGACATGAATATTATAAGAGAGAGAGAATGTGGTCAAGCATTTATATCTTGTGCCAACCAAGATATTTCATAATCTTTCGTATCCAGTGCCGAAGCAAGGCAATACATGTCATGCTTAACCAGCGCGGCCGTCCAAATAATTTTGATGCTAAAAGACATTAATAAAGATGTCTTTCCAAAAAACTTTCAGGAAATCGAGTGTTCCCCACATCCAACGTTGAAAATAAAAGTCACATCGATATATACATTCGGAGTGTTTTTATTGTGTTTTATGACGCCGCATGGCAGAGGTCACTTTTGTAAAGTATGAGGCGGTCATTGTACCTTAAGCGCAGCAGCAATTTCCAGTCGTGGTATTGGCGGCGGCTTCGTTTGCATTTTCATGAGTTTGCTGGCTGGGAAATTAAAAAGTTGGTTCGAGTTTCTGTTGCGCCGTTGTGATTTGCGGTGCACATTTCTGTCTCCCCCTCCCGAACTCAACCCCCTCCCCCACCCACCACCCACCACCCACCACCCACCACCCACATACCCCACGCTCGCTCGCAGGAAATTAAAAAGTAAGAGACGGACGTTATGCCGCCACTGGTTTCTGTTTGCTAAGGCGTATGTATACTAGTGGCGTCAGTGTACCTCATGTGGTGTACTGTAGACACTACTTCAGCTTCTTTGCTGCGTCCCTCCGTCCCTAGCTGCAACCGTTTTCATTCCTTTTGCTGTACCTCTGTTCATATTCTCTTCCTTCCATCTTATTTTCCTCAGCCCTCTCTTAGCAATTGATTGATAGTGCAACTGCGAAAGGGTTTCCCTTCGTTACACCTTTCGAACCTTTCTACTCGCAGTTTCCGTTACAGCGGTGAATGACTTCATAGGCCTCAGCTCTTAGCCTTTGGTTGAAATTCTATATTGTATTCTACATTGTATGTGCAGTGGTAGAAATGTATAGCAGTTATTATACGTTTATATTGAAGTCCTGCTGTTCCCTGGGTGCACGTCCGTGCTAATTTTTTTTCTCCGTCATCAGAAAGCTCTAAGTCCTGAGTGGCGTGTTCGGTATGGCGTTGGCGTGCCATCTCGGTGGACGCGAGTTTGATCTCGGGCATTCCACTGAGGGGTTAGAGATGTGTATTTCTGGTGTTAGAAGTTCACTCTCGACGTGGTTCGGAAGTCACGTAAACCCGTTGGTCCCTTTGCTGAATAACTACCGGTTCCATGCAACGTAAAAACACCATACAAACAAACAAACAAATCAGAAAGCTCTAGTTCATGCGTTGAGTATCTTGTTGCAAAGTGCATTGTCGAGCCTTCTTTGTTCACTGAATATTGACTTTGTAACTATAGTAAATGGCGCAAGATTAAGTGTTAATTGGGAAATAACCTCAATGTAGGTATATGTGAATAGAAATGCCTTTGTGTTGAAGTGCATCTGTTGAGAAGTGATATTGAGTATGTATTACTCTATTTTTTTTATGTCAAACTGGCAATTTCTCTGTTAGGGTGAGTCCACACTACATATCATAAGCATGACGGCAACTTCTCACACAGATTCACAAACGTGTGGAATACAGGTTTACTGTTGTGTTCACAATACATTAAAACATGTCGTAAACAAATTCGGCAACATATAAAATTCACAAACATGTTGAATACAATTTAAGTACTTATTGGTGCGTCCGCATTACGGAAAATCGTGACATATACACATGTCAGCAACATATCACACAGAATCACAAACATGTTGAATACAGGTCAGCGACTTCTTGGTAGTCCTAACCATTGCCTCATATGATTGTCCAACAATGACCAAAGATTCTTTCTCCACTTAACATCGTTGACATGTTTGCGATATGTCTGCGGTATGTTGCCGACGCGTGTTTGTGACACGTCTTACTGTAGTGCGGACGCACCGTTCTAGTAACGCGTGTGCTTGTTACCGTTCAGTCGTTCTGTACAGAAGGCAACAACTTACTCAGTAACACGGACAAAATTGGACATTGGTTTAGCCAACCACTCCAGTTTAGAATGAGTATGGAAGACAGGAAAGGGGGGGGGGGGGGGGGTTTGGTTGTTGAAGGGGCTTGTTGAGGGGCGGGGCAATTCCTTCCACAGCGGAGGTTTTCATATTAAGGTTAATAATCTCTCTATTACAGGTGGTAAAACTATTTTATTAATTAAGCGAAAGTGCAACGAGGAAACGTGTATTGTAAAAAAAATGAAATATTCCTCGTTATTTATTCACGAAGGACAAAACCAAACAGAAAACTGAAAGGGCTTGAAAGAGATGGAAAGGAAAATGAAGTGATTTCGACGACTGAGTGTGCCTGTGACATGAAAATTTTGGAAGTGAGGTTCAGCTAAAAAAAAGGGAGAGAAATAAGAATAAAAGAAAATTGGATCTATTGTTTAGTCAAGTGCTGTGCGTTGCCCTGGGAAATAATAATGTCGCAAGTAGATGATCGAAGTAACATTGCGTTCTGCTTAGGTGCTTAACCGGAGCCAGAGGAGGAGGAGGAGGAGGAGGAGGAGTAGGAGGAGGAGGAGGAGGAGGAGGAGACGTGAGGAGTATTGATAAACCTTGGAGTGAGTGCGTGTGTGAGTGAGTTTAGTGTCATGGGAATCTTAGTGTAGTAGTGTTAGTCGAAGTAGCATGTAGTGGTAGTGACGTGTGTGAAGTATGAGATCCGTCACCCATTGGTATGGGTGACACCGAGAGTGGCCCGGTGTCCTCGTCACCCGAAATTTGGAGGGCCATTAGTGCCCCTCCCAAAGGTATGATTATGGTGGTGGTGGTGAGGTCCGCGGGCGTCCTCGGAGGCTAGAATAAAAAGAAAAAGAAAAAAAGTTGTGTTTAAAGAAAAGATCAAATTAAAAGTGTCATGTCAGTGTGGTGTCCCACGTGGGCGGCGTATTGAGGCAAGGGCTGTCGCAAGGGCGGCGACGCCAAGAAGAGGCACCATGTTATCCGTGATGGTGTCCGTCTGGTGGGTGTGGCTAACGGCCGCCCCTGGAGGAGACCACCACCAGCAGCAGCAGCAGCAGCAGCGCCCTCCGCCCCACGGCACCTCCCGCAAGATGTGCACCTTTCAAGAGGGCACGCCCACCCCGTCGCCCCAGCGGCCCAGGCGCGCCTCCTCCAAGATCTGCCGCAAGTGTCGGAAGTTCCGCGAC
>NC_061089.1:46744778-46747278 GCF_015104395.2 Macrobrachium nipponense | reverse complement strand
TACCAAAGACCCTTACCTTTAGGTACCAAAGACCGAAATCATTTGGTACTAAAGACCAATACCATCTGGAACCAAAGACTCATACCATTTGGTTCGAAAGACCCAAGCCATTTGGTACCAAAGACCCAAACCATTTGGTACCAAAGACCCAAACCATTTGGTACCAAAGACCCAAACCATTTGGTACCAAAGACCCAAACCATTTGGTACCAAAGACCCAAGCCATTTGGTACCAAAGACCCAAACCATTTGGTACCAAAGACCCAAACCATTTGGTACCAAAGACCCAAACCATTTGGTACTAAAGACCCAAACCATTTGGTACCAAAGACCCAAACCATTTGGTACCAAAGACCCAAGCCATTTGGTACCAAAGACCCCCAAAAAAAAAAAAAAACCACCATTTGGTACTAAAAGACCCAAGCCAATTTGGTACCTAAGACCCAAACCATTTGGTACCAAAGACCCAAACCATTTGGTACTAAAGACCCAAACCATTTGGTACCAAAGACCCAAACCATTTGGTACCAAAAACCCAAACCATTTGGTACTAAAGACCCAAACCATTTGGTACCAGAGACCCAAACTATTTGGTACCAGCCATGTAGAACCGACCCTCCACGGGAGGCAATCAAAGAGGCTGTCATTACCTCATCCAGTCAGAGTCGACTCCTGATTCCATCGGCGCCACGATTCGACGGCGATAATCTCAACCAACTTGTTAGCGCGGTCGTAAATCATCGTGAGGTAATTGGATAATTGATATTCGGTTTATTAGTCGCTCATTTACATACTCATCGGTCATGGTGGCCCGTTTTGCCACTGTTGAAAATTTGATCGAGTGGGGTTGGGGTGGAAGGGGGTTGCTGAGTTGAAGATTTCTTAAATTGGGTTCGTGCGTTGTATTTTGTACGTTAGTTTTTTCCTCTATTATTTTCATTTTAATTATTGATATATTTATATGTATACGTATATATATTGTATATATAATTGTACATATATGTAATATATATATAAAGAGAGAGAGAGAGAGAGAGAGTCAGGTTTTACCTGTGGGGGGTAGGGGTGGCTCTAGATACCGCAGCCTCTCCGGTTTTCGACACATATATACATAGGATGATGTTGCCAGCCACACGGTTAATCATGGTTTTATAACGGTAACCCAAACACGCACAAACCCATCCCAAAATATTTTTACGTATAGAATTTTTATTTCTTAGAATCATATAAATCTATGATTTGAGTAAACGTGTTTTTTTTTTTTTTTTTTTTTTTTTTTTTTTTTGTTTTTTTTTTTTTTTTTTTTTTTTTTTTTTTTTTTTTTTTTTTTTTTTTTTTTTTTTTTACTGTTGGTACGCGAGAGGAAAGTCATGTATTAAGTGGCGCTCTTTTTGATGTATAATGATTAATGGTTGTCGTCTTGTTAGCTTACCAGAAATTGATTCGTTAATAGGTGTTGTGATTAAAGGTAATTAGGCATTAATCTTCTCTCTCTCTCTCTCTCTCTCTCTCTCATCCTCTCTCTCTCTCTCTCTCTCTTGTAGTAATTTACCATGGATTCTTTCATGAAAAGTTTGTTATTTTTTCCACTTAGGATTTTGACTAATATAGATATATGTACACACAAATATATTGTATACTTAAATCTATATATATATATATATATATATATATATATATATATTTATATAGATATATGTATATTTATATACGTATACATAACCTCCTCTCTATTTTAAATTTCTAATACCGTACTTTTTTTGTTCTGTTGTTTTAGATTTAGCTGGCATTATGCCAGCACGGGCTCTTGCTCCTAGAGCACCCCGTACTTAGCCCATCTTTTTTTTCTTCGAAACCAACATTATCTGCAAACTTGCCAATATCCGTTTGTAATGTGATATGTGCTTTTTTTTTTCTAAGAATTAAATCGTCCCCTTCATAAACTCACCCTGTTTACCCGAATAACCGTCATTAAGTCAGAGTAACTTCTTGAAACTCTCCTTACAAACGACGGGATCTCAAATCTGCGACGAATTGGTCGCGACTCCAATATTCTCCAAAACGACTTTTCTCCCGAAGTCGATTCTGATTGTCGCACCTGATTTCACTTCTCAATTTAAGTTTACCATTCTTCTCTCTCTCTCTCTCTCTCTCTCTCTCTCTCTCTCTCTCTCTCTCTCTCTCTCTCTCTTTTAGGGGAAATTGACAATTGCCAATTATAGAGACTGTTGACCCTTCAGCAGGCGAAGGCATTTGTCTAATAAATGACGCCCGAGTTCCCTCAGTAATGGAAGCGAAGATTCATCAGTCAGATTGAGTTGGAGAGGAGAGAGAGAGAGAGAGAGAGAGAGAGAGAGAGAGAGAGAGAGAGAGAGAGAGAGAGTTTACGTTATATTGCCAACTTTATAGTAACATACGTTTAATGAGACATATATATAAATATATATATATATATATATATATATATGAATGTGTGTTTTTTTACTGTAATACAGCAGTA
>NC_061089.1:46732278-46737278 GCF_015104395.2 Macrobrachium nipponense | reverse complement strand
GAATGCTACGTTTAAAAGTTGTCTATTCCATCAGTTTTGTATAAATCTGTTAATTGATGACCTTAGTCACTGCGACGCCGGCTGACTTATATTAAACAGTCCTGGTTCCCAAATTAAATTTGATTGAATTTCTCCTGCAATTTATATTTTAAGTTCATTAGGTACCTCCACCAAGGCTTCTTGCTCGACGTATGTCTGTGAAAAAAAGCTGAATGGAGTTATGCCACAACTTTTTCAATTTTCATAGCTTCACGTCGAGAAAATTAATGACCTGTTGATTTATCGATTTCTCTAAATGGCGTCACACCATCGTAGGTCATTGACTCAATGGATTCCTTCATTCATTTTTATTGCCACTGATGTGTGGTTCGTCCAAAAAAATAAAGTAAATAAGCCTAATAGAAGTAAACTATCGTACCTGTTAATTTACGTTGGCAGAGATTTACAATATTTACACACACACACGCACATATATATATAATATATATTAATAATATGATATTATATATATATATATATATATATTATAGATATATATGGAGAGGAGAGAGGGAGATATATATTTAGAGCAGAGGAGAGAGAGAGAGAGAGAGAGAGGAGAGAGAGAGACGAGAGAGAGAGAGAACCCCGAGAGAGAAGAGAATCACATCAAACTAATGATAAGTAGACTTTTGACTATACATCTTCATGGGGTTGCTAAGAGCCACTTCAGATTAGTAACATAATCTTATTAGTTCCTCGAGCCAGGGTGAATATTCCGAGAGAGAGAGCGAGAGAGAGAGAGATGAGAGAGAGATAGGGGGTCTGCTTAGGAACATTAGATTAGGAATTTATTTTCTTTTTACGGGAGAAAATAAAGATCTCGTTAATGTAAGGGTACGGCGCTCTATTGTAGAGCGTCTTTAGACCTTCAGTTAATGTAGTGTAGTCTTGTGATAGCTCTCTAATGTTTCGCATTATCTTTTTTTTTTTTTTTGTTTTTTACGTTATATATATATATATATATATATATATATATATATATACATATACATTATACTTATACATATACATACACATACACATATATATATATATATATATATATATTTATGTGTATATGTGTGTATGTATGAATTTAAAATAATATTGAGTATATAGATATATATTAAATATATATATTATATATATGTATAGATGTATTATTATGTTATTTATGTATCATGTATTATATATTAACAATCCATCTAATATATATCTATATATAATATATATATTATTATATGTGGTGGGGGTTTTATGTGTGGTGTGGTGTGTGTGTATACATTTTATAGGTATACATTATTATGATATATATATATAGATTATATATTTTTATTTTAATTATATAATACATATATATTATATGTTATTATATATGTCTTTGTAAAAATAAAAATCATATAATATAACAAATAATTATAATTATCTATATAGATAGATAGATATATAGATAGATATGTCCATGTAAGCGTAATCTTGCTCATAGTATATATCTGCAAGCGCGCAAGGACCCAGTTTCAAATTTCTTACGTCAAGCAAAAGCTGACGTTTCACTGCATTTTATCTTTTGAGCATCTCCATCCCTTATCTTTCGGGGTAATCGGTTTGTTATCGTCATCTGACGAGCGGCTTCTTTTCTTATCAGCCGCAGCCACTTCGAGACGAGACAAGATTATTACGAAAGGAAAAATGTGAAGTCTTGAAAGCGCCTTCTTTTCTTCTCTCTCAGTTTCAGAATGACTTCTGTGGTAGACGCGGACCTTTGGTGGTACTGGGAAAGGTTAGGTTAGGTTTTCCCTGTGTGTATACCTCGGCTTTTGATTACATTTTATCTTAGTGTCCTTTCAGCTTCTTCTTTTTCTTCTTCTTTTTCTTTCCGCAGTTGAAACGTGTATTTTAGCGTCTTGTTTTCCTGAGCAAAGCTCGGCCTGACCAGTATCAGAGAAAGGGTGCTTTCAGCAGTGAAATTTTTTTTATTTATGTACTTGTGCGTTTGATTAATTATTAGTTCTTTTATTCACTTACTTATTCTCTGTTTTTTTTTTTACATGTATTGGCTTTTATTGGGTTTTATTGTATTGGCGTTTTTTTTACATGTGTTGGCTTTTATTGGTTTTTATTTATTGGCGCTAGATAATATATATATATATATATATATATATATATATATATATATATATATATATAGCATATGCATTAAAAGCATTTGCGATTACGAGTATATCATATATAAATGTATGTAGTATATGATTTTTCATTTATTGTATATATAGGGATGCATGGTTTTTTTTTATGTATAGACGATTCTATATTATATATTAATTATCATAGATGATCTGGTTCAAATATGCCATTCTCTCTACGAATCAAAACTCCAGTTAGACAGCGGGAATTTATAAAATAATAATTATAATAATAATAATAATAATAATAATAATAAGAAGTCAGTTTCACTACCAATTTGGGACTGCGTCTGGACTCTGGGGAGATGGGGTCCTCCTCCCCCCTCCCACCACCCGCCTCTCTCTTTCTCTCTCTCTCTCTCTCTCTCTCCTCCTTCCTTGCTTGTATCCCCATTCCTTTTTCCCCTATGTCTTAGTTCCCTTTCCTTCGCCTTCCCCCCCAACTCTTCCCTTTTTTTCCCTCCTCCCCCCTTTCGCCTTACCCTTCCCTTTCCATCCCCTCTCCTCCCTTCCCCTCCTCTCCTCCCGCCCTTGTCATACCTTCCCTTCCCCTCCCTGCTCAACCTCTCTCCTCCCTTCTATATCCCTCCCCTCCCCTTGTCCTCCCTTCCCCTTCCCTCCCACCCCACCCTCCCTCACAGGCAGGACCAGACACTTGCCCTTGTTACTGCTGCCGTATTGATCGGATATTCGTGTCAGGCACTATGGTCAACGCCGAATGCAATATTGCCTCGGTTTTGCGTATTCAGTGACCGGGGTCTCCCGATGTGTTGGTGGTAGGGGAGAGGGGGGCGGGGGTGTGGGTGTTGGAGAAATGGGATAAGTGTGATCTTTCGTAGTGGGGGTTATCGGGGCAGGTAGGAGAGTTGAGAAAGGAAGTTGTTGATAGGTAAAATGTCTCTGTCTGGAAGAGAGTTGATTGTTGACAGATAAAACTCTGTCTGTCTGTCTGTCTGTCTCTTTCTTGCTTGCTTGGGTCTCCTAACTGCCTGTGGAGCTTTGATGAGGAGTGACGTTGCTTGCAGTTCGATTGCGCTCGGCGGGTGCTAATGGCTCCCTCTAATTGTGCGGTATGGTGCCACAGTGCCTGTGTGTGGCGACTGGGGCTGGCAATTGAAAGCGGGTTTGGTTGGGATTTCCAACAGCAAGTTACTTAGGCCTTAGCCTTGATGTTGGGCGCGTCATTCCGGTGTGATGTCATGTGTTTGTGTGAATGATGTTGAGGGATGGTATCTGGTAGCTTCTTGTGGCTCTGATGTCTAACGGAGGCATGTTAATTAAGAGGCTGTGATGTATGCCGATAATATTGGGTTGTGATGTTTGCAAATGTGTTGATAACCTGTGACGTATGTTAATCTGATGTTTTGGTTGTGATATCCCAGGGGTTGGATGTTAAGGCTAAAAGGATTTCAGCTCCGACAGTGTGTTGAATCCTTTGATAGAGAAGAGACTGTCGACCAGAGGGACGTGTTAGCTAAGATTTTACTCATCTTAAGCTTGAATATGGTGTCAGTATTAAGAGATGACGGGAAACAAACAAACGAAAAGAAATAAGTCCATTGAAGTTCCTTGACATCTTGGCTGTGGTTCGTTGAGAGTTATGCCGGACGGATTTTGAAAAGTAATTGACAGAGAATCCTCATCGTTTAGTGTAAACTCATTCACTTGCGTTGTAAGGGTAATTTCTTGAGCATATACCGCGTCAAGTAATTCAGGTTCTCGGCGGTTCAGTCGAGAATATGAAGGGATTTTGAGGGGGTTAATTTTAAAGCAGCCATGTTGAGGAATTTAGTGGCTAATGTTGGCGACCAGATATGCTAGTTTTTATTTTCCAAGAATGCATCGATGATCATTTAAAGTCCTTGTAAAAAAGAATGGTGTTATTACCCTGTCAAGATTTTGTTTTTTTCAAGAATGCATTGACAATTTAAAGTCATTGTAAAGAAGAATGGTGTTATTACCCAGTCAAGTTTTTATATTTTTTTTCAAGAATCCATTGATCATTATAAGTCACTGTAGAGAAGAATGTAGTTATTACTCTGTCAGGATTTTATGTTTTTTCAAGAATGCATTGATCATTTAAAGTCACTGTAAAGAAGAAAGTTGTTATTACCTAGTCAGGATTTTAAGCTTTTTTTTCAAGAATGCATTCACAATTGAAAGTCATTGTAAAGAAGAAAGTTGTTATTACCCAGTCAGGATTTTATGTTTTTTTTTCAGGAATGCATTGATCATTTAAAGTCATTGTAAAGAAGAATGTCGTTATTACCTTGTCAGGTGTTCAATAGCGAGTTCATGGAATGTTGTCAATGCCAGGAATTCAGTTGGTAGGTTGGCAAATATTCAGGATTACTCCCCAGGCGAGAGTGCCCGCTGACAAATACAGGTTGATGCTCGCGTTTGGAAACCTGCAGCTTAAACACACACACACACACACACCTACCATCGTGCTTTGGTGGGAGGAAATGTTTTGAAGATGACTCCCCAGACAGCTGTAACTGACCTGCCGAAATGCCATAACTCTCTTGGAATACGGAATTAGGACAGCTGAGTTATAGGCGTGTATATATATATATATATATATAATATATATATATATATATATATATATATATATATATATATATATATATCTAATATATGTGTGTGTGTGTGTGTGTGTGTGTGGAGAGAGAGAGAGAGAGGAGAGAGATGAGAGGATCGAGAGAGAGACGAGAGAGAGAGAGAGAAAGGTAGGAATCTGGGAAAGGAAGGCTGAAAAGCACTGGATAGTTTCCTAAGGTATTATTATTATTA
>NC_061089.1:46722278-46729778 GCF_015104395.2 Macrobrachium nipponense | reverse complement strand
AGGACTCCTCTATAAATTCTCGGTGCAACTCTTTAAAAGTGGGCGCAAGAGTCCTCTATAAATTCTCGGTGCAACTCTTTTAAAAATGGTTGTTGGACTCCTCTATAAATTCCCGGTGCAACTCTTTAAAAGTGGGCGCAGGTCCTTTCTGTAATATCTTGGTGCAACTCTTTAAAAGTGGGCGCAAGACTCATCTATAAAATCTTGGTGAAACTTTTAAAAGAGTTTGTTGGTCTCCTCTATAAATTCTTGCTGCAACTCTTTAAAAGTGTTAGTTGAACTCCTCTATGAAAGTGGGGGCAAGACGACTCTTCTGTAAGTTCTCGGTGCAACTCTTTTTAAAAGTGAGCGTCGGACTCCTTTTCAATTCATGGTGCAGCTCCTTAAAAGTTGTGGAATCTTTAAAAGTGGGCAGTGGTCCCCATTCTAACTTCTTTGTGCATTCTTTAAATATAGGTATATATAACTCCTCTTTAAATTCTCGGTGCACTCCTTTAAAAGTGTGCGCTGTACTCTCCTATAAATGTATGGTGCATCTGTTACGTTTTCCCCCAGTTTTGCCAATGAAACATTGTATTACATTTAATTTATTTTCTGGATCTATTTGTTTTACTGTCCCTCCATTTCATCTCCCACCTTCTCGTCGTTGTAGTTTGCAGGTTTATTGCTGAAATTTCGTGATTCGTTCAATTCATACGTGGCAATTCATAATGCAGTAGAATGGCCATCTGGCAGAAAGATAAACCTCATGAAAAGGAAACCTTTATCCAGCCACCCTAACAAAAATAAAATCGTGTAGGCGTATAAAATAGGACTGCGAATATCTTTGTTTCAGCACTTTTGTCTGTAGACAAACACAGACAGACAGGATAGCCAGCGTAAAAAGGTCAAAACCAAACGTCCAGGATTTCTTTGAAGTTGACAGACCCGGCGACGAGAGTCTCGAAAAAGGCACGAATAGAACATTGCCTCTCTTGAGCCTAGCAATATATATATATATATATATATATATATATATATATATATATATATATATATATATATAAGCTTTTAAGCTTTTTTTATAGCAGCACAGTATTCCAAACTCTGCTTGTCAATCTGTCTTAAAGTCGTCGTCGTCGTCTTCCTCATAGCTGCTACTACAGTTCTGCAATGACAGGTTTTGACGAACTGGCTCTTTAGTATCTTGTTGTGTTGGTTGGTTGTTGTCTTGAAAGGTTCAGTTTTTTTTTTTTTTTTTTTTTTTTTTTTTTTTTTTTTTTTTTTTTTTTTTTGTAGAGAACGACGATCATAAAGTAGTATTTCAGAGTTTTATAACTTTTTACATGGTATACGTTTCAATCTCTCTCTCTCTCTCTCTCTCTCTCTCTCTCTCTCTATCTCCTCTCTCTCATCTCTCAAGTTACTGCAATTTCTTCCTCAGCTCAAAACGGGTTCCATTTTATCTCGACCGATGCAACATTAAAACTTCATCAAAATTTTTTTTTTTTTTTTTTTTAAGTTATATTGATGCCTGAAGAGTCAAGTGTTCTATTACAGTATAATCTCTCTCTCTCTCTCTCTCTCTCTCTCTCTCTCTCTCTCTCTCTCTCTCTCTCTCTCGGGATGATGTTAATCTTCAAGTATAAATGTTAGACTGCTTCACGACAAAAAGATAAAAAAATGAATAACTATCGACTGTAAAGTGTAACATTTTTTTCCCACCATCCCCAAAGGACGATTTTTAAAATAAAAAAAAAAATGAAAGATTAGGGCAAAAAAAAAAAAAGAAGGTAAATAAGTAACTATCGGATTGTAAAGTTTAATAAATGTTCAGAACTCCACGAAGAACGACTTATAAAGTTTTTGAAAATATATATATATAAAAAAAAAAAAGATATATGTATTGAAATCCTAATTTGATTTCCCAGCCACGACCCGTGAAACGTATTTTTCGGGCAGGACAATGCCGAGCGGGCATTGACGTCATCAAACCCTTGGTATGCGAGACTCCGCGAGGGGTCGTGTGGTTGAAATAGCTTGTGGAATAGGTGCTAACGACGGAGGCGCTGACGGAGGTTCTAAAACCGCTCTGTTTGGCTCCTGCTGAGTTTCGGGAGTCGATCCTGTGTCTCTTGGCGTTCTGTTGGGGTTTGATATTCTAACTGGTGATGAAATCTCAGGGTCAGTAATTACTGAAAGAAGCTTAATAAGATCTTTTTATTATTTTTTCAAAGGATGGTTATGAAAATGTTCCTTTGTTTTATATATATATATATATATATATATATATATATATATATATATATATATATACATACATACTATACATACATACATATATATACATATACATACATACATATGTGTGTGTTCGTCATAACGTAATCATAACAGTCCGCGTAATAAAATGTAGAATGCTGCTGCGTAGTTACAATCGACCAAACTTTTGCCGGAAGGGATAAAAAGAAATGTATGAAACTTGTGGACAGGAAGAACAAATAACAAGACAAAAAAAAGATAAATAAGAACGAGGAAGGTTATTAAAACAAAAAAGAGACAAAATTAAGTAGGTCATTTTTTTAAGTTGTTGAAATGACGTAAGCCGGCCAAACTCCAGCCAGTGTTTTTTATTTCTCTCTTTCCCCCGGAAGAAAACGTTTTGCTTTCGCGAAAAGTGTGCCGATGATGACGTCTTCTTCTTCTTCTTCTTCTTCTTCTTCTTCTTCTTCTTGTCTGCTGTTCCAGCAAAGGAAGTTTGTAATACGTTTCTGAGGAACTTCGGAACTTCTGAACTACTTCAGGCTGTTTTGCCCTACACTTCCTACAGAAGTTTGTTTGTATTACGATGTGCGAACTTAGTGGGTCTTTTCCTCCTATATTCTAGTTTCTTTATTATTTCATTTTCTCTTGTATTTAAACGTTTCCATATTTATGTATTCATATATTCATATATTATTATATATATATATATATATATATTATATATATATATATACTATATATATATATATATATTTATATGTTATAATATATATATATTTATATATGTATATTCATATATATATATATATATATATGTTATGTATGTATATATTATATATATATATATATATATATATATTATATTTATATATATTTATATATATATATATATATATATATATATATATTATATATATATATATATTCATATATATGTGTGTGTATGTATGTATGTATTTATATAGTTGATAGCCCTTTTGCGGTGTAGCATTATTTCGAAATCCGAGAGTAACGGAACTAGGACAAATTTGTTACGTTTAATATATATATTTCGTTGTCAGATGTTTATATATTTTATAGATATATACATGTACATATTATTTAAATGTATACATGAGTGTGAGTTTCTGTGTATGTATATTTAGAGAGAGAGAGGAGAGAGAGAGAGAGAGAGAGAGAGAGAGAGAGAGAGAGAGAGAGAGAGAGAAAGTCATTTAACTTTTAAAAACGGTACAAGAATGTCGTATAAGATTCCTTCCAGCCTTCGCAGTATCCTTTTTTAATAATAATAATAATAATAATAATAATAATAATAATAATAAATAATAATAATAATAATAATAATAATAATAATAATAATAATAATAATAATAATAATAATAATAATAATAATAATAATAATAATAATAATAATAATAATAATAATAATAATAATAATAATAATAATAATAATAATAATTAATAATAATAATAATAATAATAATAATAATAATAATAATAATAATAATAATAATAATAATAATAATAATAATAATATAGAACTTGTGGACGCAGTGAATTTGGAAGTATTTTGCTACTTTCATTTCCGGAATCGTCTGGGCTGAGACTGGAATGCTCTGAGAAGATCCTACTTTCAAAGAATTCCAAATCATTTCAACTCCGTAATGGGGTAGTGCCATCAGTGCGCCTCACGCGGTGCACTTTAGGCATTACTTAAGGTTCATTGCAGCGCCCCTTCGGCACCTAGCTAGCATCCCCTTTCTTGGCTTTTACCTTACTTTCCTCAACTTTCTCCTAGCAGTTGTTGCACAGTGCAATTGCGATATTTTCTTCCTGTCACATCTTTCAAACCTTTTTACTCTCAATTTCCCTTTCTGCGCTGACCTCACAGGCCCCAGCGCTTGGCATTTGGCCTGAATTTTACATAATCCAATCCAAAAGCACTTGAAGGATCTACTCGGATCTTGGAATTCCAATCGTGTAAACTTGGAGCGCTTCGTGGGGTTAAATAATGATAATGATAAAGATTTGCTGTGGGAATGCCCAAAGTAGAATCAGCAGCGCCTATCAAGTTTTAGAAATAAGTCGATCAGTGAAATTTTTGTCAGAAACTGCAACTTTTGCAGGTAATCCAGTTATAAACTTTTTCAAAAATGATAATTTGATTAACAAAATATAAGAAAGAAACAACACAAGTAAAAAAAAATCCGTCGGGCCAGCCCTGCGAGAAGTGATGATAATAATAATAATAATAATAATAAAATAATAATAATAATAATAATAATAATAACGGACCAGTACATAATTATGCAATTTGGGACTTTTCTCCGATTGGTTAAGAAAAAAAAAAGGTGGAGTTTTCTACCTTTATTAAGGTCTTCTTCAGCTGAGGAGGACCTGAGTCAGGGTCCAAATCTTCCTGTTTTGAATATTTATTCATACTGACTATATTCTCTATTGTGTTTTTTTCTTAGCCAATCGAGACAAACAAAGAATGTGTTTTTATTACTGGAGGAAGTGGAGGGGGAGGAGGAGGAGGAGGAGGAGGTGGAGGTGGAGGTGGAGGAGAAGAGAACACGTCTAACAAAACCAGACCTACTCATTCAAATGGAACGCCCCTATCCATTTCTGCTGAAGACGAACACGCCCTTACCCTTTCCAAGGGCGTTATCACTCACCGTCCAATTGTTCTCTTACGGTCTTGACAGAGGCGGCTCTTTATTTTTTTTTTCTTTATTCGTTTTTAATTAGAAACTTGCAATAATCGTTCCCTAGGGCCAGTAGAGAGTTGATGTATTTTTATGGGTAGATTGTGGTTAGACCGGAATTGTATACACAAACACACATATTGTATATGTATGTATATATATATATATATATATATATATATATATATATATATATATATATATATATATATATCTGTGTGTGTGTATTCATATAAAGTATATATTAATATTTCAATCGTTTATCACGATGAGTATTTGATATTGGCAATTTAACCTTAGTACACCTGAAGGTAAATTATATCAGAACGCTAATACCAGTTTAGAATTCAGCTCGACCTGATGACAAACGAACACAATCTCTCTCTCTCTCTCTCTCTCTCTCTCTCTCTCTCTCTCTCTCTCTCTCTCTTTCTGCCCAATTTTGGATGGGAAATGAACCTCGTTGAAACAGGGAGACCGATAGCAAAATATTTTTGTTTTGAATGTCAGGATAAACAGATTGACTGACGTGTTTATGGCGTAGCGTTAGGGTGCACGATATGCCACCTATTGTGTTGAGAGAGAGAGAGAGAGAGAGAGAGAGAGAGAGAGAGAGAGAGAGAGAGAGAGAGCTCCTGATGATGTTAATCATGACTAATTTCTTTATTTAATCTCACCAAGTTTTTTTATAACTGCGTGATTTTAATTATGTAAAAGTAGGTCACACTTCAAGAAAGTAATTAAGGAAAGGTATAAATTAAACTTGTCAGTCAAATACACCTGAAATAATTCCCCTAGTGAGGTATTTACGTGGACTCAGTTAATCACTAGATGTAATTAGATGTAAATAGTTTGCCGCAAGAGGTAACGAACGTGAGTAATTAACGATACGTTAATTTCATGACAAATCCGCAGGATGTTAATTACTCGAAGTCTTATCCATACTTACTGATTTTATTGCTACGTTTTGTTTGTCGGTTGTAAATCTCTGTAGATTTTGTGCTGGGATTATCGTTACTTTGTTATGTTTTGCAGTGCAGAAATCTTGCAGTACAAAATACCAATTCAACTCTCTCTCTCTCTCTGTCTCTCTCTCTCTGCATACCTTCATACATAAGCGCACTCACACGTTTGTGAACATGGGTACCTGTGGTACACTCTCTCTCTCTCTCTCTCTCTCTCTCTCTCTCTCTCTCTCTCTCTCATGTATGTATATATATTTTTATATGTATGTGTGTTTTGATCCACGTTCCCGAGTCAGAATAATATCTTTCTCAGTGGATTACAGATTACAGAGAAGGTCCTCACAAACTAAGCGATTCTCCTTCATATCTCGAGCAGTATGTTGTTTTATAGTGTCACAGTGCTGCGTACCATCACCATAAAAGGACGTCAGGAATTACGCGAATGTGTAGTGTGTCTGAATGTTGAAAGTGATAATTCTGAATAGCATTTTATTGTTAGGGTATTTAAATTTAAACCTGTTTCTTTTTTTTCCTATGAATATTTTAAAGTACCACACATATACTCTCCTGTTTATATCTATTTTATTTATTTTCCATAGAACATTTTTTACGTAGTGATTAGTGACAGTATAATTTAAAAAAGATTATAGTACGACACATATTCTCTCCTTTTTATATATATTTTATTTATTTTCTATAGAACATTTTTTACGTAGTTATTAGTGACAGTTTAATTAAAACAGAAAAAGATTAAAGTACGACATATATTATCTCCTGTTTATATATTTTTTATTTATTTTCTATAAAACATCTTTTTTACGTAGTGATTAGTGGCATTTTAATTAAAACAAAAAAGATTAAAGTACAACACATATACTCTCCTGTTTACATATTTTTTATTTATTTTCTATAGAACATTTTTTAGCGTAGTAATTAGTGACAGTTTAATCAAAACAAAAAAGATTAAAGTACCACACATATTCTCTCCTGTTTATATATTTTTTATTTATTTTCTATAGAAAATTTTTTTTGCTTAGTGATTAGTGACAGTTTAATTAAAACAAAAAAGATTAAAGTACGACATATACTCTTCTGTTTATATATATTTTATTTGTTTTCTATCGAACATTTTTTACGTAGTAATTAGTGACAGTTTAATTTAAAAAAGATGGTCGTGTTAGTTAACTTGACACTAGAAACGACGCAGATACAGATTTAAAGGTTATAAACGAAAGGCAGTTAAATACCTAGAACTATTGTAAATTTGTATAGGTTACTTGAGGACAGATATATTTTCATTTATTGAATGTGTGAGGTATTCTGGGTAGTCTTCATTACAGTTGACGTCAAGATGTCGTTTAAAACAATAAAAATACAGTTCTTACCCTCGCTATCGACAGCAAAATTAACTGTAACAATTTTGACATATAAGGTTGTACTTTTGTAAACAAAAGTGGCACGTGGATAATTAGGTTACTGGTGCACTACTGTTACAAGACAATTATTAAAAAAAAAATTGAAACTCTCAGTACAAAGATGTTCTGTCGCACCTTCCTTTGTTTAAAAAGAGAGAGAAAGAAAAA
>NC_061089.1:46672278-46712278 GCF_015104395.2 Macrobrachium nipponense | reverse complement strand
AGAATTTGACTGTTTTCCTGTTGAAGATTTTGGAGAATTTTACTCTTTTCCTGTCGACGGGTGGGAGAATTTTACTGTTTTCCTCTCGAAGATTTTGGAGAATTCGACTGTGTTCCTGTCGAATAATTTTGGAGAATTTAACTGGTTTGCTGTCGACTGGTTTGGAGAATTTTTCCGTCGACGGGCTTGGACAATTTTCTTGTCGACCGGTTTGGAGTCTTCCTGCTGACAGGTTTGGGAGGAATTTTCCTGTTGACGTGCTTGGAGAACTTTCCTGTCGACAGGCTTGGAAAATTTTCCTGTCGACAGCCTTGGAGAATTTTCCTGTTGAGGGGTTTAGAGAATTTTCTTGTTGACGGGTTTGGTGAATTTTCCCGTCAACGGGTTTGGAAAATTTTCCTGTCGACAGCCTTGGAGAATTTTTCCTATTGACGGGTTTGGAGAATTTTTCCGTCTACGGATTTAGAGAAATACTGTAGAAATACGAGATAATCGGTATAAATGCCACTTGTGCCTGTGATGAGAATAATAAAGCAATAAAACTTGCACCAAAATGTAGCATTACTTCATAGTATATATATAGATATATATATATATATATATATATATATATATATATATATATAGATATATATATATATATATATATAGATATATATATATATATATATATATATATATATATATATATATATCTATATATATATATAGATATATATATATAGATATATATATAGATATATATATACATATATATATATATAGATATATATATATATATATATATATATATATATATATATATCTATATATATATATATATATTATATATCTATATATATATATATATATATATATATATATATCTATATCTATATCTATATCTATATCTATATCTATATATATCTGTATAGGTATATATACATATACATGTGTGTGTGTACACACACTCACACACACACACACACACACACACACATATATATATAATATATATATATATATATATATATATATATATATATATATGTGGAGATTTTATTTTTCCATTTATCCCGAAAAGGAGTTAATTAAGAAAGTGCGTGAGACTACTTGGATAAGAAAATTCGTTCGTTTCAGGGGAATAAAAAATTTTAAACATATATTAACCAAAGCACAGTTATGCTACATCAGAAAGTGAGAGAGAGAGAGAGAGGAGTAGAGAGAGAGAGAGAGGAGAAGAGAGAGAGAGAGAGAGGAGAGAGAGAGAAAGTATTTACGCTTTGGAATTTGAATTGCCCCAAAAGTTTCTTGGAATTCGAGAAGAATGTGGATTGTGTGTTTTTCTCGGAGTATTAAAAATTCTAGGTTTTTCTTAATAATAATAATAATAATAATAATAATAATAATAATAATAATAATAATAATAATAATAATAATAATGTTCAGTTCTTAGAACCTTGTAGCATACCTTGCAAGCCTGGTGTAATAATAAAATAAGGTTCTAAAGGGTCCACAATAATACAAAGTGTTAAGAGTTCGAAAGCTTTCTGTAAGTAAAGTCTTGAAAATTATACACGGACTCTTCAACACTTTGTATTATTGTGGACCCTTTAGAACATTATATAATAATAATAATAATAATAATAATAATAATAATAATAATAATAATATATATATATAATATATATATATATATATATATATATATATATATATATATATATCTATGGTACTATGGGACTATGGTATCAGGACGGATAGGGTGATACGTGCAAACAGACAGACGTGACGTTGATTGACAAAGTCAAGAAGAAAGTATCACTCATGATGTCGCAACTACCATGGGACACCAGAGTTGAAGAGAAAGAGAGGGATGGATATAAGTATCAAGATCTGAAAATATAGAAAAATAAGAAGGATATGGGATATGCCAGTGGAAATCGTACCCATAATCATAGGAGCACTAGGCACGATCCCAAGATCCCTGAAAGGGGAATCAGAAAAACTAGAGGCTGAAGTAGCTCCAGGACTCATGCAAAAAGAGTGTGATCCTAGAAACGGCGCACATAGTAAGAAAAGTGATGGACTCCCCTAAAGGAGCAGGATGCACCCGGAACCCCACACTATAAATACCACCCAGTCGAATTGGAGGACTGTGATAGAGCAAAAAAAAAAAAATAATTGAGGATGAGAATTGAATTGCAAGCAAGTGCGATGAAGTGTTTATACAAGTGTTTATACTTGTTAATTTCAAGTTTTTTTGTTTTGTTGTATTTATTAAAATTCTTACTTATGTGGCGTTACATATTGCGCTCTCATGTCCCTATTGATGAGGAAAATGCAAAGAGTTCTGTGAATTATATGTTACACCTAAATCCCACTTTAAAAGACCTAACACTTTATACCTTTGTTATAACCAGAAGCCGTTGTGTTATTAAAGAAATCCTGAAAGTAATGAACTATATAAACTGAGTGACGAAAAGGAATTTCAGTCGTTATTTTATATGTTCTACCTAAAATTTATATTAAATTTAAACTCGTCAGTAGACCCGATTTTGTGAACGGCCCAACCTCTCTCTCTCTCTCTCTCTCTCTCTCTCTCTCTCTCTCTCTCTCTTTAAATTTCTCAAAAACCTAATCAGAACTATCTCTCCCTACACAATTCTTTTAGATTCCTGAAAACAATTATATTAGAACCATAGTAAATACCTCTCTCTCGCTCCAGGTAATTATCCTCCATCATCATTAATGAGAAAGGACGACGAAGCTTGCAAATAGCTTGGTCTCAGGGGAGTATTTCGTCCTAAATCACCTCGAGCTTGAGAGAGAGAAGAGAGAGAAGGAGATGGAGGAGAGAGAGACGGAAGAGTAGGAGAGAGAGCGAGGGAGAGGAGGGGATGAGAGAGAGGAGGAAGAGAAAAGGCGGAAATGAAAACAGAGATGACTAAAGGAGGTATGGGAAGAGAAAAAGAGAGAGAGAGAGAGGCGGGATGAAAACAGATATGACTGAAGGAGGTATGAGAAGAGAGAGAGAGAGAGAGAGAGAGAGAGAGAGAGAGAGAGAGAGAGAGAGAGAGAGAGAGAGAAATGGATGGAAAGAGAGAGAGTAAGAGGGCGATAGAGAGAGAGAGAGAAAGGCGGGATGAAAAAAAGAGATGACTGACGGAGGTATGTGAAGAGAAAGAGAGAGGGGGCGATAGAGAGAGAGAGAGAGATGGAAAGAGAGAAAAAGAGAGAGAGAGAGACGCTTAATAATAATAATTGCTGGGTGTGTTCCCCGTCGTTAATAGAAGCTGCGCCCGGGTTGCAATCTCGTAGATGATTTATCGTGTACGGTTTCCTTGCTCGCTTCTTTTATTCATTCTGGGCGATTTTTTTTTATTATTATTATTCGTTGTTGTGTGTTTTTTTTACTTTTTTTTTATTCGTCGCAGCAGCATTTTTTCTTGTTCGTTGTTTATAAAGGTTTGTTATATGTTTTTATCGAGTTGTTTCTGATAGAGTTATAAAAAAAAACATTTAATCTACTGGCGTTCATTATTCGCCTCAAAGAATTAAAGAGGAGGAGAGAGATGAGAGAGATAGAGCGAGAGGCGATGGACAGAAAAAGAGAGCGAGGAGAGTAGGATAGAGGAAGGAAAAGAAGAGACTACGGTGATGATCGGAAGAATGAAAGAGAAGTGGAGAGAGAGAAGTGAGAAGAGAGAGGAAAAGAGGATTAATGAGAGAGGGAGAGAAAATAAAATTAAATAAAATAGGATAAAGAAAAATTAAGAAAAAAAAAAAATAGAAAAAATAACGAAATAGGAAAATAGAGAATAATAAGAAAATAGGAAAAAACTAGGATGAAAAAAGGATAAGGGAGAGAGAGAGGGTGAAGAGAAGCGAGAGAGAGAAAGAGAAAAACTAGGATAAGAAAGGGGAGAAGAGAGAGGATGGAAAGAAAGAAAAGAGAGGAGTTGCAGAAAGAAGAGAGAGAGAAAACTAGGATGAAGATAAGGGAGAGAGAGAGAGGATGGAAAGAAGCGAGAGAGAGAAAACTAGAGGAAAAAAGGGGAGAGAGATTAAAAAGGATTTTGGAAAGAAAGCGGAGATTAGAAGAGAAAGAAGAGAGAAATGAAAACAAGAGAGGAGCAGGGAGAGAGGAGAGGGAAGAGATGTAGGCTGTCTTATTAATTGCTCAAAAACAAGTAATCCCGCAGGTTTTTATTTTTTTTCATTTTTTCCAATTCTGGCAAGAGGCACACCGTTTATTTTCAACGGGTATTTAAAAGGCGCAGAATACCCACTTTCGTAAATGATTTACAGAGTGGAGATACCCACTTACCCAGGGGACTGGGCAAGGTCGTGTGACTCAGTGGAGGCTACATGAGGTCAGAGAGAGAGAGAGAGAGAGAGAAAGGGTTTGAGAGAGAGAGAGAGAGAGAGAGAGATTGAGAGAGAGATAGAGAGGGAGAGAGGAGAGAGGGAAGAGAGAGAGAGAAAATAATTGGAGAGAAGTGGAAAAAAAAGGAAGAGAGAGGGAGAGAGAGAGGAGAGAGAGAAAGGGAATTGGAGAGGATGAAAATAAAAAGAGGAGAGAAGAGAGAGAGAGAGAGAAAGGGGAATTGAAAAGGAGGAAAAGGAGAGAGAGAAGAGAGAGAAGGAGGAGAAAGGGGAATTGGGAAAAGAGAGCGAGAGAGAGAGAAGAGAGAGAGAGAGAAAGGGGAATTGGGAAAAGGGAGGAGAGAGAGAGGAGAGAGAGAGGGGAATTGAGACGAGAGAGAGGAGAGAGGAGAGAGAGATTGAGAGAGAGAGAGAGAGAGAGTTAGAAAGGGGAATTGGAGAGAGAGAGAGGAGGAGAGAGAGAGAGAGAGAGAAGAGAGAGAGAGAGAGAGAGCAGTTGAGCCGTAATGAAATTTCACCAACAAAAAAAAAAATTCCCCAAAGTGGGGTTGCCAAGCACGAAAGATCCCGTGACGTCACGTCTGGCTGTAACTTAAGGTCAAGGCTATATATACCACAAATAAATTACACGTAAGGGAAAATGCTTGTGTGGAGGGGGGGGGGTGTTATTTTAATCTCTGGTGGGAGTCGTTCTCATCGCCATCCACCAAGGCACAACGTTTATCATTCGATTTTTTTTCTTTCAGTTCTAATTATATTCCGTAGGTTATTGTGAACTGGAGTATTTTTGTGTATTATTTAAATGATAATGGGTGGGGGGGGGGGCCTACTGGATTTAAAATGAAAAAAGACTGTTGTGTAAATTTGGGATTGTTTTCGCCTACTCTATCTAACTAGAGAGTAGGAGATTTCTTTGGGACAGTTTTAATTGGCATTATTTTTTAAGGACAGAAGACACCAATTAAATAGACCATACTCACTAAACCATCTTTTCAAGGACCAAAGTCTCCATTTAAATAAACCATGCTTTTATGGACAGAAATCCTCTTTTAAGTAGGCTGCGGTTAAGGACAGAAGTCCCTATTCCATACTTTTAAGGACAGAAATATATTTTAAATGGATCATACTTTTAAGGACAGAATTCCCTATATACTACATAGACCGCTGTTAAGGACAGACGTCCCTGTTTAAGTAGACCTTTCTTTTAAGGTCAGACAGAAGTCCCCACTGAAATAAACCATACTCTTAGAGACAGAAGTCCCATTTAAATCGACCTTATTTTTAAGGCAAGCACGCTTTCAGTTGGCATTCGTGTCTGCCCTAAAGCTGGAGTGGTCTTCTACATTGACACCTCCTCTCCCCTCCCCCCCCTTCGTCTCTCCTCCATCCCAGACATCCCCCCACCCCCCACCCCCCACCCAACCTTTCCTTATCCTGGGTCCAGAGATTTGGGTTTAAATTGTATTGAACGTTCCTTTGAGGGTGACGTTTCAAACTTTTGGCACAAAGAGGGAGAATTCGTCCTTTTTTTTATATATATATCCTTTGGAGGAACAACCTGGTGCCCATAAGTAGCCCAGTCCAATAACGGTAAGATGGATTGAAGTCAACAGAAACGAGTGAATGATGGTTAGACCGGAAGTGAGGCATTGACTCGCTTCGTGAAGTGGGGAAGGTTATGTAAAGCTTAGGAAATAGAATGAGAAAGATTAAATGACTTCGGATTAAGTTGCTTGCCCCAGTCACAGCTGCGTCGACTAATGGCTGGCGGGCAGGGTTCGAGCCACGGACCTACCTGCGCGAACGAAGTCCTCTACCACTGAAATGGTGGTCTCACGTTTTATATATGCATATTCATATATATATATATATATATATATATAATATATATATTATATATATATATATATATATATCTCACGAAATACATTAAACGTGATGCTATGTATAAATAAGGGCGATGCCAAGGAGGAAAACGAAAAGACGAGAATTGCCAAGATCTTTCGGTCTACACGACCCTTTACTTGAAGCAAAACTGATCATAACAGAGCAAAAACATAGTAAAAGTAGTGTGTGTGTGATTCCCGTCCAGTGAATCTTACTGAAAGAGGGCAACGACTACAGAGAGCATTTTATCCTTGTCGAAACAATGAAAAAGTCGACGTAGTGTCTGTGACGGGCGATCAATGCCGAGCGTCGAATGACCGCCGCTCAAGCTACCATCAATCAAGTTAGGTGATTGCGAAGGCTCTCTCTCTCTCTCTCTCTCTCTCTCTCTCTCTCTCTCTCTCTCTCTCTCTCTCGCCTTCCGAGATTTGTTAGTTTTGTTTGGCCACTTTTCAATGTAGTCTCTTTCCTCTTGGAATTGATTTTGTTAAATTATTATTATTATTATTATTATTATTATTATTATTATTATTATTATTATTATTATTATTATTATGACGACTTTGGAATGTACTGGTGCTGGACTCCTTTCTGTTAATAATAATAATAATAATAATAATAATAATAATAATAATAATATAATAATAATAATATATAATTGTTATTATTATTATTATTATTATTATTATTATTATTATTAGTGATTATGACTACTTTTGAATGTATTATTGCTGGCGTCTCCCTTGTTTTATCATTATATATTATTATTCTTATTATTATGTTATTTTCCATTTCCATTGATATATTTACAGCTGTTCACATGAATGCAACGACTAAACACTTGAAATAATAAACCATTATCATATGTTTTGTTTTTCCCATTTACGGGTTTACTCCGCTAACTTATAACGGACAGCAAGAATGGACACTTGAGAATATGGACCATCACGAATATGGACAATCGCAAATACAGACCATCGCGAATATGGACCATCACGAATGTGAACCAACGCGAATCTGGACCATCACGAATGTGGACCAACACAAATATAAACCTTTGCGAGTATGGACCACTGCATATATTGACCACAACGAATAGGGACCACCACGAATATGAACCACACCTGAATATGGAACAGTTTTCTGGCATTTTGGAGCAGCTGCCACTTGGGATGGAATTAAGAGTGGCGTTGGAGACTTTCAGCTTAGAAGGAGAATGGCGGGGGGGGGCGGGGGGGGGGGGGGGGGGGGGGGTTCTTCCAGTTGTCATGCGCTCAGATTAATGGTAGGGAAAGGTGCAGAGGACCCCCCTCTGAAAAGAGCCTTTGAGTTTCGGAAGACTCAAGGACACCTCTCCCCTCCCGCTTCCCTCCCCCATCCCCCCTCCCCCTCCCACCTCCCACCTAGTTCACTGGGCCTTTGAAGCAGCGTCTCCTCCCTTAGATTACATTAAGCCTGGTCTTCATCCAACATTTGATTTGCTTTTTCGCTTACTCGAGGAGTAAGCCTACAAACATCTTGTTGTTGTTGTTGTTGGGGGATAGGAAGGCCCTATGAAAAAGCCTAAAAAACGTCTGAAAACGCTGTTTCACGTTGAATTAAAGATACAGGAATTTTAGGATAGGGTAATGATCTATTTTATTTTTCGTTGGTGAAACAAGTCTGTCTTACGACAGTAGATTTTTAGCACGGTTTGATTTATAATAAAAGTTAAGAATATAATTTTTGCAACTTATGCGTGTGGGGTAAATCTTGTACCCCGTCCCTAATAAGCTGGAGGCCAGATCACACCTTGTTTACTCTTGTCATGTTTTTCCCACAAATTTGCCATCATGTTCGGTAGATTCTGTTGTATATTTATGATAATATAATATATATATATATATATATATATATATATATATATATTTTATGTATATATATGTGAAATATATTATATATATATATATATATATATATATATATATATATATATATATATATATGTATGTGTGTGTGTGTGTAAATATATATATATATATATATATATATATATATATATATAGAGAGAGAGAGAGAGAGAGAGAGAGAAGAGATAGAGAGAGAGAGAGAGAGATATATATATATATATATATGATATATATATATATATATATATATATATATATATATGTATGTATGTGTATATATCTATATATATATATATATAGATATATCTATAATATATATATATATATATATATCTAGATATATATATATATCTATATATATTTATAGATATAGATATATATATAGATATATATAGTAATATATATATATATATATATATATATATATATATATATCTTTATTGTATATTAAATGCAATCCTTCGATATGATTTGTATATTATGTATCCTTGGAAATAGCCTATATTTATATAATTAGGCTTTTCATTTTCAATATTTATGTGTTTTATTGGAAATTTCTTTTATTATCTCTTAAGTTTCTTTTTTTTAATTTTCATTGAATTTATTCAGTTCCATTTATTTCGTATGAAATTTGCTTTATTATATCTAAATTTTCATTAATTTTTGTAGTGTTTTGTTTATTTTTCTTTAAAGCTTCAGTCATTTTACTTTCTAAAGTTTCATTAACTATACTTCTCTAAGTTTCATTCATTTTATTTAAAGTTTAATTCATTTTACTAAAGTTTCATTCATTTTATTTAAAGTTTCATTCATTTTATTTAAAGTTTCATTCATTTTATTTAAAGTGTCATTCATTTTACTTTTTAAAGATTCATTTTATTTAAAGTTAAAGTTTCATTAAATTTTATTTAAACTTTCATTCCCTTTATGTAAAGTTTCATTCATTTTATTATCCCCATTTTTTTAAGCTTCATGTATTTATTTTAAAGTCCCATTTCTTTTAAAAGTTTTATTCATTTTATTTAAAGTATTATTTCGTTCGTTTATAAGTTACATTCATTTTATTTAAATTCCCATTTATTTTGTTATAAGTTACATTCTTTTTATTTAAATGCCCATTTCTTTTGTTATAAGTTACATTCATTTTATTTAAAGTCCCATTTCCTTTACAAGTTTTATTCATTTTATTTTAAGTCTCATTTCTTTTGTTTATAAATTACATTCATTTTATTTAAAGTATCATTTCTTTTGTTAAAAATTCATTAATTTTATTTTTAAAAATGTCACTGACGCCCCATCCACCACTAAAAATGGACTGTGCTTTGTAGTCATAATAGCTTCATGCAATGGCCTATAATTAATGTGAATCACTCTGGGATCAAAAGCCATTTATCAAATACAGGGATTTTTAAATCGGAGTTCATTCTGTTGACAGTTTCATTTCAAGCATGGGGCCAATGCTTACAAATATTTCACTGTATATCCATTACGCTTCAAGTTGTCTTTTACTCTTTGTTTATTTCATTATTTGATGTACATATAATATATATATATATATATATATATATATATATATAGTATATGTGTGTGTGTGTACATACATGTATACATACATTATTTTATCTCCTCTGTAACCCTTTTTCTTGTGTTCATTTCCACATACATTGCGTGACTTAAGTTACGCCACTAAAAAAAGGGGGGGGGAAAAATTCAACAACAACAACAAATCAGACTAACCTACTATTTCCCGTCGGAGTCTCTCTCTCTCTCTCTCTCTCTCTCTCTCTCTCTCTCTCTCTCTCTCTCTCTCTGGTAGACATTAGAGGTGCCTCACACTGAGGGACCTGGGGCAACCCGAACAAAATGTAAGGTCTGTAAGGTAAGGTTCTCTCTCTCTCTCTCTCTCTCTCTCTCTCTCTCTCTCTCTCTCTCTCTCAACCCCAGTAGCAAGCTCCCGGGCGCAACTGTGTCATCCTAGCCAATCTTACCTGTCAATCGTTATTATTTGCCCTTTTGGGGGTCCTCCTATTTCGATCATTGTTCACCTGCATCAGGGGACTTAGCCTGAAGTATCCCACTGCCGAGAACAATACTCCATTCTCGTCTGACCCGAAGCTTTATATTTTCATTCCATCTGAAATATTTATTTTGGATCTCCTCGCCTTGTTTTGTTTGTCAGCGTATTCTTACACACTTTTTTATTTATTTGTTTTGTACTATTTTTTTTTTTTTTTTTTTTTTTTTTTTTTTTTTTTTTTTTTTTTTTTTTTGTGACAAGATCGCTTAGGCACAGTTTTCAGATCTTTTGCTAGTTGAAGTTAATCCGGTGCTCCGTTTTGTCTACTTCTGGTAATCCCAAGGCATGCGGTTTTGGATGAAGTTGGTCTAAATGCCGTTCTTTGTGAATGAGATAGGTAATTTACCTTGAGATGATTATTATTATTATTATTATATTATTATTATTATTATTTTTGTCAGTCGTTTTTACGGAACTGATTTGTATAGTGTTGTCTATGATGCATACCTACAGTGACTAGACAAATGAAATGGAGTAAAAAGCAACTATTATTATTATTTAATTAAAATTAATTGCTCCCTCAGCTGCGTTAATTTTATAAAGGTTCTTCTCTGTTTTCCTAATTGTTGTTTTCTCATTATGCTTTAAACCGAAGCTTGGCATGTCTCAAATAGGTATTTATTTATTTATTATTATTTTTTTTTTTTTTTTTTTTTTTATTTTTTTTTTTTTTATTTTTTTTTTTTTTTTTTTTTTTTTTTAGCTCTATCACAGTCCTCCAATTCGACTGGGTGGTATTTATAGTGTGGGGTTTTCCGGGGGGTTGCATCCTGCCTCCTAGGAAGTCCATCACTTTTCTTACTATGTGTGCCGTTTCTAGGATCACACTCTTCTGCATGAGTCCTGGAGCTACTTCAGCCTCTAGTTTTTCTAGATTCCTTTTCAGGGATCTTGGGATCGTGCCTAGTGCTCCTATGATTATGGGTACGATTTCCACTGGCATATCCCATATCCTTATTTCTATTTTCAGATCTTGATACTTATCCATTTTTTCCCTCTCTTTCTCTTCAACTCTGGTGTCCCCATGGTATTGCGACATCAATGAGTGATACTTTCTTCTTTGACTTTGTCAATCAACGTCACGTCTGGTCTGTTTGCACGTATCACCTTATCCGTTCTGATACCATAGTCCCAGAGGATCTTTGCCTGATCGTTTTCTATCACTTCTTCAGGTTGGTGCTCGTACCACTTATTACTGCAAGGTAGCTGATGTTTCTTGCACAGGCTCCAGTGGAGGGCTTTTGCCACTGAATCATGCCTCTTTTCGTACTGGTTCTGTGCAAGTGCCGGGCATTCACTTGCTATGTGGTTTATGGTTTCATTTTTCGTAATGCACTTCCTACATATGGGAGAGATGTTATTTCCGTCTATCGTTCTTTGAACATATCTGGTTCTTAGGGCCTGATCTTGTCTTGTTATCATTCCTTCAGTTTCCTTCTTTAGCTCTCCCCTCTGTAGCCATTGCCAATTGTCATCGCTGGCTAGTTCTTTAGTCTGTCTCATTTATTGTCCGTGCATTGGTTTGTTGTGCCAGTCCTCTGTTCTGTCTTTCTCCTGTCTCTGTATATTTCTGGGTCTTCGTCTACTTTTATTAGTCCTTCTTCCCATGCACTCTTTAGCCACTCGTCTTCACTGGTTTTCAGATATTGCCCCAGTGCTCTGTTTTCGATGTTGACGCAGTCCTCTATACTTAGTAGTCCTCTCCCTCCTTCCTTTCGTGTTATGTATAGTCTGTCCGTATTTGCTCTTGGGTGTAGTGCTTTGTGTATTGTCATATGTTTCCTGGTTTTCTGATCTATGCTGCGGAGTTCTGCCTTCGTCCATTCCACTATTCCTGCGCTGTATCTGATTACTGGCACTGCCCATGTGTTTATGGCTTTTATCATATTTCCGGCGTTGAGTTTTGACTTAAGTATCGCCTTGAGTCTCTGCATATATTCTTTCCTGATCGTGTCCTTCATCTCTTGGTGTTTTATATCTCCTCCTTCCATTATTCCCAGGTATTTGTATCCTGTCTCATCTATGTGTTGATGTTGCTCCCATCTGGTAGCTTTTATCCCTTCAGTTCTCGTTACTTTGCCTTTTTGTATGTTGACTAAGGCGCATTTTTCTATTCCAAACTCCATCCTGATGTCCCCAGATACAATCCTTACAGTGTGGATTAGGGTATCTATTTCCTTGATGCTCTTACCATACAGCTTGATGTCGTCCATGAATATCAGATGGTTGATTCTGTTGCCTCTTTTCTTGAGTTGGTACCCGGCATCCATCTTCTGTTGTACTTCTGTCATGGGAATCATGGCTACTACGAAGAGTAGTGGGGGACAGTGAGTCGCCCTGTAAGATCCTCTCCTGATATTAACCTCTGCTAGTCTTATTCCAGAGCTTGTAAGTATTGTATTCCAGTTGTGCATTGTATTTTGAGGAAGCTGATGGTATTTTCCTCTGCCCCATATATTTTCAGGCATTCTATTAGCCATGTGTGTGGTATCATGTCGAAGGCTTTCTTATAGTCTATCCATGCCATGCTTAGGTTGGTTTTCCTTCTCCTACTGTTCTTCATTACCATTTTGTCTATTAGGAGCTGGTCTTTTGTGCCCCTACACTTCCTTCTGCAGCCTTTCTGTTGGTGGATGATGGTGTTTGTCTCCTCTAGGTAGTTGTATAGCTTTTCACTGATGATACCTGTTAGTAACTTCCAAAATTATTGGTAGGCAGGTGATAGGCCTGTAGTTACTGGCTTACTGCTATATTTCCCTTACTCTTGTCTTTTTGTACTAAGGATGTTCTCTCTGTGGTCATCCATTTGGGTGCTTGGTGTTTTGAGATACAATGCTGGAGTTGTTCTGCTATTCGTGGGTGTAGGGCCTTGGACTTCATCGGGACCTGGGGCTTTCCAGTTTGGCATTTTCATTAGTTGGTGTCTGACTGTGTCTGTCGTGATCTCTGTGAATCTGTTTTATTCTCCCTGTTTCTTCTTCCTTGACTTCCTGGAGCCATGTTGCATGTTTGTTGTGTGATACCGGATTGCTCCATATGTTTTCCCAGAGCCTCTTACTTGGTTCGGCTTCAGGAATTTCTGGGTGGTTGTCTTCCCCTCTTAGTTGGCTGTGTAGTCTTTTCTGGTTGGTTCCGAATAGTTTTTTCTGTTGGTATCCCTTATTCCTGTTCATGTACCGTTGGATCTTATGTGCTTTGGCCTTAAGCCTCTGTTTTACATCTTCTATTGTGTTGTTTAGTCCCCTCTCTTGTACTTTGTATTTCTCGTTGAGTTCCTCCCTTGTTTTCTTGCTTCTTAGCCTTTTTTCTGCCATCTCTTTCAGTTTACTCAAGTCAGATCTCATCACCATGATTGCTTTTCCAGGCGCCCTTTTCCAACGGAGGTTGCTGTTTTGGTTTCTGTTGGGTTGGTTGTGCTGGTGGTGTTGATGTTCGAATCCCCATCAGTTTTGCTACTAATCTTGCTCCTGCATATACCAAGTTATTATTATTATTATTATTATTATTATTATTATTATTATTATTATTATTATTATTATTATTATTTTATGTGGGATGTCTTTCCACTCCCCTCCATTCTCCCTTTCCTCACCCCCTTTAAATCATCTCCTTTGCGCTTAAGGGTGTGTGTGTGTGCGTGTGTGTGTGTGTTTGTGTACGGTTTTGGGCGGAACTCCTCAACTCTTACAAGAATGGAGGCAGGAACGCCGTCATAAATTACCTGACTAATCGAGGCTTGGATCCGTCATGAGGTTTCTTTTGTTCCCTCGCTGAGGGCACATTCCTTATTACCTCCTTGGACATAAAATCATTACCATACCAATACGCCGGGGCCTTTGCCGTAAAGACACAACCTGCGCGTAACCTAAGGATCTTGCGAGTTCGGTATCCCGGGTTCCTTAGGGTGAGTGTGTTGCACGTTCTGTTTGTCAGTTGCAGTTTTCTATTTATTAATTATTATTATTTTTTTTTTTTGCTTGGAGTGTATATTTCAGTTTTTCTTTTACTGTGTTTTCTTGTTGCGTATTTCTCCTTATTTGATCATAGTCTGTTGTTACACACACATCAAAAGTTGTAAAAAAATTTGCGTATTAAATGTCGTTATTACGTACTACATATATATCTTGAGTACTTTAACGCACGTATATCTCTCTCTCTCTTATGTGTGTGTGTATATATATATATATATATATATATATATATATATATATAATATTATATATATATGGATATAGATTCATAGATAGATATATATATAATCATATACAATACATACATACATACATACATACATACATACATACATACATACATACATACACGTACATACATATATACATACATTGGCGACCTATTGCTTAATCTAATGATGTCGTAAGTAGTCTTAGAGCTGGAGGAAGGAATAAAACGATTTGATTCAACGCTTTCTTGTCTCCTGCAAACTAAAACGCTATAAGTTTTATTATAATTTTTGTTTAGAAATAATCATCATAGTCATTTGGTTGTCCAGAAGCTGAGGATTCTCCTGATGTCCATTAGATTCTTTGAGCTGATTGATGAGAGCCCTGTTTTCGCTTTTCGACGGGTGTAGTGGAAAAATAAGAATCTCCTTTTTTATCTTCCTTATTCTTTCCTCCTGAAAGATTGCCGCCTTTTTATTCCTCTTCCTCCTCCTCCTCCTTCTACCGTCCCCGAACCCATTTCTGGCAAAGGAACCTTTCTCTTTTCACTTCCTTTCTTATCTGTCCTTTCTTTTCCAGACGCCTCTGAAGGAGAATTAAAATTTCCTCTAGCCTCCCCTCTAGTTCCTCTTCCTCCCCCTCCCCCTCCCCCTTCCCTCACCCCCCCCCCCGCCCCTTCCCTTCCCCCTCCCCTTCCTCTCCCCATCCCTCCCTTTCCCTCCCTCCCCCCCCTTCCCGTTACCCCTCCTCCCTCCTTCTCTTCCTCCCCCTCCTCCCCCTCCCCGTCTTCCCTATTCCTCCCTTTCTCCCACCCCCTCCCTCCCTCTCCTCCCACCCTTCCCCTCTTCCTCCTCTCTCTACCCCTCCTCCTCAATTCCAATCTCTCCCTCTCCTCTCCTCTCCTCTCCTCTCATCTCTACCCTTCCATTCAGACCGTAGGACGCCAGATCGTGTTGGCTTAACGAATCCTGTGCGATCTCAGGTGGCCTCTCCCTCTCTCCCCCCCATCCACCTCCTTTCCTCCCCGTCCCCCCGAACTTTTTCCTCCTTAAGGATATTAATGTCGTATGATATAAAGGTTTGTGGGATTCATCGGGGTTTAGGACGTCTACGGGGCAGGTTGCTGAGAAAGAACGATGCCCTTCCACCCGCCCTCAAAAAAAAAGAAAAGAAAAAAACGTTTTAGACGAGAGAATAATGGTTTAGGGCTAGGGCTCACCAAGAGACCTTTTTCAGACCTTGTAGTATATATATATATATATATATATATATATATAATATATATATATATGAATATATGTATATATAGATATATATATATATATATATATATATAGTATATGAATATTTGTATATATATATATAATATATATATATATCATATATATATATATATATATGTATATATATATGTATATGTATATATATATATATATATATATATATATATATATATATATATATATATATATATATATAAAGGTATAAGCCACGAACGAAAAATAAACAACGGAGTTTTTCTTCTGCAAGATCTATCGACGTTTAACGTCCTTTTACTCAGCAGATAAATACATACATACATACATATACACTACATACATACATACTTGGACATTGGCGACCCATTGCTTAATCTAGTATCTGCTGAGTAAAGGACGTTGAACATCGAAAGATCTTGCTGAAACTCCGTTGTTTATTTTTCCTTTGTGGCTTATACCTTTATTTATGGATTTATCACGATCCAAACTTTTCGGATTCAGTATATACATATATATATATAATATATATATATATAATATATATATTATTATATATTATATATTAGATATTATATAATATTATATATATATATATTATATCATATATATATATATATATATATATATTAGATATATTTCGTTCATAGTTTTCTTTTTTAATGAAAATGTTTTGAGAGAGAGAAAAAAGGAGAGTTATAATTAGGTGGTAGGTTTTCATGTCATATCAATTTCCTCTCCTCACGTTGGGTTATAAGCACGTGTGTCATACATTACATACATACACATACACACACTCACAAATATATATATATATATATATATATATAATATATATATATATATATATATACTATATGTTGTGTATGGTTATATAGAAATACAAAATTATATGTCATACTTCTTATGAATTTAAGGTAAGTTCTTTAACGCTGTTTTAGAAAAATGTGAACGACGGCGCTTGCGCATAAGTTTTTTTTCCATTATTCTCTAAAAAAAATGAGCAGAAGCTCTATTTATTCTCAAACAGCAAAATAAAAGGTTAAAAAATTAAAGCGAACGATTGCGAATGCACTGAATTTCATTTGATATGTACTGGAAAAAAAATAAAAATAAAAATAAGCGATCGACTGCGCATGCGCTGGAGTAGTTCTTCTTCTTCTGCCACGTTCCCGACAATTATTAATCTGGCGGACGTTGACGCAAACGAAGTCGGACTTATCGCAGACAGCATCGCCTACGACCACTTACACTCAGCCAGCAGCAGCCCCCCCGTAAACACTTTCTGTCGGTGTTCCGCTGGGAGGTGAGCTTACCTCCCTCCCGATCTCTCATTAATAAGATGCCGTAGTACTCGGCCGACCTTTTATAAGACTCGTGATTCTTCTTCTTCTTCTTCTTCTTCTTCTTGCGAGGAGGAGGAAGTTTTAATTAATAGACCACTCGACCAATCGCCCGTTCCCTGCGAAATGCATTCGCCCACTTTCTGGTTTGCTAATTCGTTACTTTTCGGCGACGCACGTCTTCTAATTCGTCTTTCTCTCTCTCAGTCATTAACTTTAAACCGTTACGGGCAGATCAACTGATTTTATGAACCCAAGAAGGCTCCAAAGGGAAATCAGTCTGCAAAGTGAGATAAATAAATAAATAAACATGAGGGAGTGGAAAATAAAACCGATACTCCTGAATTCAGGCGGCTTCAGCAGCAGCAGCAGCGTCAGCAGACACCAGGAATGAATTTGCTCATCGCTTAAATGTTTGGGGATTGGAAGATTCCTCAACACACTAAGCAAACTATCTCCCATTTTAGTCGTAGTCAAGATGAAACTCTTGACTCGCAGAGCGAGGGTAGGATGGTAATGGATATTGCAAGTGAACAGGAGCAGTTTCAGAAGGTGGTTTTGGGTCTTATCCACACGACGAGGAGGAGGAGAGATTATAACCGTCATTTTACGTAAGCACAAAATAATGATTGATGATCTCGTTTGCTTTTATGGAAGAATTATTTTAATTTGTTCACAAGAGCCTGGATATTGATATCCTCAATGCGACTGAAAAAAGAAATCGCTACGAATTTCCGTTTTATCTCTGTCACCTTCATTGACGAGAATCGTGCGCGAACAGTCCAGAATCGGAGTCGAAATTCACAAGAGTCAATTTTACCTGTTACCTCGATGAGGTCGGAAGCGTCCAGCGAATTTAAAAAATGGGTCCATACCCAGAGTTTGCTGAGAGTGATGTCTGATGACGGTGATA
This sequence comes from Macrobrachium nipponense, assembly GCF_015104395.2. NCBI lineage: Eukaryota > Metazoa > Arthropoda > Malacostraca > Decapoda > Palaemonidae > Macrobrachium > Macrobrachium nipponense. The sequence continues at coordinate 46,694,364 of NC_061089.1, read as the reverse complement.
GTGAAGTTCGTATCGTAATGGATTCAGTGCCGCGGCGACAGCGCGAATTTGGTATGCATGTGATCCGCCCTGTGATAAGGCCATAGGCGTGAAATAGAAATCCGGAAGTTGTTTTTTTTTTTTTTTTTTTTTTTTTTTTTTTTTTTTTTTTTTTTTTGTTGCAGATTGATTCACTTATTTAATGTTATTACTTCCCCCTCCCCCTCCCATAAAAAATAATAATAAAAAAAAAAAAAACATTGAGATAGCTCATTACGAAAAGTCTCGATCCTATTCGGATTGAAATTGGAGAGTTTCCGCGTTCGTAGTCTATATCAAGGCTGCCAATTTACATACGAAGCGGCCGATGTTCTGTGAACCGTCATCATCTCCCTTGATGTATTTTTAGGCATATTCTTCTGTTTGACGCGGAGATTCGGGCTTTGGTGGGAAGTGGAAGAGATTCAGGCTTTGGTGGGAAATGAGAGATATTCCGGCTTTGGTGGGAGAGATTCGGGCTTTGGTGGGAAGTGGGAGAGATTCAGGATTTGGTGGGAAATGGGAAATATTCGGGCTATGGTGGGAAATGGGAGATATTCCGGCTTTGGTGGGAAATGGGAGATATTCGGGCTTTGGTGGGAGAGATTCGGGCTTTGGTAAGAAGTGGGAGAGATTTAGGCTTTGGTGGGAAATGGGAGATATTCGGGCTTTTGGGGTGTTGGGTGGTGGAAAGAGATTCGGGCTTTGGTGGGAAATGGGAGAGATCGGGCTTTGGTGGAATGGGAAGAGACGATTTTAGGGCTTTGGTAGAAGTGGGAGAGATTTAGGCTTTGGTGGGAAATGGGAGATATTCGGGCTTTGGTGGGAAATGGGAGAGATTCGGGCTTTGGTGGGAAGTGGGAGATATTCAGGCATTGGTGGGAATGGGAAAGTTTCAGGCTTTTGTGGGAAAGGGGAGGGACTTTGGCTTTGGTGGGAAGGGGAAATTTTCAGGCTTTGGTGTGAAATGGAAGAGATTCGGGCTTTGGCGGGAAGTGAGAGAGATGCGGGCTTTGGTTTATCATCTTGTATATATTATCATTACTGTTTCAAGGTTATACTTCCCCTAATTAGCTGAACATTGATTGATTTATTATAATAAAATGTGTGAGATTTTGAATTCATCCATGGGCAGTTAGGGGAAAATTATTTGTTATCAGAAATTTATTCAACGGAAGAGAGGAGTTGAATAGTGATGAATTACGGGGAAAATGAGGATTGTAATTACGTTGGAAAATTTGATTTAATGTAAATGAAGCCAGTTGTGTCGCGCAGTGTTGGAGGCGATGATGATGATAATGATGATTATAGTGATGATTAAAGTGATGTAATGATGACTCATATACTGTACCAGTCTGTGAGTCATGAACTGTCGTTTTACGCTCAGCATTGTAGCATGAATTATCATTGTGCCATGAATTGTCATTTTATCATGAATTATCAGTATACCATGGTATATCATTGTACCATGAGTTATCAGTGTACATGAATTACCATCGTACTATGAATTTTCATTGTACCATGAATTGCCATTATATCATGAGTTGTGATTGTATCAGGAATTATTATTATGCCACGATAACTAGCTTCTAATCCTGAGTCGCTTACACAAACATTATAAATTGTTTTCGCTCTAGCGAGAGGATCCGGGTTTAAACCCCGGACGTGGATGGGCCTCTGTTGATTTGCGGTAACTCTGTAACTGGAGGTAAGTCAACTGTATTGCAACGCCGCCGAGGATAGAGACTGGTATTGAGACTGGTCAACTCCATCCAAATTATACACACACACACATACATACATATATATATATATATATATATATATATATATATAATATATATATATATATATATATATATAATCTTTTCGGGCATCAGCAAATTTTTATAGGGGTGTGGTTGCGAGCCCTATGCCATGTTTCTCGACGCCAAACTTTGTCTGGTAATTTCATGACTGGGTCAATCAGAGGCGGTAGGACCCGGCTGTGTGACCACGGGCCTTACCATTTCGAGCCGAGCACAGTCACCTCCTATCCCCTACCTTATCCATTGAAGAAAAACAGAAATATCCTTTTCCAATCTGTGATTTTAAAAGGTGGTAAAATTGCCTTTCGGTTTGCCCATTAACGGCTGCAATAGTTTCCTTATTTAATCGGTATCAGTACGGGGACGTTCCATTTCCTCAAGAATTTTTTCCCCATCTGAGAAGCAAACACGAGAAATCTCCACCTCTTCTAAACCTCCCTCCCTCCTCCCCTCCCCCTGTTTTTCGTCCACACATCAACATATTAGAATTTCCCCTTCGACGATCGAACGACCTCAATTCCCAACCTTTGCCAGGAAGAAGATTGGGTCCCCCCCCCCCCCCCCCCCCCCCCCCCCCCTCCCCCCCCCCCCCACCCCCCCCCCCCCCCCACTCAATATTTTACTCGAGTCTCTCTCTCTCTCTCTCTCTCTCTCTCTCTCTCTCTCTCTCTCTCATGCGTTGGGTCCCTGTTTGCTGAACGTGTTTGACCTCAGTTAAGGTGTTTTTTTTTTCGTACCCTGATTTTTTTTTTTTTTTTCGATCTCGATGGTTTAGAAAATTTTGAGTGTATTCAGATTTTACCTTTTTTTATCATCATCATTATCATCATATCATCATTCGGGTAATGAAAAGTTTTCACCTTAAACAAACGAAGTGAGACATTAGCTCTTGAGTAAAGCTTTCTGAGCAGACTATAAACTCTCATGTTAAACAAATGCACCTGATAATGAAAACCCCAGAAATACAGTTGGGTAACAAAAGCTGAATTTTTGAAAAATAGGGCTACGTCTTATTAGATTTGATATCGAAATACTTGAACGCATATCACCAGATTTCAAACTCAGTACCACTGTTAAAAATAAGTCGTATGAGGAATCTTTTAACAGCTATGAGTATTTTTGAAATTTTGTCAATGTCAGTGGATATTCATTAGCAATCTTTTTTCGTATGAAGAATCTTTTAATTAATGAGTATTTTTGGAATCTTTTCAACCTCAGTGAATATTCATTTGGAATATTTTCAATATCAGTGGATATTCATTTGGAATCTTTTTAACAGCTGTGGATATTATTATTATTATTATTATTATTATTATTATTATTATTATTATTATTATTATTATATTATTATCATCATCATCGACCCAAGTCTGTGACAACCATACTAAAGTATCTCGATTTCTTTCTATTCTCTTTTTAATTTTAAAATATTAAATGCAATTTCTATTAACCCACCATTTGAAAATCTCGACTTTTTCTCATTGCTGGAGATATAACCTTATTCTTCTATTTATACTTTCTCCTTCACGTACTGAAAAGACTCAGTTGAGCATTATGCAGTAAATGTAACTCGCTGTCGAACTTGTCAGTACCAGAGGTCCTTCATTCCTCTCACCGTTGGACTGTGGAACAGTCTCCCTGAGGATGTCGTGCAATTCGAACTTCAAAAGTTCGAGTAAAGTTGCGATTCATTAATACCCTTATGCAATTCTCCTTGTATAATAATATAAGAATTTTACTTTTGTATTAATTTATTTAGTGTTAGTTAATTTTTAATTTTTCCTTTTTTAATCCCTTTTCTTTTTACATTTCCGTTTTCATGTTACTTCATTCAGATGGATACACCATATTTTTTGAAAGCTTGAATTTCAAGTCAGTGGTTCTTGCTGTGGATTTGTTCCATATGAATAGAGGTTTATTCTCTGAATAATAATAATAATAATAATAATAATAATAATAATAATAATAATAATAATAATAATAATATTCTTTGGAAATAATAATATTCTTTGGAAAATTAAATTTTCAAGTCATTGGCCACTGTGGCTTCTTTCATATGAATGTGGTTCATCTTCTGAATAATAATAATAATAATAATAATAATAATAATAATAATAATAATAATAATAATAATAATAATGTGGCGCCGTGGAGGAGTTGGTTAGGTCTTCAATAGACTTAAGTCAAGTTAAGCAACACTGGGGCTGGTCAGTCGTTGGATGGGTGACCGCTCTCCTCGGCGTTGATTCCTTGGGAAAGGATCTTTACCATAATTTCCTCAGTCTACTCAGCTGTAAATGAGTACCTATCCCTGATGGGGTAGGGTCCAGCTATGGGTTAAATAGCAAAACTCAGCAATGATGGAAAGAAATGAAGGAATAAACGACAACGACGTAAATGGAACCTCTGGCAACAGAGGAGGCTTCGTCCGGCAACCAGGTATTCAACCCAATTGAAGGGGAAGACGGTCAGGTACTTGGAGGTCGTCATCCAGCAACTGATCACCACAACGAAAGTAATCAACAGCCTGAGATTGGAACTACAGAGGCAAAAAGGAAGAAATGGACAAGAGAAGAAAATAAGGAAATATGGAGATGCTACATCAGAAGCAACCCGACGGAGAGAGGATATAGAAGAAGATTGATCAACATCTGGAATGAGAGGAATAACACCCCCCAAAACAGAGCAGAGGCTGGCAGACCAAGTAAGGAACATAAAGAAAAAGAACTGGCTCTCCCCAACAGAAAGAGAAGAACTGGAAAGGGAAATGTCACACGACAACGAATTACACGAAGACGAACTGAGAGACGATGCCACAGAAGACGACATGGAAGGATGAAGTATCAAAAACGGACACACGAAGAAACACCGACGAACTAAGTAACAGAGAGGACGGAATGGGTAGAAAAGATTAGACGGAATGGATGGGAGCCAGATTACAGAGAGAACAAAGATCCCTCCATGGAAAAGCCTACAACACCAAGAAATTAAGGGGAGAAAACAAGTGAGGTCAAGAAAATAATGGGGCCTAATACACACCACCAGTATCCACAGAAACAAATAACTTGACATACGCAGGAGCAAGATTAGTAGCAGAAACTGATGGGGATTCGAACACCAACACACCGTCACAAACAACCCAACAGAAACCAAAACAGCAAACCTCCTTGGAAAAGGCGCCGTGGGAAAAAGCAAATCATGGTGATGAGATCTGACTTGAGTAAAATGAAAAGAGAGGGCAGAAAAAAGGCTAAGAAGCAAGAACAAAACAAGGGAGGAACTCAACGATAAATACAAAGTACAAGAGAGGGGACCTAAAACAACACAATAGAAGATGTAAAACAGAGGCTTAAGGCCAAAGCACACAAGATCCAACGGTACATGAACAGGAATAAGGGAATACCAACAGAACAAACTATTCGGAACCAACCAGAAAGACATACAGCCAACTAAGAGGGGAAGAGAACCACCCAGAAATTCCTGAAGCCGAACCCAAGTAAGAGACTCTGGGAAAACATATGGAGCAATCGGTATCACACAACAAACATGCAAACATGGCTCCAGGACTCAAAGGTGTGGAAGAAGAACGGGAGAATAAAACAAAGATTCACAGAGATCACGACAGACACAGTCAGACACCAACTAAAGAAAATGCCAAACTGGAAAGCCCAGGTCCCGATGAAGTCCATGGATACTGGCTCAAAACTTCAAGGCCCTACCCACCCACGAATAGCAGAACAACTCCAGCATTGTATCTCAAATCACCAAAGCACCCCCAAAGGATGACCACAGGAAGAACATCCTTAGTACAAAAAGACAAGAGTAAAAGGGAAATATAGCCAGTAACTACAGGCCTATCACCTGCCCTCCAATAATGTGGAAGTTACTAACAGGTATCATCAGTGAAAGGCTATACAACTACCTAGAGGAGACCAACACCATCCCCTACAACAGAAAGGCTGCAGAAGGAAGTGTAGGGGACACAAAGACAGCTCCTGATAGACAAAATGGTAATGGAAGAACAGTAGGGAGAAGGAAAAACCAACCTAAGCATGGCATGGATAGACTATAAAGAAAGCCTTCGACATGATAACCACACACATGGCTAATAGAATGCCTGAAAATATATGGGGCAGAGGAAAATAAAAACCATCAGCTTCCTCAAAAAATACAATGACGCAACTGGAATACAATACTTACAAGCTCTGGAATAAGACTAGGCAGAGGTTAATATTAGGAGAGGGATCTTCCAGGGCGACTCACTGTCCCCACTACTCTTCGTAGTAGCCATGATTCCCATGACAAAAGTACTACAGAAGATGGATGCGGGTACCAACTCAAGAAAAGAGGCAACAAAATCAACCTACTGATGTTCATGGACGACATCAGCTGTATGGTAAGAGCATCGGAGGAAATAGATACCTAATCCAGACTGTAAGGAGTGTATCTGGGGACATCAGAATGAGTTTGGAATAGAAAAATGCGCCTTAGTCAACATACAAAAAAGGCAAAGTACGAGAACTGAAGGGATAAAGCTACCAGATGGGAAGCAACATCAACACATAGATGAGACAGGATAACAAATACCTGGAATAATGGAAGGAGGAGATATAAAACACCAAGAGATGAAGGACACGATCAGGAAAGAATATATGCAGAGACTCAAGGCGATACTCAAGTCAAAACTCAAACGCCGCAAATATGATTAAAAGCCATAAACACCTGGGTCAGTGCCATAATCAAGATAACAGCGCAGGAATAGGTGGAATGGACGAAGGCAGAACTCCGAGCATAGATCAGAAAACCAGAAAACAAATGACAATACACAAAGCACACACCCAAGAGCAATACGGACAGACTATACATAACAAAGAAAAGGAAGGAGGGAGAGGACTACTAAGTATAGAGGACTGCGTCAACATTGAAAACAGCACTGGGGCAATATCTTGAAAACCAGTGAAGAGAGTGGCTAAAGAGTGCATGGGAAGAAGGGACTAATAAAAGTAGAACGAAGACCCAGAAATATACAGAGACAGGAGAAAGACAGAAAGAACAGAGGACTGGGCACAACAAACCAATGCACGGGACAATACATGAGACAGACTAAAGAACTAGCCAGCGATGACCAATTGGCAAATGGCTACAGAGGGGAGAGCTAAAGAAGGAAACTGAAGGAATGATAACAGCGGCACAAGATCAGGCCCTAAAGAACCAGATAGTTCAAAGTACGATAGACTGAAATAACATCTCTCCCATATGTAGGAAGTGCATACGAAAAATGAAACCATAAACCAAAACATAGCAAGTGAATGCCCGCACTTGCACGAACCAGTACAAAAAAGGCATGATTCAGTGGCAAAAGGCCCTCCACTGGAGCCTAGTGCAAGAAACATCAGCTACCTTTGCAGTAATAAGTGGTACGAGCACCAACCTGAGGGAGTGATGAAAACGATCAGGCAAAGATCCTCTGGGAATATGGTATCAGAACGGATAGGGTGATACGTGCAAATAGACCAGACGTGACGTTTGATTGACAAAGTCAAGAAGAAAGTAGCACTCATTGATGTCGCAATACCATGGGACACCAGAGTTGAGAGAAAGAGAGGGAAAAAATGGATAAGTATCAAGACCTGAAAATAGAAATAAGAAGGATATGGGATATGCCCAGTGGAAATCGTACCCATAATCATAGGAGCACTAGGCACGATCCCAAGATCCCTGAAAAGGAATCTAGAACAAATACTGAGGCTGAAAGTAGCTCCAGGTCTCATGCAGAAGAGTGTGATCCTAGAAACGGCACACATAGTAAGAAAAGTGATGGGACTCCTAAGGAGGCAGGATGCAACCCGGAACCCCACACTATAAATACCACGCCAGTCGAATTGGAGGACGTGATAGAGCAAAAAAAAAAAAAAAAAAAAAAAAAAAAACAAAAAAAAAAAAAAAAAAAAAAAAAAAAAAAAAAAAAAAAAAAAAAATAATAATAATAATAATAATGATTCAGTGGCAAAAAAGCCCTCCACTGGAGCCTGTGCAAGAAACATCAGCTACCTTGCAGTAATAAGTGGTACGAGCACCAACCTGAGGAGTTGATAGAAAACGATCAGGCAGAGATCCTCTGGGACTATGGTATCAGAACGGATAGGGTGATACGTGCAAACAGACCAGCCGTGACGTTGATTGACAAGGTCAAGAAGAAAAAGTATCACTCATTTGATGTCGGCAATACCATGGGACACCAGAGTGAAGAGAAAGAGAGGGAAAAATTGGATAAGTATCAAGATCTGAAAATAGAAATAAGAAGGTAGTGGGATATGCCTAGTGGAAATCCAACCCATAATCTACGGAGCACTAGGCACGATCCCAAGATCCTGAAAACGGGAATCTAGAAAAACTAGAGGCTGAAGTAGCTCCAGGACTCATGCAGAAGAGTGTGATCCTAGAAACGGCACACATAGTAAAAGAGTGATGGACTCTAAGGAGGCAGGATGCAACCCCGGAACCCCACACTATAAATACCACCCAGTTGAATTGGAGGACTGTGATAGAGCAAAAAAAAAAAAAATAAATAAATAATAATAATAGTAATAATAATAATAATAGTTTTCTGTTCTAAAAGGGTCCACAATAATACAAAGTGTAAAAAGTCTGTGTATATTTTGAAGACTTTACAGAAAGCTTTCGAACCCTTCCCTGGGTTCATCTTCAGTCTGAAGATGAACCCAGGAAGGGTTCGAAAGCTTTCTGTTAAGTCTTCAAAATTATACACAGACTTTTTACACTTTGTATTATTGTGGACCCTTTAGAACATATATATACTCTCGTGGTAGAGAGTTTTTCCCTAATAATAATAGTAATAATAATGATAATAATAATAATAATAATAATAATAATAATAATAATAATAATAATAATAAAATAATAATAATAATAATAATAATGACTGTAATTACATCGAAACTTGAACAACTTGGAACAGCTTTTGAGGAACAAGGCCCAACTCTCTAATGACGTGTCATTCAAGTTAATTACTTTTTTTTAATGACATCCCAGCATCGTTGCATTGTTGTAATATAAAGTCCGTCCGGGGAGAACTTGAATGTTAGAATGTTAGGCGCTTAAGTCTGGGACACAAAAGTTACCTTAGAGAAGAAGAAGAAGAGGAGGAGGAGGAGGAGGAGGAGGAGGAGGAGGAGGAGGACGGAGGAGGAGGAGGAGGAGGAGGATGAAAATGGAGGTGAAGAAGAGGAAGAAGATGAATATAAATAGAGAAAAAAATGAGGAGGAAGAAAATTAAAATGTAGAAGAGGAAGAAAAAGAAAGGGAAAAGAAGAGGTATAAGAAAAAGAGGAAAAGAAGAAAATGAAGAGGAAAAAGAAGAAAAGGAGAGGAGGAGGAAACAGACGAAGTAGAAGAGAAATAAGAAGAAAATGAAAAGGAGGAGGAGGAGGAGTAGGAGGAAATGACCTGGGGTTGGGGGGGGGGGGGTGTGACCTGGGGTTATTGGGAGAGGGGGTAGATGAGAGGTAAGAGAAAAAAAAAATATGTTACCGGAGATGAGAGAGAGAGAGAAGAGAGAGTGAGTGAGTGTGTGTGATGACGTGTGAGTGTAGCAGCAGGTCAAGTATTGACGCGTTCAACAAAGCGATCCAAAAAACAAAGGAGAAGTTAACAGGCCCATGATGCCGCTCGGGAAATTGCATTTGCTTTGTTCTTGTTTTTATTTTTTTATTTTTTTTTATTTATTTATTTTTTTTTTTTTCATTTATTAGATGACGCGTTCGCCTGAGGTTTTATTATTATTCGTAGTTTCATTCTTTTTTTTTTTTTATTAGGTTTTGCGTCCGGCAGCCTGATAATATTTCGCGATTCTTTGCATTTTTTTTATTAATTGATGAATATTAATTCGATAATATTTATTCCCACGAGTCCGGTAAAGTTTTAGAAGATTGTGAGGTTCTAATTCCTTGTTGTTTTTTGTACTGACAAAAAACAATATGCAAAAAGCTATGTACTGTATTATATATATATTATATATATATATATATAATATATATATATATATATATATATATAATTTTTTATCCACATATATATATATATATATATATATATATACATATATATATATATATATATATATATATATCTATATATATATATATATAATTCTTTTATTCCTTTGTTGTTTTTTTGTACTGACAAAAACAATATGCAAAAAGCTATGTACTGTATTATATATATATATTTATATATATACTATATATATATATATATTATATATATATAATATCCCCGTATATATATATATATATATATATATACATATATATACATATATATATATATATATATATGATACATATATATTATATATATATATATATATATATATATTATATTAAATGTGTGTTAGTCCTTATGTATGTTGGTGCATGTACGTACATATGTGATTGTACAGATCCTCTATTATTTAATGGTGTATTATTATTAGAATTGTAATGGAATAAACATTCTCTACCGATTGAGGGATGTTTCGCTTCAAGAATTCCCCTGCTTCGGTCTTTTTTTTTTTTTCAATCTTTCCTCAGATAATTCTTAGGGCGTGTCAGACATGTTCCAGATGCAAAGAGCCATCGCCCTGTCCGATAGGTCATCTTGCTCATGCCCTTCTGGTCTCCTGAAGGAGGATCGTTTCTCTCTCTCTCTCTCTCTCTCTCTCTCTCTCTCTCTCTCTCTCTCTCGTTGTTCCCAGTCCTCTCTCGCTCTATCACTATCTATCTGTGTAGTTGTCTCCAGTCTCTCTCTCTCTCTCTCTCTCTCTCTCAAAACTCTTCGCTGTCTTTAGCTATCTGTCCGTTCGCCTGTAACGCTCATTTAAACAGTTACTTTCTTGTTAATGATTACATTACAACGGTAATGATTACAACTATTTATCTTCAGAAGTTCGGTGATAACCGAAGTTTCCACCTTTTTTTTTTTTTTCTTTTTTTTCTTTTTTTTTTTTTTTTCTTTTTGCAAAATCACAGATTTCCGCAAATTTCAGAGGGGTGTTGCAGGATAAGCTTTGGCAACTTTCTTGTGTTTAGTGAATAATCAAGTCTCCAACAATGTTCAAGAAATATGGAACGCTTGCTAGAAATTAATAATAATAATAATAATAATAATAATAATAATAATAATAATAATAATAATAATAATAATAATAATAATAATAATAATAATAATAATGTTGAGTAGAATGAAATAGTGTTCAGTACGAATAATAATTATATATAATAATGAAAATAATGATAATGATGACAATCATGGGTTGAAGAAAAAATGGAGTGCTTACTACTACTACTACTACTACTACTACTACTAATAATAATAATAATAATACTGTTAAAAAGAATGGCAGAATTAAGCGAGTTGATTTTATATATTGTTTTTTCTATTTTCCTTAAACATCCCAGAGCATGCCCTTCGAGGCCTGCTGGAAATCTGTACTAAGAAGGCCCCTTTTGCTGATCACCGCAACTATATGTACACCCAGATCGACGGCGTGGCGATGGGATCTCCCCTTGAGGTCCTTTTCGCCAATTTCTATATGGGTACCGTCGAAGAGAGGGTCTTCCAGAATTCCAACAAACCGAGGATGTACGTGCGCTACATTGATGACACATTCGTCTGCGCCGACTCCCAGGATGAGATAGAGCAGCTGCGTCGTGCATTCCACGACCACAGCTGCCTCACGTTCACGATTGAACATTGCAAAGACCGCCGCCTCCCCATTCCTTGACGTTCTTGTCGAACAGCGAGAGAGAAATCAGCACGAAGGTGTACACGAAGCCGACGAACCTGGGTATGTGCATGAACGGTGAGAGCGAGTGCCCTGAGAGGTATAAGCGCTCCACCATCAGCGCCTCCGTCAGGAGGGCCCTCTCACACTGCTCCTCCTGGAATGACACACACAGTGAGTTGGAGCGTGCTGCCCAGGTCCTCGTCGACAACGGACACACCAATCGTGCTGTTGATGAATCTATAAGGAAAAATATGGAAGCCTGGTACCACCAGGAACCCCGCCCCGATGTTGCAGAGCCCATCAAGCTGTTCTACAAGGGACACTTCCACCAGAGGTACAAGGAGGACGAACAAGCCCTCCAAAAGATCATCGACGAAAACGTCAGCCCCGCCGACCCAGACAAAAATATTAAGTTAATTATCTACTATAAAACGAAGAAGACGAGCAGCCTGGTGATGAGAAACAACCCTTCGGCGCCCCTGCAGGATCCCTTGAAGAAGACGAGTGTGGTCTACCGTTACACATGCCCCGTCCGAGGATGCCTCGGCAAATACGTCGGTATGACCTCCATGCGTTTCTCCAAGCGAATCTCCTGCCACGCTCAAGAAGGAGCCATCTTCAACCACGCCAGGACTGCTCATAAACAAACAGATAAAGAGAAATATATTATTCCTAATATCGAAATAATAGACCAGACAACGGATCCCCGACGTCTGCGCCTCCTAGAAGCCCTCCATATAGGCAAGGAGAGACAAATCTTAACATCACCCAAGAAACGTTTCTCCTTCCCACCGCCGCCCGGAGAGCAGCGAACGACCCCCCGACAATACCAGATAATCAGGAGCCCCACGGGATGACAGGATTCCTGCTACGGACGGAATTCCTGTCGTTCATCCCCAGGCACACTACTGTGGCGCTCGCACGAGAGAATCCCCGAGACCTTCAAGGCGAGATCCACGACTTCGTCCAAGACCGGCCCGACCAATGAGAATGCAACTCTAGGTCCGAGCCGCTATAAATACCGCCCCACAGACTTTCTTGCTACAGTCTCTTCAAACGACTCGTCCGAGGATGACCTGCGAGAAGGTCGAAACGTTACGTAATACCAGATATACCAGCTATACCAGCACCAATACCAGCCCTTAAACCGAAGACGAACCCGGCCCCAAACTGAACTACGCCTACGGAATAATACCAGCACTGACGACGACCCCTGCTTGACCTGGACCTGATATCCTGTTCCAATAAAAGATTACCTTCAGCATTTATGATTTTGAAAATTCCCAATATGAATATTGTCATTACTCAGAAACATCGCTGAGCCTGAGAAGCGAATTGTAAGGAAAATAGAAAAAACAATATATAAAATCAACTCGCTTAATTCTGCCATTCTTTTTAACAGTATTTGCCTAAAAGAGGGTCTTCTACCAAAATAATAATAATAATAATAATAATAATAACGAGTTGAAGAAAAGAGAATTTAATTCTTTGCCGCATTCGGTTTTCAAAGATCCGTGATTGTGGGAATCTCTCTCTCTCTCTCTCTCTCTCTCTCTCTCTCTCTCTCTCTCTCTCTCTCGATTTTAGCCGGGTTCAACTTTCACTCTTTTCGTGGTTGGAAATATTTGAGAATGGGGGAAGGGGAGGGGAGGGTGTTGATGTAACACCTAAATGCCGACGAAACAGTGATCCTTTTAACCTTTAAACTTTGGGTGTTAAAGCAGTGGACGGTGTCCTGGGTAAGAGAGAGAGAGAGGTATGCATATATTATGTATATACATATACATGTATGCATATAATAATGTATATATGAGTATATATACACTTATATACGTTTTTATACATTTATATATATCATTTATATACATGTACGTATGTGTATATATACATAAGAGAGCGAGAGATTTTAAAGTTATCAAGCAGTATATATAGGCATATATATATATATATATATATATATATAGATAGATAGATAGATAGATATAAAAGTACGGACAACGCTGAAAACCCAACGAAATCTTGACGCGGAAACTGAGCCCGCCGCCTAGAATAACCTTTCCTTCTTTTCCGAGACATTACATTCATTAAACTGTATTGTTGCTTCCTCTTTGAAACTCCTCTGAGCAGGAGGTTCAAAGAGGACCCGGGTTCTTGGCGTAAAGCACCGGCGGCAACTCCTTTGTAACGAAGGCTAACTCCTCTTTAACACCCCCCCTCTCTCTCTCTCTCTCTCTTTAGCAGTCAGTCGGGTCCGTGCTTTTGGTGATGGCGCTAGTCAAATAGGTTGTTTGATTTTAGGCTAAATGCTGCTTAGCCGCCCCTCCCCTCTCTCTCTCTCTCTCTCTCTCTCTCTCTCTCTCTCTCTTATCTCTTATTTTCCTTCCCTTATATGTATAATAAAATCCTTGGTTTATTGCAAGGCGTTGTTTGATGGCATTAAGAGATTTTCAGATTTTACCTGAAGTTTTAGAATATTTTTTCTATGAAAACTTTCTTTGAAAATCTGAAAATAAGGTTCGGGGTCCACGTTCATCAGTAAGTCACTCGGGTGGAAATATGCTTGAGATATTGCCTTAACTCTTTATTGGTGAGTTTTAAAACTAATTTTGACTTTGGAGACCTCGTCTTTTTTTTTTTTTTCTTTTTTTTTTTTTGCGACCTGAATTAGGTTGTTTTACCGGTGGTAATTAAGTTGAATACTCACAAGAATCTGAGGGATATTGCAAGTAAGGTCATTTTGAAGTTCATTTCGTGGTTTTATGTTGTTGACACATCAAATTAGTATTCTCTCTCTCTCTCTCTCTCTCTCTCTCTCTCTCTCTCTCTCTCTCTCTCTCTCAATCTTTTTCGCAGGGTGAAACAGTTGTAAATTGGATGGAAGTCATTTTAGTCCAAAGGGTTCATTGGCAATCGCAGTTGCTCTCTCTCTCTCTCTCTCTCTCTCTCTCTCTCTCTCTCTCTCTCTCTCTCTCTCTATTAAATGCCAAGGAACTAAAACTTTTGTTTAAAATATGAACATTATATATAATAAGAAGGAATCCCCTTCAGTTTTGCATATTTGTACAATGGAGTATTATTATTATTATTATTATTATTATTATTATTATTATTATTATTATTATTAAAAAATACTCATGGTAGCACGAGTCTTAAAATGCAGTCACAAATCCACATTTATTTTGTATATGTGTACATATTTAAATATAAAACTGTTCAGTGACCTTTCGGGAATCTGTTCCCTTGAAACAGATTTCCGAAAGCTATCTGTACTGTTTTAACTTTAACTATATGTACATAATGTAACTATATGTACATATGTATATGTGTACATATTTAAAATATAAAACTGTCAGTGCCCTTTCGGAATCTGTTCCCTTTGAACCAGATTTCCGAAAGCTAATAACTGTTTACGTTTTAACTTTAATATTGTAATATGTATAACCTGTGGATTTCGTTCCTCCTTATTATTATTTTTTTTTTTTTTTTTTGCTCTATCACAGTCCTCCAATTCGACTGGGTGGTATTTATAGTGTGGGGTTCCGGGTTGCATCCTGCTTCCTTAGGAGTCCATCACTTTTCTTACTATGTGTGCCGTTTCTAGGATCACACTCTTCTGCATGAGCCCTGGAGCTACTTCAGCGTCTAGTTTTTCTAGATTCCTTTTCAGGGATCTTGGGATCGTGCCTAGTGCTCCTATGATTATAGGTAGGGTACGATTTCCACTGGCATATGCCATATCCTTCTTATTTCTATTTTCAGATCTTGATACTTATCCATTTTTTCCCTCTCTTTCTCTTCAACTGGTGTCCCATGGTATTGCGACATCAATGAGTGATACTTTCTTCTTGACTTTGTCAATCAACGTTACTTATTATTATTATTATTATTATTTTATTATTATTATTATTATATTATTATATTATTAGCCAAGTTGGAACCACAGCTGGAAAAAAAGGAAAAAAAGAACCAAGGGTAGGCAGCCAGCCACACACGAATAGAATTCTTAGAATAAAAGGAAGAAAGAATAAATAATGAAGAGTAAAGACGAAAACAAACTTAAAGGAAAGTAAAACAACACAATAAATCCAAATAATCTTGAAATGAGACTCATAAAAGCATGCCAAAAAGAATTGCTTTAGTTGTTCATCTGTTACTTAGACTGAAAATGAGCAATGGTAACTTTTCAAATACGTTGCATACTTGTAGTTGAAACGCGTATAACTTTTCATGAATTCCCTGGAAAAGCGAGGAGAGAGAGAGAGAGAGAGAGAGGAGACGAGAGAGAGAGAGAAGAGAGAGAGAGAGAGAGAGAGATAAAACGTCTGATATGTATTTGCAGTTCTGAGATTGTCTTCTGTTAATTATGCCCTAATATATATATATATATATATATATATATATATATATATATATATATATATATTGGGAACACGAAATGTACGACCTATTTTATTTATGGGTAGGAGCTAATATCGTTTTAGTTACTAAATTACTGAAATATATTCGCGTTTATGTCAATAGGTGACCTTTTTTTTGTAGAGAGAGAGAGAGGAGAGAGAGAGAGAGAGATAACGTCTGATATGTATTTGCAGTTCTGAGATTGTCTTCTGTTAATTATGCCCTAATATATATATCTATATATCTATAATATATATATATAATATAATATATATATATATATATATATATATATTGGGAACACGAAATGTATGACCTATTTTATTTATGGGTAGGAGCTAATATCGTTTTAGTTACTAAATACTGAAATATATTCGCGTTTATGTCATAGGTGACCTTTTTTGTAATGGTCCCACTAAGGTCATGAAAATTTGAACAACTTCACTATAAAACTGAAATTAGAAAAAAAAAAATTATTAATGAGGCTAGTTTCCAAAAGTTTTCAAGAATATAATTATCTGAGCTTTGTAAATTGGCATCCAGTTTTGTGTTAAAAAAAGTATAGACAGCAAGAGATTTTGTGGACGAATTTTATTTTTATATTGATACATTTTGCTACATCAGGAGATAATCAGTTTATGCTGATGAATATTTGCATGTTTCAAATTTCGCGTTTGTATATATAATTAATGAGTCTTGTTTAAGGTACAGCCAGTTCTCGTCGTCTGCATTTTCCTTTCGGGGAAATATAAAGTTTTTCTTTTTTATTTTTTATTTTTTTAGCTTTTTTCGTTTACATATTAAGTTAGCAAAACTTGATGTAAATTTTGGCATTAACATACCTAATTCGTGGATTGGAGTGAGAGAGAGAGAGAGAGAGAGAGAGAGAGAGAGAGAGAGTATGAATGTGTGAGTCTTTTATGTGTGTATGACAGAGAGGGAGAGAGAGAGTGTGTGTATGATTGTGCGAGTGTTTTGTGTATGTGAGAGAGAGAGAGAGAGAGAGAAGAGAGAGAGAAGAGAGAGATAACCCACGTTATCATAAACCCTACCCCGATGTACGCAGCCCTCGTGGTATTATCTCTTATCAAGAGAGAGAGAGAGAGAGAGAGAGAGAGAGAGCGCCTTTGCGCGCATAAATCTCACCTCCCCTCTTTCATCTGTCTCCCGTCGTCAATCGGACCCACTTTTTCGACTTTTTCCTTTCCTTCTCATTCCAACATCTGCTTCATTTTGGGTTCTCTCTATTCCCGCATTCGACTGTGAGGATTTTCCTCTTACTTTCCGTCTCGCCTGACTTCAACTTCAAAGCCTGGACTCATCTCTCTCTCTCTCTCTCTCTCTCTCTCTCTCTCTCTCTCTCTCTCTCTCTCTCTGGAGTTTCTTACTTTTGTTAATTTAGTTTTTATATTTTTTAATTGGAAGTCAACCAATGATACACACACACACACACACACACACACATACACACACATATATATATATATATATATATATATATATATATATATGAAATTGTAATAGCCACAATTCTTTGCTCTTTTTGGATACGCTTGTCTGAGTATGTGTGTTTATAACACCGAATGACCTGCAATTGAAAAATTAAAACATTATATTAGAGGTATATATATTATATATATATATATATATAATATATATATATATGTGTGTGATTATATATATTATATTATATTATATATTATATTATTATATTATATTATATTTATTATATATATATTATAGTATTATTTATATCATATCATAGTATTGGATTAACTTTTATGCTTATGAAAATTAAATATGAACCGAATACGTTTCTTTTAAATATTAGCTTTTTTTCTGTTTTGTTATATTATTTACATTTGTTAAGAAAATCAGTCACGAAATAGTCAAACTTTCTAAAATAAAGATGTTCATCAATCACACACAATTACAACCTAAAACTTAGAGCCACTGTCTCCCACCAAATTTATTTTGCTTATAGTTTTCTGTAAAAAAAAAAAAAAAAAAAAAAAAAAGAAAACTATTGAGATGGCTATATGTTCGTCTGTCCGTCCCCAGATCTTAAAACCTACCGAGGCTAGAGGGCTGCAAATTGGTCTATTGATTTCCACCCTCCAATCATCAAACATACCAAATTGCAACTCTCTAGCCTTTGTAATTTGTATTTTATTTAAGTTTAAATTTAGCCATGATTGTGAGTCTGGCAGCGCTAGAGGACAGGCTGAAAGTTTCGTGAGCCCCGTTCATATAGCAATATGCGCTGTACAGAAAGCTCGATTCTTCGGTGCATGTTTTACTTGTTTTTCTTCTTCTTTTTCGTTCGTCACAACGATAACCATCAAGTAATGATACGGCATTAAGTCGTTTTTTGTCCACCGGTCATAAAGTGTATCCCCCCCCCCCCAACCCCCTTGCTTTCTTGTAAGTAGATTATAAGGTGGTTCATGCGTAGTCTAATTAAAGCTTTAATTCAGGTGCTCAGGCCGGGTTTTGGCATTGATATAATTAGTCTCGTTTCTTTATGAAATTTGTTATGATTTTCGCTCGGTGCTTTTTTTTACAAATTATTTTATGTATTTATATCTGTTTTCTGCTTAACTGTCTTCTTAAAATTTTCTTGCATATTCGCCGTGTTATTAATATGTTTTATTTCACTTTCATTTCTCTTTCATTGCTTCTTTAATTTTGTGTTTTCATAAACATCTTTGCTGCGTCCCTTCGGCTCCTAGTTGCAAAACCTTTTCTTTTACTGTGCCTCCGTTAATGTTATCTGTTCCATCTTGCTCTCCACCCTCTCCAAACAGTTATTTCCTTGTGCAACTGCGATGTCTTCCTCCTGGTACACCTTTCAAACCCTTTCTACTCTCAATTTCCATGTCAGCGCTTGGCCTTTGGCCTAAATCTATATTCCATTTCATAGTGTATTTATACAAACGCGCGAATTCGTAATCATCATCAACACGCGTGATATTCGTGAGGCGTTCGTGTGTTAGCTTAGCAATCGTGCCCGTATCTCATCGGGTGGGAATACAGCAAAATGTCTGACGTGTTTGCTGGGTCAACATAGCGCAGTGCCGTGTGTTGGTGTGAAAAGGTAAAAACTATTGGCTTACTAACTCGGTACAGACTTTCTCGTTGATAACCTTGACATGCTAAGTTACACACACACACATACAAAGGGTTGTCACGCACAAACACACACACACACGCACAGGGTTGTCTCACACACAATCACACACACACATACACAAAAGGTTGTCTCACACACATACACAAAAGGTTGCCACATACACACACAAAAGGTTGTCATATACACATACACTTGCACAAACTGTTGTCTCACACTGACACACACACAAAAGGTTGTCACACACGTATACAAAGGGATGTCACACACACGCACACACTCAAAGGGTTGTCGTGACGCGGGAAGATCGACCTTGAAACCTCCACAATTGGTTTTCGCACGGCAACAGGTACATGCAATTAACAGGTACTACTGGATATACCTGTGCAATTGGATGGAGCGTCCAGGTAGGTAGGTAGGTGGGTGGGTGGGAATCGCTGTTTGCTTCTTTGGATTGGAATAAGGTGATTTGCCTGTTTTAATTTTGTTTTCTTAGTGGGTGGGTGGGTGGGGCGGGGGGTGTTTAAAGATGGGGGAATGTGTGGCGAGTTAGAATGTGGATTATATAATATATATATATATATATATAATATTATTATATATATTATTATTATATATATATACATATATATATATTATAATATATATATATATATATAACATATCGTTATTATTATTATAATTATATATTATATATATATATATATTAATATAGATATACATATAGTAATATAATGTAATATATATATATCATATATAATATATATATACATATATATATAATATACATATATATATAAATATATATATATATATATATATATACATATACATATATATATATTATATATATATATATATATATATATATATTATATATATATATATATATATATATATATATATACACATATATAATGTGTGCGCAAGCCTGTTTGTAAGGTATGACATAATCGCATTCCTCTGTGGTATCCTCTGTTAATTATTGCAGGATAATGATGCCACGAGCAGGAACTGTGATTTGGTCTCCAGACCCCGCGGCGTTTGCTACCTCTGAGTCACTATACCGTAATCACCATCCACTGGCGCCGGTGGTACTTGCCTTCAAGGACAAATTTTTTTTTTTCTTTTTTGTCAGGGCTGCAACCGACCACCGCCTTCTCTCTCTCTCTCTCTCTCTCTCTCTCTCTCTCTCTCTCTCTCTCTCTCTCCGAAAAGGAGGAGAGGAGGACGAGAAGTCATCCAATAGTGTCCTTTTCGCTCTGAATTGATGCTGTCTCGAAAATTGTTCCCCATTTTTTTTTATTTTTTAGAGTTTATGTTTTTATGATGTGTGTCTGTCATGGTAATCGCTTTATATCGAAGAATTATAAGTTAAAGGAAATGAAAATGCATTTTCTTTTCTTTTAACTTAAAATTCTTCGTTATAAAGCGATTACCATGACAGTGTCATCTGAGGCATTGATTTTGCAGTATTGTTTGTTTACTTGTTTTAGTTACTTTTCGTGTCTTTATTTATTTTTATCCTGTGTCATCTTAGGCATTGATTTTGCCGTATTTTTTGTCTTCTTCTTTTAGTTAATTTTCGTGTCTTTATTTGTTTTTATGCTGTCATCTTAGGCATTAATTTTTGAGTATTTTTGTTTGCGTGTTTTAGTTGCTTTTCGCGTCTTTATTTGTTTGTTGTGTTTATGTGCGGCATCACATTCACTAGTGGGATATTTTTTTTTCTCTCTTATATGGCGGTAACCATCTGCTGCCGATATCTCTGCAACCAATGGCGGGTGCTGCTGGCCCGCTGGGCGACACGAGCAGCCAGTGACGATGAGCGTCGGTGATATTGACTGGGGACATTTATCGTCAGCTAAAAAACAAAAGATTGCATATTCTTGTTGACCGAGAGTAAAATTTGTTGAAAACATTACTTTTTTAATGGAATCGAAAACAAGCCCCTAGCATATTCTTGTTCATTGTGTTGATTTTGAATATTTCTAAAAGAAATATAACTTTTTTAATGCGATTAAAAAAGGCTACATATTCTTGTTTATTTTCATTATGTCTAAAAAAACATGTTTTTTTTAAATGGAATCTTATAGAAGACTGCATTTTCTTGTTCATTTTGAATATTAAAAAAAACATTACTTTTTAATGGGGTCTAAATAGAAAGACTGCATATTTTTCTTGACTGAGAATAATTTTTCGAAAAGAAATATTAATTTTTTAATGAGATCTAAAAATAATGCATATTTTTGTTGATTGCGAATAAAATTTCTGACTGAAGCAGAAGTTTTTTTTAAATAAAAAAAAAATGCATGTTCTTGCTGATTGTAAATAATGTTTCGAAAAGAAACACGACTTTTTATTAATGAGATCTAGTCTTTAAAAGGAGGCAATAGAAGTCATTCAGGAACTTGCACATGACAGCACTTGTGAGGGCCCTGGTCAGACATCGTGTATTCCACGACAAAGGGAGGTCGAGATTCCAGCTGTTAAATGGGCCATTAATGGCTTTAGTGCGTAGCCATGAGAGCAATCCGAATAGATTGCTGTTGCTGTTATTGCTACAAGTCCCACTACGAATCCTATACTGCTGCTGCTGATGCTGCTGCCAGGGGTATCTGTTCGTCCATCACCGGGCATGGTTGGAATTCTTAGGGTGAATCTTTTTAGTATTTTTTTCAGGCTTCCCCGTGGCATACCTAAGCATTCACGACCGAATTCCGGGTTGAATACCAATATGGTACCTGTGTGGGTTTATAGATTATGCTGTAGTACCTGTGTTACCTTTTGTTGCCCCGTCAGGTGGTTCTTCAACAGCATTGTTGACACGTCCTCTCTCTCTCTCTCTCTCTCTGCTCTCATTCTCTCGGTCTCTCAAAATCTCCACTCTCTCTATCTTGATTTGCATATCCTTCTTAGGTTCCTCTCTCTCTCTCTCTCTCTCT
>NC_061089.1:46654778-46664778 GCF_015104395.2 Macrobrachium nipponense | reverse complement strand
CTTAACCATTGAATGATGACGTCGACGCTCCTGCTGCTACTGCTTCTGCTACTGCAGTCGCTGTTGGTGTCGCTGCCGCAGTCTAGCCCCCCCCCACCCCCCCCCCCCCCCCCCCCCCTCCCCACCACCCCGTCGTGTTTCCGCATGGAAGCTGCGACAAACTTGAGAGAGAGCGTTTGGCTGAACGCCCTCGACGAACTGCGTTTAAAGGAGATAAGATACTTCGTGGAGTTTCCTTGGTTGGCGACGCTGTTGGCGAAATTTATGGAGGTGTTCCCGCCAGTGCACCTCACGCAGCAACCTCTTTCATTCCTTTTACTTTGCCTCCGTTCGTATTCTCTTTCTTCCATGTTAGTTTCCTCAACCCTCTCCTAACTATTGTTTCATAGTGCACCCGAGGTTTTCCTCCTGTGACGCCTTTCAGACCTTATTACTCTCAGTTTCCCTTTCAGCGCTGAATGACCTCATAGGTCACAATGGTAAGCCTTTGGCTTAAATTTTATATTCCAATTCCAGGTCTACATTGTAACTGGAATTGGAATTTAGGAGGAACTGTTCTTTTTGTCTCATTCCTTTGGGGATCTTCCCTCGTCCTGACCTGAAGCAAGCTGTTTACCATTACTGGATCTCTTCTTCTTCTTCTTCTTCTTTTTTTTTTCTTTTTTTTTTCCTGATCGTTAATTTATGAGTTTTGTATGTTCCTCCTAGTCACTGGTATTTTGTTTAGAGTATGAAAAAAAAATTAGGCTTAATATTTAATATTAAGGAACAGAAGTTTCACCTATTAAATTAGATTGGCAGCGGAGAATATTTTTCTCTTTATTTTTTAAAGAGATGCCGGCTGTGATAATTCAGAATGATGAAACTGACAGACGTTATGTTATCAGTAGTAACTTCTTTATCGTAGCGTCTGAGAACCTAAGAAATGGAGATCGGCAACGTCATTTTCTGAGATATTTTGTTAACCATCTCTGCTCAGAAATCTGAGTCATTTCTTTACAAGTACACTGGACATTTATGTTCTTCCGCCTTCCGGGGTTTCAAGTTCCTGGAAGGGGCTCGGCCGTTTTCCAGGCTGTCAGGGGAAGAAGTAGTAGTAGTAGCCACGGTTCGGTCCATCTCCCTAATTGGGGAGTCCTGCGAGCTACAAAGGACTTCGCACAAAGGATTTCGGTCCGGCGGTCAATACCCGACGCCCCGATTCCTCAAAGAAAGATTTGAAGTTTTCTTTTGGGCCTCGGGAAGGAAGGAGGAGGTGGAGGCGATGGCGGTTGATTGCGGGTGACATTGTCACTAACAGGTGACATACCCTCTCTGCCCTCTCTCTCCCCCCCTTCTCCCCTCCCCTCACCACCACCACTCCATTCCTCACCTTTTTCCCTCAACCACTACCGTCCTTTAACGAGCAGTGGCAATGGTGGCCTCATGCTAGCAGGAAATTGCATTTTTTGTTGGTAAGCAGAATTATTATTAATTGGTAATGAAATAACTTTCATTCTTTCTTCCTTTAAATCTTGATGTGAAAGCCATTTGGAAAGTGTCAGTAGACTATAAACCTTCGAGGGTTCCAGAGGAGAAATCAGCCTTGAGAGAAAGAGACAAATTATAGGAAAAAGGGATAAACAAACAAATGAATAGATATATAAACAATAAATGAAAAATAGATAAAAAAAAAACGACAGACAACTGTAGGAAAATTCTCCTCCTGTCATTTCCGTCGGAGTTTTTTTTTCTTTAGATTTAATTTTCCAAAAATTTGGACGTCTAAGATTATGAAAAACTTTTTTTTTTTATCTCACTTTCATCCCAGGCGCTTATTATTCTTTGTGTGTGTGAGAGAGAGAGAGAGAGAGAGAGAGAGAGAGAGAGAGAGAGAGAGCACCCTTGAGTCATTCCTCTGCAATTTAAAAAGAAAACTGTTTTTAGAAGCCAGGAGAGAGAGATGAGTTATAGGAAAAGCTGATAAATAAGCAAATAAGTAGATATATAAACAATGAATAAATAATAGATGAAAAAAACCACAGCCATCTATAGGACTTTTCCCCCCTGTCATTTCCGTCGGAGTTTTTTTTATATATATTTCATTTTCCAAAAATTTGAACGTCTAAAATTATGAAGAACTTTTTTTTTTATCTCACTTTCATCCCAGGCGCTTATTATTTTTTTGTATGAGAGAGAGAGAGAGAGAGAGAGAGGGAGAGAGAGAGAGAGAGAGAGAGAGAGAGCAACCTTGAGTCATTCCTCGGCAATTTAAAAGGAAAACTGTTTTTAGAAGCCCGAGACTTTAATTGGGATTCAAATCTGTAATTATGTCGGAAACGTGAATCCTCCCTTGATGACTTTTCTTATCAAGTAATTGGATTTTCATGTTCCTATCCTCCTCCTCCTCTTCTTATTCTACTTTTTTGTTGCTGTTTACACACTCTCTCTCTCTCTTCTCCTTCTCTCTCTCTCTCTCTCTCTCTCTCTCTCTCTCTCTCTCCTTCTTCTTCTTCTTCTTCTTCTAGACTGCCATCCTTCGTCGTTTCCCAAGTCTCTGTCTTTTCCCAAATCCTCTTCCTCCAATCTGTCACCTTTCATCATCGTATCGTCTATCCTCTCTCTCTCAGCTCCTCTCTCTCTCGTCCTGCGTCTCTCGTCGTCTTCTCTCTCTCTCTCGTTCGAATGTCACTGATGCATGCTGACTTCCTTTATGGGATAAGCGCGTTCTATTGGATAACCTCTTTTTTTTTCGGAAACTGATTCGGCAGCATCCATTGATATTGAGTTGGTTGCGCTCAACGTATCGCTCGCTTACTGCTAGACACGAACCGATAGCATCAATAATGCGGATTGGCCAGTCACCGGGCTACGATCTTATTCGATTGGATTGGCCAATCACCTGGGCACTGTCAGATTGGATAAGCGAGAATCACCTGAGCACCGCTGAAAGACAGGTTTGATTGGAACCGCTGAGTAAGGTGGTGACGGGAGCCATTTCAAAAGATTTAAATTTTTCTTCGTTTTTTTTTTCTCTTTTATTTCCTCCCTTGTTTTATGGATGTTTTCGTACGTCGAGAATTTACTTTGCGGTTTTTGGTATGAGCCTGTAAGTTTTATTTTATTCTAAGGAGAGTTGTATAACTTTGACCAGTTATGCAACAGGGTGTCAAATATATATGTTTGTGTGTGTGTGTGTGTGTGTGCATGAATGTTATGATGTATACGATACAATATACATATATATATATAATATATATATATATATATATATATATATATAATATATACGTATTATATATATATATAATAATATATATATATCTATAGATATATATATATATATCGTAGAACTCGATCCCGTAACATACAGAAACCCCAAACCTTAAACCCGTATTGTATGTGTGTTGTACGAGAGAGAGAGAGAGAGAGAGAGAGAGAGAGAGAGAGAGAGAGAGAGAGAGAGAGAGAAATAAGCAATTATTAAGAAGTCTGCAATAATCGTCCAGTGATTATTCCCGGGGACTAAACGATACAAAAACGGATCGTAAAAGCCATTAACGAGACGGATCTTATCTCGCATCTTCTCGTCTGTTATAGCAAGAAGAAGTCAGACGGGCGATGCTCAGTAATTGCAGGTTTCGCTTCTAAGGGGAGGAACGCCTGTCTGGGCAAGTCTCGGCTTTCCAGTTTCGTGGAGGATGGAGAGAGAAAAAAGAAGGAATTGTTCATTTTGGGAGATTTTTATTTATCGTGGATATGTAAATGCCCAACCTCCTCCTCCTCCTCCTCCTCCTCCTCCTCCTCGTGGAATTTTAAGATGTTCAAGGAAATTGTTATAATACAGTTTTGTCCAGTTGTTATATATTTAAATGACCACCCTCCTCCTCCTCCTCTTATTCTTCTTCTTCTTATTCTTCTTCTTCGTTTTCTTCTTCTTCCT
Source organism: Macrobrachium nipponense (assembly GCF_015104395.2). NCBI lineage: Eukaryota > Metazoa > Arthropoda > Malacostraca > Decapoda > Palaemonidae > Macrobrachium > Macrobrachium nipponense. The sequence continues at coordinate 46,660,856 of NC_061089.1, read as the reverse complement.
CTCGGTTGATGAGCTTTTTTCCCCGTGAATACAAGTTGGTGGTTTGGAGAGTAATGTTATTCTCCACACTGATACCGAGTGTAATGATAGAAAAAAAGTCTTGATTCTAAATAATTTAGTCTTCAAAAGTCTAAGCTCTGAATAATTTAGTATTGGAAAGTCTTAACTTTTAAGTAATTTAGTCCACATTGATACTGATCGTAAGGAAGGAAAAAAGTCTTATCTCTAAATAATTTAGTTTCGAAAGTCTCAAGTCAGAATGATTCTGTCTTTGGAAGCCTTATCTCTGAATGATTCGGTCTTTAAAACTCTTAACTCTGAATGATTCAGTCTTTGACAGACTTGACAGACTTAACTCTGAGTGATTCAGTCTTTGAAAGTCTTAACTCTGAATGATTTAGTCTTCAAAAAGCTTGACTCTAGATTATTTAGTCCACAGTGATACTGATTGTAAGAATAAGAAAGTCTTGAACTATAATTAAGGATATAGAAAAGTTTTAATTCTAAATCCCCGCCCCATGGGGGTCCTACCCTTCCGGTTTCTAGAGGTATTTCAGGATTCCCTTACATTCCCATTAAAAAAAAATTCTTGCAAAAAAAAAAAAGGAATTATGAAGGGCATATGTGTTGGAGACGTTTGGCCTTTTTTCTTACTGGGTACCTATCCAGGTACTGACCAGACTCAACATCGCTTCATTTCGCTCCGGGGTAAAAAGAAAATAAAATCATATTCAATAAGCTTTTAAAATCTTTCTTATACAATTTATTAATAATTCGAGGTTTGTCATCTCTTGGTATCTTTAAGATAGAACAACCCCCGGTCACAATTGAGGTTTTTCCAGTTACATTGAGTGTACAATTTTGTTAAATACTTTTTGTACATATAACTTACATTATTTTTTTCATACTGATGGATTAGTGATGTATATTAATTGTTTTTTCCTTACTGTTTGATCAATAATTTACATTAATTGTTTGTTTCCATACTGATGGATCAATAATTTACATTGTTTTTTTTTCATGCTGATGGATCAGTAATTTGCATTAATTGTTTTTTTCTATACTGATGGATCAATAATTTACATTGTTTTTTTTCATACTGATGGATCAGTAATTTGCATTAATTGGGTTTTTTTTTCCATACTGATGGATCAATAAATTACAATAATTTTTTTCCATACTGATGGATCAATAATTTTCATTAATTGTTTTTTTCCTACTGATGGATCAAATAATTTGCATAATTGTTTTTGCTACGATGGATCAATAATTTATATTAATTGTTTTTTCCATACTGATGGATCAATAATTTAAATTAATTTTTTTTCCATACTGATGAATCAATAATTTACATTAATTGTTTGTTTCAATACTGAAGGATCAATAATTTACATTGTTTTTTTTTTTCCATACTGATGGATCAATAAATTACATTAATTTTTTTCCATACTGATGGATCAATAATTTACATTAATTGTTGTTTCCAATCCTGAATTGGATCCAATAAATTATTAATAGTTTTTTTTCATACTGGTGGCTCATAATTTTACTTTTTTTCCATACTGATGGATCAATAATTTGTTTCCTTACTGATGGATCAATAATTTACATTAATTGTTTTTTTTCATACTGATGGATCAGTAATGTACATTAATTGCTTTTTTCCATACTGATGGATCAATAATTTACGTTGTTTTTTTCATATTAATGGATCAATAATTTACATTGTTTTTTTCCATACTGAAGGGTCAGAATAATCAATTTTTTTTATTTATTGGTAAAGAGTTCAGCGTTAAGCCATAAATCAGCCGTCATATCTTGAGTGAATGGCCTTCTCTGTGAAATATTACTTCTGTCACTCTAATAGCTTGCGGAAGTATGAATATTTATAATGCAGTCGAATGATACTTACGGCGAACGCCTTCGTCCATTGCTTGTGCTGTCGACCTGTTGCTGTTAGACAGGTCATAGAAGGTGACTGGTACTATAAAGAGAGAGAGAGAGAGAGAGAGAGAGAGAGAGAGAGAGCGAGAAGAGAGGAGTAACCATGGGAGTGTTGATAGTCTCTTGAGGGTGAGCTTTGAAACCTTAGAGAGAGAGAGAGAGAGAGAATGAGAGAGAGAGAGCTGCAGAGAGAGAGAGAGAGAGAGAGAGAGAGAGAGAGAGAGAGTTATAATATGGTAGTGTTGATAGTCTTGAGGGTGCTTGAACCTAGAGAGAGAGAGAGAGAAGAGGAGAGAAGACGAGAGAGAGAGAGGACAGGAGAGATGAGAGAGGAGAGAAGAGGAAAGCCTACCCTAACACTTCCCAGAGATGAAGCTTTTCTCAACATCTCGTAACAGCTACTGGCCATTATTCTGCATTTGACTTGAGAGAGAGAGAGAGAGAGAGAGAGAGAGAGAGAGAGAGAGAGAGAGAGAGAGAGGCGCGCCAGAAATTATGAAGGATTCTTCAAAAGGGCGTCTGTATCTGCAGGGTCCCAGCGAGAGAACAGAAGAGAAGAGAAGGCAGGGCAGACGAGAGGGGTCTCATCTGCAATTACTGTTTTCGTGGGGCTCTCTGGCAGGGCCGGGCAAGGAATGGGTTGCAGTAGAACCCCCTGACTATTAAAGTGTCTGGAGCGCTTCTCATAAATCTTGGAGCGGCATCGCGGTTGCTTATTCGTTTTGGGCGCTGAAGATTCCAAAGCTAATGCAAGCCGATCAATAAATTCAGGCTTCCTCATAAATTTAAAGCGCGGGTGGGAGTTTGGGGGAATGGGGGGAGGCGGGGGGTTTGTAGATGAATACTTTATTTGCAAGACGACGGTGCTAGTCTTCATGTAGTCATGGCTTCTCAGGATGCATTTTTATACGTCTTTTTTTTCTTTACTTTTTTAATCTGTGAAAGAGGGATGGAGGTTATTGTTCTCATATTTTCTTAGTGTTCTCTTTTTCTGTCAGTTACCCTGATAGCTCCAAAAAAATATGACGTAGGTGGACAAGTAATTGAATACGTAGTCAAATCATAAAAAAAGGTAATATTGATGCGATTCAGGGAAAAGTTTGAGCTGCTGCTGAATACAAAATTAGCTCGATAATTTTGGTTTTGAAATTCAGTATTCGTTTTTAAAAATAATTGGACTTTAAAATTCAGTTATCATTTTTCAAAACCTCATATTCATCATGAAGATCATTTATCCGAATCGAACTTTGAAACTTGTAAAAACCATAAATTGGAGAACAGCTATATATATTTTTTTAAATCCACATACAGTTTTAGGAGCGTCATGCTCCGTATTCAGTGTAGAGGCACAATAAAACCCTCCTCGGTGTGGAGACACTATAAAACCTTCTTTAGTGTGGAGGCACTATAAAACTCTTCTCAGGGAGGAGAAACTATAAAACCTTCTTCAGTATGGTGACACTCTACAACCCTCTTCAGTGAGGAGACACTATAAAACCTTCTTTAGTGTGGAGGCATTATAAAACCCTCCTCAGGGAGGAGACACTATAAAGCCCTCCTCAGTGTGCAGACACTATACAGCCCTCTTCAGTGAGGAGACACTATCAAACCTTCTTCAGTGTGGAGGCACTATAAAATCCTCGGAGGAGGAGACACTATAAAACCCTCTACAGTGTGGAGACACTATAAAATTATAAAACCCTCTTCATTGTGGAGACACTATAAAACCCTCTTCAGGGTGGAGACACTATAAAACCCTCTTCAGGGTGGAGACACTGAAACCCCTCTATAGTTGCGGTATAGTGACTCCATTCTTGAAGAGTCAGCATGACACTGAAACTGTGTGTGGATTCTTTAAATATATGTTTGTTCTCCAGATTGTGGTTTTTTCAAGTCTCTCTCTCTCTCTCTCTCTCTCTCTCTCTCTCTCTCTCTCTCTCTCTCTCTCAAGATAGCCTATTATGCTGGTTAGAATGACTTTAGTTTGCCAGATTTGAGTAAAGCTTCATCACTGGGAAATGCTAAGACCCCCCCCCCCCCCTCTCTCTCTCTCTCTCTCTCTCTCTCATTATGTGTCTATAAAGACACTCGTCATTTTTATGAGCCAGGTAGGAAGGAGAGGGCCTTTGTAACGAAGACGGAGGACCAGAAGCCATGGACAGGTGTCAAAGTGACCAAGACAACAATATTGATTATGTCTCATATGCTAGTTGCAGTCCTCGATCGCCCACCATTGTCGCTTGCTCAAAACAGGTTGTCCTCGCAGGAGGAACGGCGCGCGCAAGATACTACCTTCTTATTTATATATATATATATATATATATATATATATATATATATATATATATATATATAGATATATATATAATAAATGTTGCGTATTTTCTAAGGTTGTCCTCGGAGGAGGAACGGCGTGCACAAGATATTGCCCTTCTTTTTTTTATGTTACGTATTTTTTAAGATATTGCCTATTTTTTTAGACGTTACATATTTTTTTTTAAATATTGTTTAAAATAATGGGAATTTTGCAATATATCGCGCAATATCTAAGATTTTTTTATTTTTAAATATGTTGTGTGTTTTTAAGATATATATTGCTTATTTTTCAAGATTTTGCTTATTTTTAAAGATACAGCGTTTGTATTTAAGTTGTGGAGCTTATTTGAAAAGATGTCACGTATTTATTTTAGTTATTGCCTGTTTTTTTTAAGAATACTTATTTTCTAAGATATTACGTATTTCTTAAGCTAATACGTATAATTTTTAAGATTTTACGTATTTTGAAGATAATACGTATTTTTGGAGATAAATGCGCATTTTGTTAGATATTACGTATTTTTTAAGATAATACATATTTTTAAAGATAGTACGTATTTTTTAAGATAATACATAGTCTTCAGATATTACGTAGCTTTTTAGATATTGCGTAATTTTTAAGATAATACGTAATTTTGAGATATGTATTTTTAAGATAATACGTAGTGTTTAAGATACGTATTTTTCAAGATATTACGTATTTTTAGATATTGCGTATTTTTAAAGATAATACGTATTTCTAAAGATAGTACATATTAAAATATATTACGTAATTTTGTAAGATATTACGTATTTTGTAAGGTATTACGTATTTCGTAAGATATTACGTATTTTTAAGGTAATACGTATTTTTAATACAAGTATTTTATAAGATATTGCATATTCTTACGTCGTGAAGACAGAATCGTTGGGGTCTCTGGAATCTTTGATGCTTCTGGGGATAAAATGCAATAAAAATGGGAAGAGGGGATTCCATTTGTCGCCATTTTGCCCGCCGGATCATTCCGTCTAGGTTTTTTTTGTCGGTCAATAGTTTACGATGTGAGGTCGCCTTTGGGAGCTATTTTCGGTGGCCTTGGGAACATTATGATGATGATAATGAATACGATGATGATGATGATGATGATGATGATGATTATAATAATGATGAAGGAAGGTTTAAATACACAACCATGGTAGAAGGAATTAGAAGATTTAGAATAACAATGATGGTTGAAGGGGTTACAAGATTTAGATATTCAGCCGTGGCTGAAGGAGTTGAAAAATTTAGATAAACAAATATGGTTGAAGAAGTTGGAAAATTTAAATAAACATACATTGTCGAAGGAGTTGGAAAAAAAACAGCCATGGTTGAAGAATTGAATAGAGGAAGGTTTTTTCAAAGTATAGAAGGACAATATTTAACGATAGCGATGCGTCCCTCAGATAACCAGGAACTTTGGTCTTTTAAAACTTAGGCTTACTCCTGAAGGTAGTTTTAATGTGAGTCCTTGAGCAATTTTTTTTTTATCTAGGTTGCGCTTGACGGAGGCCTGACAATATATATAAAATAAATGGCGACTTTTCTAAATTACTCTTGAATTAAGAAAAGAATTTCCCTTGATACCAGAGAAAGTGCAATTGGCCTAGGCAAGATTGAAACATATATGTATACACACACACACACACACACACATATATATATATATATATATATATATATATATATATATATATATATATATGTGTGTGTGTGTGTGTGTGTGTGTGTGTGTGTGTAACTGAATCACGAAAGTTTGGAACGTGATAAATCCATAAATAAAGGTATAAGCCACGAGG
>NC_061089.1:46642963-46650463 GCF_015104395.2 Macrobrachium nipponense | reverse complement strand
TATTAATGCATGCGCATTAATTAAACGTTGGCGGCGTTCTCTCCTCCTCCTCCTCCTCCTCCTCTTATCACCTACCTTTCTCTTCCTCCTCCTCCTTCCCCTACCTCCTCTCCTTCCTCCTCTTACCTCCTCTTCCTCCTCCCTCTCCTCCTCTTCCTACCTCTTGCTTCCCTATACTTTCTCCTCTCCCAAATCACACCTCCCTCCCACTTCCTCCTCCTCTTTTCACTTCCTCTTCCTCTGCCTTCTCCCTCCTACCTCCTCTTACTTCCCTCTACTACCTCCTCTTCCAACTCCCACCTCCCTTACTCCTCCTCCTCATCCTCCTCCTCCCCCCATCGTGCTTTCGCGAAGTTTGTAGGCAAGTGAATCGCAATTGCAATTACACGCATTCTCTTTGGCAAGAGTTTGTTGCGGGCGATGGGTAGCACTCGACAGGATCTCGGATGCGCTCGGTAGGATCACAATAGGATTTCTCTCTCTCTCTCTCTCTCTCTCTCTCTCTCTCTCTCTCTCTCTTTCTGATGATAGCGCCATGTCTCCTTCTGGTCGGGGTGAATTCCCAACCCGCTGATTTTGACTAAGTTAATCTCTCTCTCTCTCTCTCTCCTCTCTCTCTCTCTCTCTCTCTCTCTCTCTCTCTCTCTCTCTCATGGACGGCCTCGTCGATTGCTAGTTGAATTTGTTTCTTTGTTTCTTGGATATGGCGATATTTTGTAACGATATTTGCTTGGAACCTGATGTGTGGACTTGACCATAGGGTAATTATCGTATATCAATGACGCATTGAAAACCGTTAACCGCTTGCGCTAGAGTAGACTAAAGCCTGTGGCGTGATCGGTATGGTCTTGGGCTGCCACCTCAGTGGCCACGATTTCGATTCTCGGGCATTCCATTGAGGGGTGAGAGATGTGTATTTCTGGTGAGAGAAGTTCACTCTCGACGTGGTTTGGAGGTCACGTAAAGCCGTTGGTCCCGTTGCTGAATAACCACTGGTTCCGTTCAACGTAAAAACACCATACAAACAAACAAACAGCTTGCGCTAGAAAGCAATCCTTATTTCGAGGTGCAACCAGCTCCCGTAGGAGTCAGGGGAAACAAGAAGAAGACTTGTGGCGTAGACGTCAAGTGAGTTCATCATCTTTTTAGCATTAAATGTTCTACAACAACAACATCATTCTCTTCTCTCTCCTTTATCTGACCCAGCTGTTTTTTGCTCGCAACACTAGACAGACTGATGTTGCAAATAGTGGAGTGTCGTTTTCTAGCATCAGGTTTAATTGTTATCAGTCTTCTGGGAGTTTTATCTTGGCTACAACTAAAATGTGGAATAGTTCGCCGGTTGCAGTTGTGGGATTTTCTGATCTCCAAGTATTTAAGTGAGGTGCAAAAATTCATTCCTGCTCTCTGCTGCCGCTGCTGACGGCTTCTTCTGAATTGCAAGTGTATCTGTTTTATTTTCTATTCCCTCATATTTATTTATTGATCACCTCTCTCTCTCTCTCTCTCTCTCTCTCTCTCTCTCTCTCTCTCTCTCTCTCTGTGCGGGTCGATTTCCCAATGGAGCCCCCTTGGGTTTATTATAGTCCGTTGAATCTGTCCCCAAGGGTTTTTCAGCTGAACTTTAAAAGAGAACCGACGAAAAGGACGAAAGGCATGAGACTCCCAGGGAAGACAACGATACAATGATGGGTGCGAAATGACCCATTAAAACTTTCGAATGGCGAGAGGAAATAGATATTTTGTGGCCTCAAGCTATGGGTAGGGGGTGAATGTAGGGTGGAGGTAGGGGGTATGCTAATTAGCTGGATGCTGTAGAGCCAGAGCCTGGAGGCTTAAGCTCTAATTAGCACGGAATTTTTACGGGTCATTGGTAGCTACGTCCGGACTTATCAGTGGGCCCATTTATCATTTGGGCGGAGTTGTAATGGTCAGGTGTCGTTGATACGTGGTTCTTGCGTATTGGTTTTTGCTTTGTCATGTCTCAGTATTTGATTTAAGGAGGGGGAGGAAGAGTAGGAGAAGGAGGATGTTAACCAGTCACCCCTCCCCTCAACCCTCCTCCCTCCTTCCCTCCCTCCCCCAACACCCGTATCCACCATAGCGAAGATATTGCCAACATTAGTTCTCACACTTTTCTCAGCTGTAACGAATTAAGATGAGTGCTCAACTTTATGGTGTTTAATTATAGTTATTTTGAATTTGTACTTTATCTCTCTCTAATTATATGGTGTGCAAACAGCTATGCACTCTCTCTCTCTCTCTTCTCCTTCTTTCTCTCTTTTTCCTGGTAATTTTGGTATTAGCTGTTTCACGGTTTGTTCTCTCTCTCTCTCTCTGCTCTCTCTTATCTCCTTCTCTCTCGTCTCTCTCTCTCTCGTAGTATAGCTGTTTCACGTTTGTTCTCTCTCTCTCCTCTCTCTTCTCTCTCCTCTCTCTCTCTCTCTCTCTCTCTCTCTCTCTCTCTCTCTCTCTCATTTTATGGTATGTATAGTTGTTTCACGTTTGTTCTCTCCCTCTCTCTCTCTCTCTCTCTGGCTCAACTAATTTCCACATTCCAATCCATAACAATTTTTATTGTTCACTTTGCAAGGACTCTTTAATTAACTTTGCCACTAGTATTGTGTGAAAAAAAAGCTTTCCTTTTTTGTTTGTTACATTACAGTTCTCTCTCTCTTCTCTCTCTCTCTCTCTCTCTCCTCTCTCTCTCTCAACTGAAATTCCTTGGTTTCAGTAGAATGATCTCTCTTATTCCCAGTTTTCTTTTCGGCAACCTTCGTTTATCATTATTTCCAGTAGCTAGTCCTCTTCCCAATCTTTTCCCAGACTTTGGAACTGTCTGCTCAGTTTTTGATTAAAAAGTCCTTCATTCCTCGAAAGGAGAACGAATATCGACAAGTCAGAAGGCAGATTCCTGGACTCCATTTTTCATATACTACTTGTCAGATTTGTTGTTGACAGTTCATTCACAGGAATACACACACACAAATACACACACACACACACCCCTACCTCTCGTGATAGCCGTGTGGTATATAGCGCCTCACAGTATTTCCTGATTTCTTGGTTACGAGGTTCGCGCCCTTGTGCCGACGAGATTATTATCAACTAAAAATGACCCTTCGGTTAACATATATGAATATATGAATTGCGAGGTAGAGCGAATTAGATATTAAAGGACATTTATATATATATTATATATATATATATATATATATATATATATATATATATAATATATAATATATATGTATGTATGTGTGTGGAGTATTTGTATATATATGTATGTATGTATATATTATATATATACATATATGTGTATATATATATATATATATATATATTATATTATATATATATATATATATATATATATATATCACATAGAAGTAAGACAGTTAAATAGGACTGGAATGCAAATTAATAAATAAATAAATAAAAAGCAAAATAAATTATTTTGCAACCATAACTAATGCCAACGGATTAAGACGTTGAATTTATAGGAAGAGCTCTTACAAAACACATTTTTAGTTACACTCGCTCATTGAAACAGAAGCTAAACCATGCAATGAACAAGTAGTGAATTAAATATTTAGGTTGTGATTCATCCCATACAATATGAATGGCAACTTTCCTTGTTCTCTCTTAGTTTCTTACAAAAGTAGGCGTCTTTTCACAGTGCAAATTAAGTTTTTATTTTTATTTTTCATTTTTGTTGTCATATTTGTTCTTCAGTGTGCGCTGTTGTGAATAGAAACTTTTGGACATATTTTGTTTTTACTTCTCCATTTATTGATTTGATATTTTAAACTGGCATGAAGTTTATACATGCATACAAACATAGTACATCAAGTTTATACAAATATACATAGTGCATCAGGTTTATACATATATTTAACATACATTACATTCATACAAAGTTCATCAAATTTATATATAATATACTTGCTTATGGTCATGCATCAAGTGTATCCATACATAGATACATAGCACATCAGGTTATGCTTACATTCATGCATAATGCATACATACATAGTACATCAAGTTTACACATATGCTTACATACGTACATGTGACAAATTCATACATATACGTACGTACACATTGAAAATCTGAACCCTCTTTCCCAGGCCTACGTCGAGGTCAAGGTCAAGGACCTGACCATCAAGCATAATGTATGGTGAAGGGTATAAGAGAGAGAGAGAGAGAGAGAGAATGGGAGATCGTTCTTCCATACTGTCATGCACGCTTTGATCGATGGTCCATGTCCCGATGAGGAGATTAGATTACTCGTGTGACCTTGGGTGACCTTTATGGGGGGGGGGGGACCTTTACGCTGTGGGGCATTATCTAGGGGAGAGGTGGGGGGTTCCTGGGTACCATTTTTTGCGTTTTGTTGTTAAGAAACTCTCCCTGGTTCGTGTCGAACGTGTAGGTTCCTAAGCAATCGTTTGGCTGCACGAATCGCTTACGTGTACTTTTTTTAGTTACCTGGACATACTTACAGGTTATCTCTCTTCTTATCTTCCAAAATGGTTTAAATATTAAAGATATTATTTCAAAGTTCTTGCCCGTAGTGGGGGCCGGGGAAGGGCGGGGTGGAGAGAGAGCCAGTGCAGTTTGTAGGCATTATTATTACTTAAGGTTCCTTGCAGCGTCCCTTCGGCCCCTAGCTGCAACACCATTCATGCATTTTCCTATATCTCCGTTCTTATTTTATATCTTCCCTCTCCTAACAATTCTTTCGTCGTGCAACTGCCAGGTTTTCATCTTGTTACACCTTTCAAACATTTCTACCCTCAATTAGTTCCTCGTTGGACGAGTGGTTTTCGCGCTCGGCTACCAATCCGGTGGTCCGTAGTTCGATTCTCGGTCGACCAACGCGGAATCAGAGGAATTTATTTCTGGTGATAGAAATTCATTTCTCGATATACTGTGGTTCGGAACCCACAATAAGCTGTAGGTCCCGTTGCTAGGTGACCAATTGGTTCCTAACCACGTAAAAATATGTAAGCCTTCGGGCCAGCCTTAGGAGAGCTGTTAATCAGCTCAGTGGTCTGGTGAAACTAAGATGTGCTTAAAATTTTCTACCCCCAATTTACCTTTCAGCGATGAATGACCTCATCATAGATCCCAGCGATTGGTCTTTGTCCTAAATTCTACATTCCATTCCATTCTTGAAAGTTTTTCTTTCTGTACTGTTCAGGTTAAATGAGCTGAAAATCTTACTTTTTCTTCTCTCTAAGATTACTTTGTTCTCTGGTAAATATCTCTCTCTCTCTCTTTCTCTCTCTCAGGCCAGGGCACTCTTGATCCAGTGCCTCAGTGGCGTGATCGGTATGGTCTTGACCTGCCATCATGGTGGCTGCGAGTTCAATTCTCGGGCATTCCATTGAGGGGTGAGAGAGATGTATTTCTGGTAATAGAAGTTCACTCTCGACGTGGTTCGGAAGTCACGTAAAGCCGTTGATCTCGTTGCTGAATAACCACTGGTTCCATGCAACGTAAAAACGCCAAACAAACAAACACTTGATCCAGCCTGATAAGATCAAGGGGAAATCAGACGTTTCGGAACTGGTCACTCGCCTTTTAAGAATCATCGTCTTTGTGTAGCCACAATTATGAAAGGAATCCGTATAGTCCTAAGAAGACAATTTATTCTGAAATGACAACATCAGGACCTGTAGTGGGATGCTGGGAGCCACTTCAAAAGAAAACTCTTTTCGAGATTTATCTGCCAGGAACGACTACTAGATGTCCCAGCCATCAGTCAGATGTGATAGCTGAATGTGTATTTTGGCCAGTGGCTAAGATTGCCAGATAGGATTACACCGATCTTTTCTCTCTCTCTCTCTCTCTCTCTCTCTCTCTCTCTCTCTCTCTCTCTCTCTCTCTCTCTCTCTCCATGCGCTACAGCTGCTGTTAAATATCTGCTCACGCCTCGATAAAGATTCTCTCTCTCTCTCTCTCTCTCTCTCTCTCTCTCTCCTCTCTCTCTCTCTCATCTTGGATGAACCAACGGGAAGGACAATATCTTATAAGCTTTTTTTATCTAATATAATTCATACCCTATAGGGGGATAGTACCATCAGTGCATTCCATGCCCTTCGGCCCCTAGCTGGAGCCTTTTTCATTCATTTTACTCGTACCTCCATTCATATTCGTTCACCCATCTTACTCTCTTCCCTCTTCTAACAACTGTTTCATAGCTCAACTTATGAGGTTTTCCTCCTGTTACACTTTTGTAACCTTTTACTCGGTTTTCCTTCCAGGGCTGAATGACCTTATAGATCCCAGCGCTTGCCCTTCGGCTTACAGTGTAATTCCATTCCATTTTATTCTATTCGGTATAACTCATAATGCTTGCAACGCTCCTTACAGTAGGATCTCGAGCTAAAATATATATATATTGTGTTTAATTATAAAAGATAGTGGGTGGTTTAACGTCGAGATAAGAGTATATTCCGAGTTCCTTCATGAAACTCGTTCTGGAAAGTTATCGTCCTTAGATTGCCAATTGAAAGATCAGGCAATTAGCGTCAGATAGGAATCACGAGTGCCTGAGAGGTTTAAATGGCCCTTTTAAGAAGGGTTTCACCTTCCTTAGTCAACACTGGCTGATGGAACAGACCCATTTATTTGTTAATGCTGTTTGATTAAACCGCGTAATTTTTTTTTCCTTTTGCCATCTATTTGCTAACTGGTCGGAGGATGTCGTTCAGTTGGAACTTCAGAAGTTGAAGTAAAGATACAATTTTCCTTGTATTTTAAAAGTTGACTTAAATTTTCATTTATTTATTTATTTATTAGCTAATTTCTATGTTTATCTAATAACTGATCTCCTCTTTCTGTATTTCCCTTTACCCTCTGTTACTTAATTCGAATGGACACCGTATCCTTTGGAAGCTTTAATTTCTAAGTCAGTGGCACCTTTTGCGGGCTTCTTCCATTTGAATAGGGTTCATCTTCTGAATAATAATAATAATAATAATAATAATAATAATAATAATAATATTCATTGGAAGCTTCAATTTCAAGTTAATCACCACTGTGTTGGGTTTGTTCCCTATGAATAGGGTTCATTATCTGAATAATAATAATAATAATAATAATAATAATAATAATAATAATAATAATAATAATAATAATGAAACGTGATCCAACCTTCCATTCTCATCCTGCAGCATTCTCTCTGCCTGTCTCAAGAGTTTTTCTAAGATTTTCTGAAATACCAAGTAACAGAACAAGTGCGGAGCGACGAAAATTCTCAACATACAAATTGGGAGAGAAAGGATATGTTTATGGTGACAAATGTTGACATGACTGAAGGAATTGTTGAACCAAGTTTCCATAGTGAATACAAGTTGTCTATATCGAATACACAAACGCACACAAACATATATATTATGTGTGTAAGTATATATATAAATATATATATTATATTTGTATAAATGTGTGTGGGTATGTATGTGTTAGTGTGTTTTATGTGCAAACGGCCGC
>NC_061089.1:46612963-46640463 GCF_015104395.2 Macrobrachium nipponense | reverse complement strand
TTTACTCTTAATTTATTTATACTTTTCATTAATTGATGCAAAAATAGAATTTATTAAGTATAATGTCATATATATTTGCTTTTTATGTATTTAGAACCTGTTAGTCGACTATCGTGGGTTGCAACAACGAGGCAGAGAAGGCTAAAGCAGGGTGTCCATAAAGTCCCAGTACTATTACAAGCAATAAATACTTGTAATGGTACTGGGACTTTATGGACACCTTGTACTAATTAAGAAATAATGGGGAGAATTTCCTGAAAATTTGCATTATATAGTTACTCTTGTAAACTTCAATCACCATTGCTCATATCTACTGCTTTTGGTTAGAATGAGACTCTCTCTCTCTCTCTCTCTCTCTCTCTCTCTCTCTCTCTCTCTCTCTCTCGTTGTAGAGCTTAGAGGCTCCGCCCCAAATCTGCCTATCTTGAGAGAGAGAGAGAGAGAGAGAGAGAGAGAGAGAGAGAGAGAGAATAGAAAATATAATCAAAACCATGTTCAGCCTTTGTTGTGTGTTGTGTGTGTATGTATGTATGTGTATGTGTAAGAGAGAGAGAGAAGAGAGAGAGAGAGAGAGAGAGAGAGAGAGAGAATTATATAGCCTCGTAAAAGGGCAGACCTAATATGGAATAGGGTCGCCATCGCTCTCACACCAGCCGTGTTGGTGGTCTCATCTCGAAGGTATATCATTAAGGTACCTTTTAATGACACCGTCGTGACAGGCACATAAAAAATTAGGAGACCCGTTTTTATTCCCTTCTTTTCCTCTTTAGAGGATGAGGATGAAGGTGTAAAAGATGAAGATGGTGATGGCCAAATTTGCTATCGTGGATAAAGGCCTCATCATTATTCTCTCTCTCTCTCTCTCTCTCTCTCTCTTTTCCTCTTCCTCTCTCTCTCTCGTCTCTCTCTCTCTCTCTCTACTTGTTTTCCTTCTCTCTCTCTCTCTCTCTCTCTCTCTCTCTCTCTTCTCTTCCTTCCTTCTTTTCCTGGATTTCACTTATCTCTATCGTTTTGAAATCCATTCTCTCTCTCTCTCTCTCTCTCTCTCTCTCTCTCTCTCTCTCTCTCTCTCTCTCTCTCTCTCTCTCTAGAACTAAAAAGTAAGATAGAAAATGCAGAACAAAAGATTATACAATCAAAAGAAAATGAAAAACGGGACTTGGAAGAAAAAACCCTATTAAATATCAAGCAAAACCCCAAACTATTATACTCATATGCGAAGAAGATGAATAAAAGAAGAATAGAAATAGGCCCTCTGAGAATTGAAGGGAGATTAACGAATGAAAAAAAGGAAATTTGCAACATACTGGCAGAACGATATAAGAGAGAATTCACCCCTAGAATAGATAATGAAGGTAATGATATAGAAGTAAGGGACGAAAATAGTGAATATTTAGCTGACATAGAAATTAATGAAGCTGATATTGTGCAGGCAATTAATGAAATTAAAAATGGAGCTGCTGCAGGGCCGGATGGAGTCCCTGCTATTTTGTTAAAGAAAGTAGTTCATTCTATCGCAAAGCCACTTGCAATATTATTAAGACAAAGTGTAGATACAGGCAAGATTTATGATGAGCACAAATTAGCATATATCACCCCTACTTTCAAAAGTGGATAGAAGGAATAACAGAAAATATCATGGAACTAAAAATATCAGAAAGAGCAAGCAGAGGTAGATTAATAGTGCCCAAAACTATACCAGGAAAAATAAGGAAAGCACACAGAACATTAATCCACTACGCACCAGCATCGATAATGCAGCGTCTATTCAATGCGTTGCCAGCTCATCTGAGGAATATATCAGGAGTGAGCGTAGATGTGTTTAAGAATAAGCTCGACAAATATCTAAACTGCATCCCAGACCATCCAAGATTGGAAGATGCAAAATATACCGGAAGATGTACTAGCAACTCTCTGGTAGACATTAGAGGCGCCTCACACTGAGGGACCTGGGGCAACCCGAACGAACTGTAAGGTCTGTAAGGTCTGTAAGGTCTCTCCAAGGATGAACATGTTATTGATAATATTTTTAACACCGCTGGGTGTATGCAGGTTTACATCTTTATGAATGTATGTTGAGTGAATGTTGTCTGTATTTTGTATGTTCACTTTTTAATCTCAGATTCTATTTCTTTTTACCCACTTGTTTTAACAGAATTTTTTCTAGTTATCAATTTAGTTATCAATTTAGTTATCATTATAATGGAAGACAATTATCGTCACCTTTGTTATGAATTTTACTATTCACTAACCTTGAGGTTTCGAGAATTAAACAAATTTCTTTAGCTTCAGTCTTGATATTTATTTTATTTATATAATATATCTATATTTATATATAAATGTATATATAATGTATCTCTATAAATGCATGATACACATAAATTACATATATATATATATATATATATATATATATATATATATATATATTATATATATATATATCCTATTACAATTCCTTCATAGTAAGAAAAACGTAAGAGCTGTAAAACTAATTTATATTATTCTTTGGTGTCCTGAATTATACCTCATATCTCTTTCTCAGTATTAGTTCTTAAAAATCTTATTATCGAGGCCAGTGTTGTAAATGACCACGCCCATGTCTGATCAGTGTGGGTGCTCTTGTGCGCCCGCATACATGATATAAGAACGTTTTCTTACGTAGTCTTTTGTTCAAGGCTATGTACTTTCATCGGTAGTCTCTCTCTCTCTCTCTCTCTCTCTCTCTCTCTCTCTCTCTCCTCTCTCTCTCTCTCTCTCTCTCTTATATATAAGTGATTTTGCGAATACCCTCGCAGGTGACTTTTTCAATTAATGTAGGCGTTTGTATATATATATATATATATATATATATATATATATATATATAAGGCAACATCATTCGTGGATTTAGCCTTTATTTTCACCACGTTCCATATTTTCGTGATTCATTAACATACACACACGCGCACATATTGTTTAATCATTTAGTAATTAATTTTTTTATTTGGTCATTTTCATTATGAATTTCAGTCTTGGGTATGTTTTTCCTCAGAAATAGTAGAGTCATTTTAGTTATGTTTATTATGAAGTTTACGTATTAAATATGCTCCCATTTTTATATTTACTATAAGTTCTGTATCTCAGACTGTTGTGAGTAAGAAAATATTTCTTATTGTGAATACAGCATTCTATCATTCTAGCAGGAGCGAATGATGAGTAAGGAGTCAGGGCTACTAGAGGCCTAGTATGTATTTTTATTTTAGGCATTTTAGAAGGAATATAACCTAACCACGATCACGTTTGGGGGTCCTAAGGGAGGAGGGTTACCAAGCTTCTTGGCCAGGTTAGGACACGACGCCCCAGGTTAGGTTAGATAAGGGTAAATTTGGGTAGTCATATACCCACTCCAATGCTTAGTACTGCAGAAATACCGTCTGCTAGGCCTATTTTAGCCGTGACCCTTTACCCTGCATTCACTCCCTTGCATTGTGTGTGTGTGTTGGTGTGTGTGTGTGTGTGTGTACCCTATTTCAACGATATTCCTAATATACGGTAAAAGTTTGCGTGTTGTGGCGTTTCACAAAGCAAGACTAAAGAAGGAAATTGTAGTCAGGGCTTGTATAGTCGTTTTCTATGTGCCCTCCTTTCTATGAGAGAAAATGGAAACTTGACTCATTGAGACGTAGACCATAATTTCCTCCGTTTTCCTTTTCGGTTTCCCACCGAGAGAAAATGGGTACTTTCCCCTGGCTTTCTAAACATGTAAGGGGAAACTACTGAAATCGGGAGTATGTCTGGTAACACTGAAGACTTACTACCGAGTCCCGCTCTTTCTGTAACTAGTAGACCTATCAGTCTACATGTAAAATATACTCCGTATTCAGCACCAGTCCTCCCTTGGGGATGAACGTAAAAACATAAACAAAAGGCTGTAGATATAAACACAAAGCAAAGGTGGAAGTATAAAAAAAAAAAAAATAAACCAAAGGCGATAAGATTAGAGTCAGGCCGCGGTAGCTGTCTTTAGTTTTACCGTATGTACATCTCGGTGATTGATAAAACTTTGCTCTTGAATGATAATTTGATTGCTTAAAAGTATATCAGACTTTATGTAAGGCCATAGCGGAAAATTTATTAATAATTATATTTTAACTGTTTGACGGAGCAGTAATCACGAAGATTTAGTGTGTGTTAATTCCAATAGTGTTCAATTTCTTACTTATTCACTAATTACTGCGCGTTGTTACTCAAATTTATATATCGATTTTGCGTATATTTATTTTGCAATTACGCAAATTTATATAGCTCAGTTCTTACAGAAATGCCTCTCTCTCTCTCTCTCTCTCTCTCTCTCTCTCTCTCTCTCTCTCTCTCTCTCTCTCTCTCTCTCTCTCATATCATTGCGTCAGCATGAATATATCCAGTTCTCTGTCAATTATTCTTTTCCTTGTGCGAATTCTGTCACATCATAAGCGAAGAACGAAGTTCAGAATACATCAAAGCTTTCAAAGTCGTTCAGATAAGAATCTTTTAAACGTTAATTATGACGGAGGCTAAATTTTGGTCAAATGCTTTCTTTTCCTGTTATTTTAACGTTACATTTTTATTGATAATCCACTTTCCTTGATTCCGAATTCAACTGGGTAGAAGTGAATGAGATAGTATTTTCTAATATATAAAAGAATTTATTAAGATATATTTTTGTAATGGATTTTGAGACCTATCATAAGGTAGGAATGCGTAATTAGAATGCATAATCTCTTGTCAGAGGACCCGCGGTCAGATCCGTGAAGTAAAACTCGCAAACTAATTTAAGTCTAGTCAGATCTCATTATGATAGACGGTATGCGCAGAACACTCCTACCTCCTTCCCTCCCGTAGCCCCCCCCCCACCCCTCCGCTATCCATCACCCCCCCCCCCCCCCCCCTCACTCACCCCAACCCCACACAGCCACCACAAGCACTCCAAGCCCTGTCAATTCGGTGGAGCACGCAAGTATCGAAAAAGTTTATTTTTCATTGATATTAGTATTTGTAAAAGAAAATTCCTTTTTATCCTTATATCAATATTGTCGAAGTAAAAAGAAGTTTCTTTTATTTTATCAAGTTTTGCATATGTTGTAGATTTTATTTACTTTATTTAAAAAGTGATACTTTATTTTGAATTATGTCCTTGGAAGGGGTATGGTGGGTGAGGGGGGGGGGGGTGGGATGGGCGGCGGTGAATTTGGGATAAACTTAAGTGAATTACAGTACCACAATCCTGTCCTTTTCAGAATCTGGGAACGGTACCTTAAAATGTTGCTTTACTTACTTTTATTCATGTTCAATCTTTATTAAATATATTTGTTTATATAAGTATTATATATATATATATATATATATATATATATATATATATATATATATATATATATATATATAAAGGTTTTTTTTTTTTTGCCACGAAGGAAAAAAATGAAAAAGCCAGATAGCCAAGTACTTTCCGTCTTGTTCGGACCCTTTACTGAGGCAAACTGATTTTACAAAGAAAAACATAGTCAAAAGAAGGCTTAATAAACAAACTGACACTACAATTTTAGCCATAAGGGCGATTTTCACTCTACAGAAGGGAGGAGCCGCCTGAGGCTAGCCACACCTTGAAGGATACACGCAGTAAACAATATGATTCTTCCAGAAAAACAGTACATTTTGAAAAAAAAAAAAAAAACACGGGAGGGAGCATATACAATTTAAAGAAAATATAAATATATATATATCGAGCAAGAGAAAGAGGGAGAGAGAATATCGAACCAGAGAAGGAGAGAGAGAGAGACGAGAGGAGAGAGAGAGAGAGCGAGAGAGAGAGAGGAGGGGGAGGGAAAGGATTGAAATAATAAAAAACTATATACATGTGGAACTAATTTATTAGTTGTTCATTTATTTTAAGGTCCTTCATAAACATCTTACAAATATATGGGTCCAAATGGTACATTCCCATACTAAGATTTAGGTTGTTTTTATTAGTGATTTGTATAATTGCTGATTCCAGTAAATTTCTTGAAACATAATCATTAGATCTAGCAATTACCGAGGTATCACCCCAATTAATACAATGAGATTTTTCACTCAGTTGGATAAACAGTGCATTTGAAGTCTAGGGTGTTCTAACTGAATACATATGTTGCTTAATACGTACACATAAATTTTTACTTGACTAACCAACGTAAAACGAAGGGCAATCCTTACAAGGAATTTTGTAAATGATGTTGTTATTTGTTACGGGACTATTCTTAATTAGCATATCTTTAATGGTATTGTTATAAGAGAACACTACATTAACATTAAACGATTTAAATGTTGATTTTATGGTTTCAAATCCACGAAAATAAGGTAAGCTAAGTACATTTTTAGGCATTTCTTTTTCATTAATAGCAACATTATAAAACTTTTCTGTAGAGTGAAAATAGCCCTTATGGCTAATATTGTAGTGTCAGTTTGTATATTAAGCCTTCTTTTGACTATGTTTTTCTTTGTAAAATCAGTTTGCCTCAGTAAAGGGTCCGAACAGGACCGAAAGTACTTGGCTATCTGGCTTTTTCATTTTTTTCCTTCGTGGCAAAAAAAAAAAAAAAAACTTTATTTATACATAGCATCACGTTTTATATACTTCGTGATCAAGTTATTCATATATAATATATTATATATATATATATATATATATATATATATGTGTGTGTGTGTGTGTGTGTGTGTGTGTGTGTGTGTGTGTGTGTGTGTGTGTGTGTGTGTGTGTGTGTGTGTATGAGAGAGAGAGAGAGAGAGAGAGGCTTTTTATACTTAACATAGCGTGGATTTCGTGACCATTTCCGTAGCTCATATGTTAGTGCGATTTTTGTGACTATTAATATTACTATGTCATCGTCAGCTGTGTTTCTTTACTGATAATGAAAAGACTACCAATATTGTGAATAATGATTTGTCTTACAATATTACTGCTGCTATCAATATTGTTTTTATTGTTAGTAATGCATATATATGTTGGATATATTTATACACCATTATGGATTTCTACGCCACAGTAGACATTGTAAGTTTAAACATACATTCAACGGTATATACAGCTGTAGGCAAATAAATATTCAATAATATATCCAGCTGTATGCACTCATTTTATAATGTATATATATATATATATATATATATATCTATATATATAGATATATATATATATAATTTACAGCAGTGAGGATATATTCCACACGATATTTACAATAAGTGTAAAGATATATTTAACAGTCTATACAGCTGTATATATTCTTAAGGATATATTTACACTTACATCACTTTATTTCCTCACCTCAGCAGCAATATTAAGTGTAAGCATATATTTATGAATATATTTACAGTTGTTTACAAAGTTAAATGTATATGTGCGCTTAGATCAGTGAGAACATCCTCACTAAAATTGTAGCAGTAAGTGTAGATGTATATTAAGAATAAATTTCTGCCTCACATGGGGACCGAACCCCGCTCTTTTAAGGGAGAGTCCAGGGCGTTAGTAATTCCCCCGCACAAGTCATGAACGAAGTTGGACTCTCACTTGAAAGACTAGGGTTCGGTCCCGATGTGAGTCAGAATTTTGTCCCTGTGAAGCACCTTATTGTGTGTTCATTTCCGTATTCGAGAATATACACAGTTGTATATATTCTTAAATATCTATTTGCAACTATAGTAGATTCACGTCGACCGTGCATTTGACGTCTAGGCCAGTCCCTTATGATGCTCCTGATTGGCTGTTGATAAGCCATTCACAGGAATGGAAACTCTGTCTCTCGAGAGAGTTCACATAGGCAGGATGTATGTTCCTCCTCTCCTGAAAGACGTATCCCTCAGGAGAGGTGGAACATACATCCTGCCCATGTGAACTCTCGAGAGAGACTGAGAGTTTCCAGCCCTGTGATTGGCTGATGATGGTGGAACATACATCCTGCCCATGTGAACTCTCTCGAGAGACTGAGTGTGTCCAGCCCTGTGATTGGCTTATCAACAGCCAATCAGGAGCGTCGTAAGGGACTGGCCTAGACATCGGATGCACGGTCGATGTGAATCTACTATAGTCAGTGTGGATATCTTCAACGCAACAGGAATAATAGGATTAGTAGTAGTGCGTCAAGACGTTCATCCCTTACAATAACCTCACCTTTAAGCGATTCACAAACGATTAATGTGTTCCCTCTTCTTCTTCTCCTGCAGCTTCGATGTCGAGAATGGCGCGTCTCCGGGGCGCAGCCCTTTGGACGGGTCTTCGCCGTCGGCGGGTCTGGTGCTACAAAACTTCCCGCAGAGGAGGGAGAGCTTTTTGTACCGCAGCGACTCCGATTTCGAGATGTCCCCGAAGAGCATGTCCCGAAATTCTTCCATCGCCTCCGAAGGGTAAGTCTTGTTAATCACTCGATCTCGCTCATCAACCCCATTCGTGGGGTTAATTCTTGAATATTTTGATTAAAAAAAATTTTTTTTACTATGTACTTTTGTAATCCATCACTTAGCACATTGTTGTCTTTGTTTTAGAACTGTGGTTGTTGATGTTTGTGTGTGTTTATTTTTTGTCTGTGTATGTGTTTTTGTGTTTTGTATTTCGCCATTTTCTTTATTTTGTGATTTAAAAGGTGTCAAAAAGTTTGTCGTTTCTGAAACGTAAACATTATACATTTTAACTACACCAGGGTGCTTATAAGTTTATTTCTGTCATTTTCGTTTTAATATTATAAAGTGTTCCCATTTTCTTTATAATTATTTTTCTATTTATTTCGGGATTTAAAGATTCACTTGTTTATTTTCCTTCACGTTCAATGGTACGCAACTTTAGTTTATTGGAAAAATGTGTCCATTTATAGAATTGATTCACAAAGAATTTCTACAACTTTGTGTATGGAACAACTGACGTTGTAGTGTTCCATCGGGGGATTAGTCCTATTAGCATCATAGTCTAGGAATTATAATCTTCCTTAGGGCCAAACTCAGTTAGTAGGACCTTTCCTCTTGATAAATTCAGGTTGGCAGCCCTCTTGAGGTCATGGTAGGTCATTATTTTACTAGTGAGACTCCTGTACGTAGACTAATTGGTAGTAATAAGATTATATAAAAATATCTTCCGTAGCTTAGTAATATGTAGTTAGTATATTATTCATTTAATTCTCATCACATTATAATCTTCAGTTAGAGAGAGATTCAGACATTTCTATAGTTCAAAGTCTTGGAAATACTCCATAATTCAAGTCAGGGTATAAAGCAACTTGAGGTTGAGAGGTAACATTTTCTTTAAAATTACATTGAATTAACTAGAATGAGACGGCTAGTAATTATTATTATTATTATTACTAGCAATTTACCAATCTTTACTAAAAGCATATTCTTCTGCTGCTTCATATAAGTGACTCGCTAGTGTTTTTTAACTATTATTATGATAAATTCGTAAAGTAACCAAGTCTACGGGCATAACCAGCCCGGTTCACGGGCACAACTAGCTCCGTTTCAGGGAATCCCTTCTCACCCCCACCCCCATCGGAGTAGGGGGAGGTAGGATGAAACACCATTATAAACTATCTTAGGGTTCCCTACTATAACCCTGCCAAGTTTCATGCCCATCGGACCAGCCGTTTCGCCGTGATTGAATGACAGACGGACGGCCAGACATAACGCCCATTATAGTATAGTAAGATTATCTATGGAACCCTATTCTTTTTTAACAAACCCAGACAAGCAATAAATCGACAAATTAATAAATAGGTGAAAGTGTAAACAAATTATTAAAAGACAAGGATCATTGCTTAAGGGTGAAGTTCCAATTACTTGACAACCTCTGGGGAAACTGTACCACAGTCCAACGGCGTTACGAATAAAAGACATCTAGAACTGAGAAGTTGGACAGCGAGGCACATTTACCGCACATTGGTGCGGCAGTTCAGGGCATCCATTTGCTCTCGGCAGGAATAGTGGATGAGGTGTCATTAGAGAATGTGAAATATGAAAAGTTTAAAAACAACAGATCATCCGTCGATGGTCCAATTCATAACTGATAATATTAGGAAGCAGAAAGCTACCACCAGGAAGCACTCTATCTAATAGAGATAAATCTCCGGCAGAAGCAGACATTCACATCGTAGAGAAGCATTAAAGTGAAGGATGGACAAATGAAAGCCACCTGACCTAATCAAGTTCAGTCACGGCTATTTGGTCTCTACTAGGACGCAGTCAGTGAATTAGGGTTCCTGTGACGACATTCATTTTCTCTTCGGATTCCTTTTTATCGAATTAAGTTCCGGGAGGAATGGGGATCTATTTGGGAAACGCAGGCCGATAGAATTAGATTTATGGCCAGGAAATAAATTCGAGTTCCCCCCCCCCTTCCCCTCCCTCCCCACCCCCCCCCCCCTTCCTCCCCTCCTTCCCCCCTCCCCCCTTCCCCCCACACCCCACACCCCACACCCACCTCTTCCCTCTCCTCATCCTCCTCTAAAAGCTACGGATAATTGAAGACCTGCCTGAATAATTTCTGGAAAACGAGGCTTTTCCTCAACCTTTTGGTTTTTTCTCAGCCCTTGGCAGCGACATTTTTTTTAGAGGCTGCTTTTGAAGACTTTGATTCTCTCTCTCTCTCTCTCTCTCTCTCTCTCTCTCTCTCTCTCTCTCGTTATGCACTTCCCCCAGTTCGTCACTATTCCTTCTTTCGTGTTAATTCCATCTGACAAATGATAAGGACTATTTGCAAAAGCTTCATATTTTCCTTCTTCTCTTTATAGAAGTTACCAATTGTTTTAGCAAATGGCTTCGTGATTACTTAGCAGATTTGGCAAAATATACTCCCTTTGCTGTCTGTCTTCCTTGATAGCTTTGGAGAATGTTGAAGGTCTCATTTTATTTGAAAAAAAAAAAAAAAAAAAAAAAAAAAAAATTTTAAGCTTATGAAGTATTACTAGTATTCCCTGGGGGGGTTAGGGTTAGTGCCGTCTGACAGCGCACCTCACGTGGTGCACTGCAAGCATTACTTGAGAGTAATTGCAGCGTCACTTCGGCCCCTAGCTGCAACCTCGTTCATTCCTTTTACTGTGCCTCCGTTGATATTCGCTTTCTTTCATGCTGTAACTGTGAGGTTTCCCTCCCGTGACACTTTTCAGACCTCCTTTACTTTCAGTTTCCATTTAAGCGCTGAATGACCTCATAGGTCCGGGTTTTTGGCCTTTGGCCTAAATATTCTATTCTGTATTTATTTATTCGGTGCTTAGAGAGGTTTGTGCGTTTACTGAGTTTCAAAGACTTCCTCAGAGACGTCGAGGGCTGACATCATTCGACCACTAAGGAATTCTCAGACCGGCATCTTGGCGAGTCCGAGGAATTTCGGTTGAACTAATTCAAGTTGATGTGGTTTAGGTTCCCCGTTTTTCAGTAATGGGGTGTGGTTAAAATTCCACGTTATCCAGGGATGGAATTGGTCGAAATTTTACATCATTTAGCGAAGTTACGCAAAATAATGTAGTTAAGGTTAAGATTCCACGTTGTTCAGGAGTTAAAATTCTACGTTATTCATTGGTTAAGATTCCACGTTATTCAGGGATGCAATTGGTCGAAATTCCACATTATTTAGCGAAGTTACGCAAAGTAATGTGGTTAAGGTTAAGATTCCACGTTGTTCAAGAGTGGGGCGTAGATAATAAGATTCCTCATCTCTTAACAATCGGACAGTGGGACGTGGGTATGATTCCACGTTACTGAAGCATTGGATGTATAAAAGATTCCACGTTAATCATTTATGGGATGTGGATAACGTTCCAAGTTATTCAGTAATGAATGTGAATGTGTTTATTATATAATGATGCCAGGGATAGGTCTAATTGTGGAAATCTCCCACTTACCTGATCTGGTATTTGTCCGCTTGCTGGCTTCTTTTTCTTCTTCTTCTTCTTCTTCTCTATTTAATGCTACTCTCTTTCATTTTCCTCTAGTTAGGAGTTCAAGAAAGAACCGCACTACTAGTTTTTCTCTGAATACGAAAGATCGTAATAAAAGTCTTAAACTGCAAAACATATTATCGCACATCTTTAATGTGGAGCCGATAATAGCACAAACCAATGAATGAAACGTGTGTTCTTCTTTCAGCAGCTTCATATACCTCGATTCTTTTTTTTTTTTTTCTCGCAGCTGTTAAATATTATGGTCAAGAATACGGAAGACATTCATGTTCCAATAATAATCCTTTGGAAAACTTTCTCTATCCTTACCGACTTTTGGCACGACTTCGGTAAATACTGAGTTTTACCTTTTATTGATTTGCTGCTGTTGTTTTGCTGCTTTTGAAGCTATTGTTGTTCAGTTCTCTCTCTCTCTCTCTCTCTCTCTCTCTCTTCTCTCTCTCTCTCTCTCTCTCGTATTCGAATCTTGTGACTGGACGAGGAGAGACGTGCTGGCTTTTACCCTAAAATCCATTCATTATGCCTCTAATGACCTAAATAGTGAGTTATGTACGTGGTTATTAGTCGACTGTTGGTTAGTGAGTAGAGATAAGATATTCATTAAATATTCATTAATTATTAATTTAGGTGTGGAGGTAAAATTTTCGTATTGCATCCTGTCTTATCAAAAATGTTGCTTTATTTATTTTATAGGACACACTTGCGCATATATATATATATATATATATATATATATATATATATATATATATATATATATGTATGTATATGGATACATACATATGATATATATATATACATATAGTATATAGATATATGTATATATAACTATATATATATATATATAGTGTATATGTATATATGCATTAATTTTATCTTCTAGGTTTGAAGTCTAGCTTTCAAGATATGTCTTTTTTGTGAATAAGGCGTCGTATTAGTTATCAATTAAGATAGTATACTACGGTGTAACCCATAGGATTATCGATAACTTTTAAATTACTTCAGATTAGCGGCATTAGGGAATATATTTTATTTAGTGGGCGTGAGAATAGTTTATTTTCTTTAGGGGGAACTTTAGTTTCGAGAATGGGTATTGTTAGCATCAGTAATTGGCAGATTCAAATTTCTTAGGTGGTTAGGGAAAATTTCCTTTATTGTACGAGTACAATGACGTGAAGTATTTTATTTTCAAGTCTGTATTTCTCTCTTATTATGTTAGATTATAGTATTATATTTCTATTATTATTGTTATTATTATTATTATTATTATATTATTATTATTATTATTATTATTATTATTATTATTTTTTGTAGGATCACACTCTTCTGCATGAGTCCTGGAGCTTCATCAGCGTCTAGTTTTTCTAGATTCCTTTTCAATGATCTTGGGATCGTGCCTACTGTTCCTATGATTATGGGTACGATTTCCACTGGCATATCCCATATCCTTCTTATTTCTATTTTCAGATCTTGATACTTATCCATTTTTTCCTCTCTTTCTCTTCAACTCTGGTGTCCCATGGTATTGCGACATCAATGAGTGATACTTTCTTTTTGATTTTGTCAATCAACGTCACGTCTGATCTATTTGCACGTATCACCCTATCCGTTCTGATACCATAGTCCCAGAGGATCTTTGCCTGATCGTTTTCCTATCACTCCTTCAGGTTGGGTGCTTGTACCACCTTATTACTGCAAGGTAGCTGATGTTTCTTGCACAGGCTCCAGTGGAGGGCTATTGCCACTGAATCATGCCTCTTTTTGTACTGGTTCTGTGCAAGTTCCGGACATTCGCTTGCTATGTGGTTTATGGTTTCATTTTTCGTATTGCACTTCCTACATATTGGAGAGATGTTATTTCCGTCTATCGTTCTTTGAACATACCTGGTTCTTAGGGCCTGATCTTGTGCCGCTGTTATCATTCCTTCAGTTCCCTTCTTTAGCTCTCCCCTCTGTAGCCATTGCCACGTGTCATCGCTGGCTAGTTCTTTAGTCTGTCTCATGTATTGTCCGTGCATTGGTTTGTTGTGCCAGTCCTCTGTTCTGTTTGTCATTCTCCTGTCTCTGTATATTTCTGGGTCTTCGTCTACTTTTATTAGTCCTTTTTCCCATGCACTCTTTAGCCACTCGTCTTCACTGGTTTTCAGATATTGCCCCAGTGCTCTGTTCTCGATGTTGACGCAGTCCTCTATACTTAGTAGTCCTCTCCCTCCTTCCTTTCGTGGTATGTATAGTCTGTCCGTATTTGCTCTTGGGTGTAGTGCTTTGTGTATTGTCATATGTTTCCTGGTTTTCTGTTCTATGCTGCGGAGTTCTGCCTTCGTCCATTCCACTATTCCTGCGCTGTATCTGATTACTGGCACTGCCCATGTGTTTATGGCTTTTATCATATTTCCGGCATTGAGTTTGGACTTGAGTATCGCCTTGAGTCTCTGCATATATTCTTTCCTGATCGTGTCCTTCATCTCTTGGTGTTTTATATCCCCTCCTTCCATTATTCCCAGGTATTTCTATCCTGTCTCATCTATGTGTTTTATGTTGCTCCCGTCTGGTAGCTTTATCCCTTCAGTTCTCGTTACTTTGCCCTTTCGTATGTTGACTAAGGCGCATTTTTCTATTCCAAATTCCATCCTGATGTCCCCAGATACAATCCCTACAGTCTGGATTAGGGTATCTATTTCCTTGATGCTCTTACCATACAGCTTGATGTCGTCCATGAACATCAGATGGTTAATTCTATTGCCTCTTTTTTTGAGTTGGTACCCGGCATCCATCTTCTGTAGTACTTTTGTCATGGGAATCATCTATGATTATTATTATTATTATTATTATTATTATTATTATTATTTTATTATTATTATTATTATTATTATTATTATTATTTTGACCCTTTTCATTTTCATTTATAGTTTTATATATTTTCTTTGCCTTATTCCTGATACATGTTTTTTTTACGTAGGATGTTTTTTTTTTTACCTATCACGAAAACACCATGTATTTTTTTTAACCAAATCTATGCAGTTAATTATAAGCCGTGTGCATGATCTTGTTATGAAACTTATTTTTCTCGGTAACACTTCATAGCATATCCTAACAACTGTTTTCTTAATAACTATGTTTGTTTACTGTGATTTGTGTGTAGTTTCCACTGCATTAGATCCTAACTGATATTAAAACGATAGCGATTTGTGCGGTCACTCACGAATAATGGGAAGAGGCATTGTGCATTCATTAGTAGTATGCAAAATGCTTCCATTTTTGTGTCGTAGATTTTTGTATGTTGCCCCAAGAGGGACTGCCTTTGGGTCTGTTTAAAAATAAATGAATTTGGTATAATTATAATGTATGTAATGGAAAGACCAACGAGGTGGCCCCAAGAGGGAGTATTTTTTTTTTTATCTGTTAAAAATAGATAAATTCAGAATAAATATTATTTATTTAGTGGAAAGACCAACGTGGTAACCCCAAGAGGGAGTATTTTTTGGTCTGTTTTAAAATAAATAAATTCAGAATAAATATGATTTATTTAATGGAAAGACCAGTGTGCTTAGCCGAACAAGGGTTATTTGTGGTCTTTTTATAAATAAATAAAATAATTTCGGATATAATTCCTTTGATGGAAAGACCAGTTGATTCTAAACAATAATTATATCAAAAAGGACCATTAAGACTCCAATGATATTGCAGTTTGTAACAGTAAAAACAATGAATCGTTTTAGTGTCCACTCGTATTTGTTTTAGGAAAGAAATCATGAGACCTTACATCAATCACTTCAGGTTTTCTAGAAAACCAAATTAAAGTTGGAAGTTAAGCTAAACCAATGTTCGAAATTCATTTAATTAGCAATAGAGTATTGTTAGAGAAATGAGTGACTGCACAATATGAATGATTATTACCTACAATAATATTCAAATTAGTCCGTGCCCTTTCAAACAGGCTTACCCTCTTCAAGATTATTCTTTTTTTTTTTTTACCTCGGAATAACTAATGACGGGAGTTAGCTAACTCATACAAATACTGGTTTCTTGTACATTTTTATAACTTGCTACATGTAAGCTTTTTGCATTATATGTATAATATACATACAGGCATACATATATATATGTATATTTATATTTATGTATATATCATATATTTATACATATGTATAAAAACATATACACTATATAATATATATAATGCTTGTGTCACTAAGCCATGTGTATACATGCAGTCTATAACACATATGTATGCATATACATTTATTTCTACCAAGCCAAAAGACGTTTAATGATCTTGCCTTATCTGTACAAGAGGACGTGTCGTCCAGCTGGAAACATTATTTCTGATAGAAAGTAAAGATAGGACGAAGTTCTCTTCTGTAGAGAAACTTTCAAATTGTTCCCGGATGTTAAACAATAAATTATTTCCAATATAACTTTCCTAGGGTTTGTGGTTCATAGTTGGATGACCTTTTTCAGTTGGATTGTAAGCTTTTCAAGTTTATTATATATTATTATATATATTATATATATATATATTATATATATATATATGATATATATATTTGCATTATGCTACACACATATGTATACGCAATTATGTCCTATCTATTTGTAATTATTATAATATATAATATATATATGTATATCTATATATATATATATACTATATATATATATATATATATATATATATATATATTATATATCACATGGAAAACGGCATTTAGTTTAAATTATTTTATATATTTATCAAACATATGTCCACATGAATATTCCATTCGATATCATCCCATTTTTATTTATCGTGGCCATAAAACAGAGGATTTAATATCAGGCCTTTAACATTATCCCAATACACTGTTCGTAGAAAAATATTTTTATTCATAAAAGAGGGACTCATAAATTTCCTGATGTATAGAACTTGGAGTAACTTTCCAATATGGCCAATTGTTAAGAGTTGATTAACACAAAAGTATTATGATTTGTTTGTAATTTATTTTCATTCCTATCAATTTATTTACCAAATACTTGTTTATGGACTTGGACTTTGAAATTGTACTTGTGTTAAAAATAACCGATGGAATCTATTCTAGAGTTTTGTTGAAAGTTTCCATTTTAGGAACACTGGGATTTAATCTCACGTTTTTTTTTGTTCTTCTCAGTGAACTTAGATACTGCAATTGTGTTGCATTCATTACAAATTTGGCTTTTTATGTAGTCACTTAACGATATCTGCAGTATATTTTGTGTAACAAAAGAAATAAAGAAGTAAAATACTTCCGTACCTGAATTCAGTACAGGATAGATAATGGGGGTTGATATGTTAAATATATATATATATATATATATATATATATATATATATATATATATATGATATATATACACATATATATATATACATAAATATATATACATATATATATATATATATATATATATATATATATATATATATATATATATATAACTTATCCCACCATTACTAGAATAATAACTGAATTTAGAACCACACTTTTAATATAAAAGTCTGCTTAAAGAGCGTCCCTCATCTTTAAATTATTTCTTCATATGATATATCACTCAGCTCATTTTTATAGCATGAGGCACAAGAGAAGAACTTGGCTCGCATGATTTTCTTTATATATAGCAGTGAATGGTGGACTTTTAATGATATTCACTTAGCAGTCACAAGCTTTTGTTTCTGTACTTTTTATTGTATATAGATATTTTTTTTATCTGGAATGCAATAACACTTTTTAACACTTTTTCATTATACTTATCATGTGTTTTGCTTTTCGATTATTATTATTATTATTATTATTATTATTATTATTATTATTATTATTATTATTATTATTAGTATACGATTGTTTGCGCGTTGATTATCGCCAAAGTTTTATCATAAATGCTGGTGATAACCAGCAATGGTTTTATTGTGTTCCCAAAAAGGAATACTACATATATATACATTAATATGAATATTGTAGTCATAGCTTTTGAATAGTGATTGAATATCCCTTATTTATATCTGATGCATTTGTATTGTGTATTTCTTGATACTGTCATTTTGTTTAGATTTCAATTATTGTTATTAAGATGCAGTGAATACAGATTCAATGCTGTAAGAATGTGTTGCGTTCATGTTCAATGTTTTCTGAGAGAAATTAAAAGTTTACATATTTGTAGATATGGATTTCTTGTACACTTTATAGTAGCCATGTCTTCTTTCTTAAGCCAATCTTTTTCTTTGGGTAGCCTTGTCTTGGTGAAAGTAGCTTAAATTTGGAGAGAAACGGAGGAGGAGAGAGACACTTCTGACAGATGACGTCAGAGTTTCCTCGTCATCTGATTTATCTATTCATGCGACACCATTTTCATTACCATTGAAATTGACAGGTAAAGAAGTTTCTCTCCCCTCTCCAGCTTTCTGTCTTTCTTACTCCTACTCTCTCTCCATCACTGTTTTTCTTTCTCTCTCTCTCTCCATTTCTGTATTTTGTGTTGGACTCAGAGCTGCCAACCGTTGGCCCCAGCTGGGTGGAGGCTAACCATTGTGAATATTTGCAGGTCTCGGGTTATGTTGGCCACACTGAGCGAGTCTCGTGCGGCCAATGACGACAAACCGATGTGAGTCTTGTCTTCTTGCCTCTCTTTCTCACCCCCTCCCAACCAAAAGAACCCACCCTCCCCACCCCACCCCCATTCCCCGAGCGATTCCACCACACTCCCCAACCCACAAACCCATCACCCAAAAACACTTCCTCACTTAATTGTTTTACTTCCAGTTCGCTTTCCACACCGCAGCCGCCTCTCATGATTTATTACTTACATTTATCCACGATTTCCTCAGCCGCCGTAAGCCATCTTCGCCCGTGTCGTTTTAACGTAAGAGATTTGACAGTAGCAGTTTCATGGGGGGAAGGGGGGTTGTGCCCCCCCCTTTTTTTTTCAATCAATTATCAGTTTTGGCTTTGAGGACTGACTTCAAGAAACAGTCCCGAAGTCCCCGCTAGCAGCAGATCGCTGGATGGTGGTTGCTGGTTGCGTATTAAAGGCGCGTTGGGCTCACGGTGGCAGAGCGAAAAGGAATGCTTGCTTGAAGATGACCTTGACCCAGTAGTAGACGTAGTGATGAACAACTCATGTAGAGACTTTTTTTATATTTATATATATATATATCTCATTTCTCTTTCATAACCTCTATTAGAGACCGCACACCTCACGTAGACTGGGTTCGTTTAGACTGCCAGTTTTAGACATTTTGATATTGCGTGAGTTTAGACTGCTTTTGGCATATGGCCTTTTGTAAGGGGAACATTGTTCCCTCTCTAACACCCGCCCTCTTTTATTTTTTTTCTCTCTTCTCTCTCTTTGTTTCTTAATCTCTTGATTTTGGAGTAGTTGGAGGAGTAGTTTCTCGCGTGAAAACAAGAACAAAAGAACAACAACAAGAATTAGAAGCAGAAGGAGAAAGTTGTTTTCTTTTAGCGCTTATCTTGTGAATGGGCTGTTTTAAGGATGATTGAGCATCGAGACATCAAAACGTTATTATCTTTCAATGTATAACTCTTTATTCTTGTATAAAACATGATAAAGCCATCCAGTTGTATCCCTAATTGAATTAGATATATATAGTATATATATATAATTGATATATTATATATATATATATATTTATATCTATAAATATATATATATATATATTATATAAGTATATATATAATATATATATATAACTATATCCATATATATATATCTATATATATATATATATACCCTATATATATATATATATATATATATAGATATATATTTATATATTATATATATATATATAATTTATCATATATATATATATATATATATATATATATATATATATAATATATTTGTATATATATGTATATAATTTTTTTTTATTAATAATTTAATTGTATAATATATATATATATATATAATATATAGATATATAATATAATATATATATATATATATAGATATAGGATATTAATAATATAATAAATATATATATATATATATATATATATTATATATTTATATTATATTAAATATATATATATATACATATATATATATATAATATATATATATATATATATTCGTCTTTGCCAGACATATTTGAATGGCTGTCACTGTCGCGTTTTAAAAACTCCAACAATATAACTAATTGTGAAAGGGATTGGAATCCCCTTACTTATATATGAACGAAACTCATACAGATGGGTGAACAAGTACTCAATCTTAAGATGTCCGCATCGAAGGCTGCTTTTTAGCCCTTGCATGTAAGTTATCAGTTGAGGGAGAATTTTTGCAAAATTGAAATAACCAGTGTTATATCCTGTAGGAGACGTGACGTTGATTAGATCAGCGCAGCTGTGATCACGCCGTCAGTTAAGAACGCCCTTTATTTTATGTTAGTGGCCATCAGCTTTCTTCGTTCGCCACTCAAGCACTCTGATGTCTATGACTAGAATTCCTCTCTCCCTTTTAAGCATACAGTAAATATTCCAAGGGGAATACCAGTGAGGAGTACCAAGGGAGTACCTACTCTACTCCTAGTTCCACTCCTCTTTGCCATTTTTTAATCTGTAATTTTTCCCATCATTAAAGTTTGTCCTTTGTGATCCATTATCAAGTAATGTAATGACAATGAGATTTATGCGATTTTTCCCTTAAATCCTGAAGGCTCAGACCTCGATTCGCCCATTCATATTAAATCCCACATTCTCCTTCCATCAACCCCCCCCCCCCTCTTCCACCCATCATGACCCATCCCAACTCGCTTAATGGACTTGTTAATGAGTCGTTCATCCGTAAAGCGAATTTATTTTGCCAGCACTTCGGAAACTTTGTATAGGCGAATCTTTGCTGTGTTTTGACTTGACCGATCATTTTATTGGATGAAAATCTCATTTTCCTTTATGAATTAAAATTTTAATTTTAGATATTGGACGTTATATTTTCCCTGCACGAATACTATTCTCATGGTCCTTAATTACGATCATTTTAGGGTTTTTAAATGAATGTAAGAAGCGTAATTTTATAAATTCATAAAACAAGTAAATTAACATCAGTTTTTTTTATTTCTGTCCTGTCTGAATTCTAGTTTGGTTAATTTGATTCCTACGAACAGAATAGAAAAAAATCCTAAGACCGGAAAAAGAATGAGTATTTTGTCAATTATTCTAAAAAAAAATAGCAATCCATTTCGCCGAAACTGTAATGCTCCTCCTATTTCATCATATTCCCCGTCCCCCTTCCTCCCTTTTACTCCCTCCCTTCCCCCCTTCCCTTCCCTGTCTATCCCTAACCCCCCGTCCCCTTACTTTGTAATTACGAATTTTAGAAAGCTTAGGCACACATTAGCACTACCAGAGCCTTGCTTTAACCTGGCACGATTTCCAAAGAGGAAGTAGCCTTGTGTATCATAGCAGCAACCGCTTGAGATATACCATAATACTTAGGTCTATTTTGCTTTTGACTTGAATAGTTTGTAAGGAACAAAGATGATTTGCCGGACAAGAGGAAAAAGAAGGTAGAATAGTAAGTAATTGCATGGCTTATATTATTTATTTACTTTTTTAGACTTACATTGTTGAATATTACCTTTTTTATTCTTTAATTTGGAAAATGCATTAAAATGCATTATATTTCATATTCTGTGTTAATATATATGTGGAGATTGAATGTGTGTTTTTTTATTACAGGTTTTAACATTCTATATTTTGAGGAAAACTTGACTGTTGTGTCATTTTTAATTTATATTATTGTTTGCATATTTTGTGGAGATATGCAAGCGTATAATCACTTACCATATTCATACCAAACAATTTTCTTTTTGCATAATAAAAGCATCAATTGCAATTTAATAAAATGAGTTTTAACGAGTATTTTTTTCTAAATGGAATTTGTTTTCCATCGTGATTTTATGATATTTTCATATATATATAATATATATATATATATATATATATATATATATATATATATAAATATATATGTGTGTTTGTGTAGTTTGTGTATGTATGCATGTACCATGTGTGTATATATATATATATATATTATATATATATTATATATATATATATATACACACACATTCAAAGATGCCTCTAAACCTAGAATTGATTTATATCTTTACTCGACCCAATATGTTTAAAACGTGGAAAGTTACTCTTTAAAAGCACTTGTCACTTACCAGAACTGTTTAAATCACATAACTAATTTGCAGAGATATTTAATTTCTTAATTAGATCATCATTGTGGAAACTATTATCAGTTACCGCACATGTTTCTAGGTATAGGTAGCCTAACCTCCTTCGGAAAGCATATGCATTAACCCTGATTATAAAGTAGCTATATAAGAATGACTCCGCAGCGCAGTTTTTGCGTTTAATATAATGATAATTGTAAATTGGAAACAATTATCTTTTCTTGAGTAAGCAGTATTTGATGTGGAACGATGCTCAGCTTGTTATTTTCTTAGGGATAGAATACTAACTTGAAGTCATTCTTTTGACTTGAACGTGTTATAGGGTTGGGTTGATAGATTCTGCGGAAACAGCACGCCACATTTCACTTAGTGTTGCCTGTATAGTTGAGATACCGTGATTGTGAATGTACCAGGCACTGTTTAATCGTACTCTAAAAATTTGAGCGAAACTCTGAATAGTGCATACATTCGCATTGTATTTTCTAAGTTGAATATACATTATTTAAATGGGAATGATTGTTTTGTCTTTCAAGTTCAATTATGTATGTATAGTAGTATATATACTATATATATTTAGACATTATATATATATATATATATCTGTATGTATGTATGTATATAAACATATGCTTGTGTATATATATGTATAGCTATATGTACATATATATTAATATATAGTATATATATGTGTGTGTGAGTGTGCGTGTGTGTGTGTGTGTATAGAAGTATTCATGCACACATAGGCATTCGAGAAAATGAAGAATTTGATCAAGCAACCAAGATGCAGGTTTTGTTATTTGCTGTGACCGAGTCAAATATTTTTATTCTTGTCAGTTAATATTTTTTATCTCTGAACAGCCCTCTTCTTCAATGATTGGCGCCCTTAAAGAATAGCGTGTATGATAGCAATGTATTAAAATTCTATTTAGTACAATGCATTATAATACAATGAAATTATAATACTGAATAATAATTATGTTGGAAAAAAGGCATTTTTGGACTACCCGACCCCTCGCGTCCCGATGTTAAAATTGGTCACGAAATTAACCGTAGCGATGTCGTCACTTCACAGAAAACGGTTTCCGTGACAGTGATGCCATGGTCTTCGATGTCTCACGGGCTATTCTCGGCTCTGTTAACCGGCAAAAAAAAAAAAAAAATTCGTTTGGTGACGTCATCGCCATATATAGAGGCGCGCGCGCACACGTAGGATCAAATGGTGCTGTAATAAGTCGTGGAGGGTAATCTTTTGAGATCACTAGAAATTCTCTCTCTCTCTCTCTCTCTCTCTCTCTCTCTCTCTCTCTCTCTCTCTCTCTCTCTCTCTCTCTCTCTCTCTCTCTCTCTGTGAGTGTGTTGCAGAATCAAATCGTTAGTTTTAAGCTACTGAATGATTGGGTAAGTTAATAGATGCGATGAGTTTTTTGTCTTTGCTGTATGTGTATGTGTGTGTGTTCGGGCGTGCACATGGTACGCTCTTGAAGTCTTAAATGATATATATATATATATATATATATATATATATATGTGTGTGTGTGTGTGTGTGTGTGTGTGTGTGTGTGTGTGTGTGTGTGTGTGTGTATTGTGAGAATCTTAAGGTTAATATATAATGCATGTTTAGATATGAGTGTTTGTATTCCTTATGTATATTTTCAAATACCTCGACGCACTTCTTCAAATATTCGTCGAGAATTTTCTCCTGTTTTATTAAGATGTGTAGATGTAGGTCCACATCTTCGCTCGGACTGAATTGGTTCAGTGTTCCTGCACAGTTTTTTGGCTCGACAAGAGGATTGCTATTCTATAATTGCCAAACAGTGGGAAGAAAGTAAACACTTACAGATCAATCTCCTCTAACATTTGTTTCCCCTCCCTCCCTCAGTTCCAATCCCCTGGCCCCTACGGCCCAGCCCCCCCCCCCCCCCCCCCACTTCATTTCCAGAATGCCTCATTATTTCCAAGATCCCATAATTAAACACCGATAACGCGTCGTGGCGAGGAGTCACTCATTCATTCTGTGCGATCTTAATCATTAACGAAGTGTCATGTTGGTAATGATCGTTTTTGTATCTCAATTTCCACTTTCGTAGGAATTCTGTTCTGCTTTCTTCTTGGGATTCCAATTTGACCTAACAAGGTTCCTGATTCTCAAGGTTCCTATCTGACTTCTCTTTTCAAGTTTTTCCTGGACATTTCTTCTCCAGGATCCTATTTTACCTCTTCTCAAGGTCCTTATTTGACCTCTCAAGGTTCCTATTTGACCTCTCTTTTCAAGATTCCTCTCGGTCTTTCTTCTCCAGGCTCCTATACGACCTCTCCTCTCCAGATTCTTTTTTACCTCTCTTCTCCAGGCTCCTATTTGACCTCGCTTCTCCAAGCTCCTATTTGACCTCTCTTCTTCAAGCTCCTATTTGACCTCTCTTCTCCAGGCTTCTATTTGACCTCTCTTCTCCAGGCTTCTATTTGACCTCTCTTCTCCAGGCTTCTATTTGACCTCTCTTCTCCAGGCTTCTATTTGACATCACTTCTCCAGGCTGCTATTTGACCTATCTTCTCCAGGCTGCTATTTGACCTATCTTCTCCAGGCTTCTATTTGACCTCTCTTCTCCTGCCTTCTATTTGACATTTTTCTCCAGGCTCCTATTTGACCTCTCTTCTCCAGGATCCTTTTTGACCTCTCTTTTCAAGGTTCTCATTTGACGTCTCTCCCTAGTCTTCTTGATCCGTATAGACACTTCGGGTTACTATTAAACAGTGCTCACATTTGACCTCGTCTATTCTGGTTTCTGTTTGATCCCACATCTCTTGATGTGTATTTGTCCCTCTCTTCTTTTGAGTTCGTTTTTGACCTCTCTTCTCCCACCTAAATTCTCTTTTAACCTTCTGGTATTCTTTTGATCTCTCGTCAGGTTTGTATGTGACCTCTCTTCCTTGAGATTTCCTTGGCCTCTCTTTTCCTGGTTTGCTTCTTATCTCATTTATTCCTGGTTCCTGTTCTTCTTCTTCTTCTTTCTTCTTCTTCTTCTTCTTCTTCTTCTTCTTCTTCTTGTTGTTATTCCCAGGACTTTTTTTCCCCCACCCCCTCACTGCCCTGCTTTTATTAAAATATCTGGCGGTCGCTGGGACTTGGGCGACCACAGGTGAGAATCAAAAGGTGCAAAACACCAAGGTCCTCTCCCTAATAATTAAGACTTCTGAGTCCCCTCTTCTTGATTAGAGCCTCTTTTAAGTGAATT
Source organism: Macrobrachium nipponense (assembly GCF_015104395.2). Classification (NCBI taxonomy): domain Eukaryota; kingdom Metazoa; phylum Arthropoda; class Malacostraca; order Decapoda; family Palaemonidae; genus Macrobrachium; species Macrobrachium nipponense. The sequence goes on along the minus strand of NC_061089.1, from coordinate 46,615,072 downwards.
TAAGGGAATTCTCTAACAGAGATGGCAGATCCTGATCCTCTTATCTGGGGGAGGGGTGGTGGTGGGGGAATAGGATCTTGAGAAGGGAAGAACTTTTTTTTTTTTTTTTTTTTTTTTTTTTTTTTTTTTTTTTTTTTTTTTTTTTTTTTTTTTTTTTTTTTTTTTTTTCTAATCGAGTGAAAGAGGTTGTTGGGAACATGTTGCTCAAACATATACTGCTTAAACACCCACTTGCACTTAGAATTAAGAAATATTTTGGTAAATATAAGGATTGTCCTATACCTTGGAAAGCATCATGGTCGCTTACGTTGGGTCAATTAATCAGCCAGTGATGTCTGCTTGCGCAGTGCGATCTAGATCTGTAGCAGAAGAAAATAATTCTTATTAAAAGGAAGAACCAGTCATAACGTGTGGTCGTGATGCAAAAATCTTCCACCCTGTGGAAATTGGTGATAATTTATAACAGAACTTTGATGCACACACATTATATATACATATATATATATATATTTGTATATTTATCTTTATATTTAATATTTATTTTATATTTATATTCTATATTTATATTTAATTTATTTATATATATTTATTTATTTATATACATTGTAATAGAAGTGTGCTGTCACGGCAACCTAACAAATAATGGTGTCGGTGAAATATAAAGAAAATATTATTTACCAAAATGTAAAACATACATGTCTAGGTATTCACAAAGATACTAAAAACGGAAGCTTTAAAATCAACAGATTTCTATTTATTAATTTTTTTTTCAATACTGTAAACCAAACTAGCTAGGTATCAAGACAGCCTAACGCAACATTCGTGACAAAGTGAAAAAGAAAGAAAATGTAGATAGATTTATTTAACCAATACGTTTTTTGCAATGCTAGGATTTTTCCTACTCACCGCATCACATGAGTCACATGAGAAAAATATCTATTTATATATAATATAAATATATATATAATATATATATTATATATATATATATAAATATATTATATATATATATATATATATATATATATATATATATAATATATATATATATATATATATATATATATATATATATATAAAATATATATATATATATATATAATATAGATAATAGTCATATATTATGCATATAGAATAATGGTCATATAATAAATTAGGAATAGAAGCTAAACATCATAATATATAAATTAGGTACAGATGATAATAGTCATATATTACATCATGTATAGAAGATAATGCCCATATATTAAATTAGGTATAGAGGATACTTACATATTGAATTAGGTATAGAAGATAATAAACATTTAAATAAATTAGGTAAGGAAGATAACAGTCATATGTTAAATTAGGTACAGAAGGTGTTAGTAATATGTTAATTTTGTTACAGAAGGTGATAGTCTTATATGAAATTAAGTAAAGAAGTAAAAGTCATATATTAAGTTTGGCATAGAAGGTGACAGAAATATATTAAATTAGGTACAGAAGGTGATAGTAATATATTCAATTAGGCATAGAAAGTGATAGTCATATATTAAGTTAGATATAAAAGATGATAGTCATTTATTAAATTAGGTACAGATGGTTGTTCTAGATTATATTTTGATAATAAGCCATATTCTAAGTTTAGGCTGAACATCAACCCTTTTGAGTAGAATAAGTTGAGGGTAAACTATAGAAAAGATTTTTGTTGATAAATCTTTGTAACGAATATATTTCAATGATAAATATTAGCGAATATATTCTAGTTATAGAACTGTGGGGTGAGTAGATTATGATATTACTTATATTAAGAAATAATTCTGATTTTGATAAAGTAGCTTGATACATACATACATATGCATATATATATATATATATATATATATATATATAGTATATATATATATATATATATATGAAAATTTACGTTTTATTGAATGTCGTTTATTAAATGTATATTCATGTAACAAAGTACGTTATTCTAACGACAGAATATATTCTGTATATTTATGTTCATTTTAATGAAGTCTATTAAGAGTATATTCTTACAACAAAATAAATCTTTAAAAGGAAACAATGTATCGTGTATTTATACTTGTTTTACTGAATGCAATATATTCTCGTAACAAT